>NC_045615.1:25970681-26273712 GCF_009829155.1 Mustela erminea | reverse complement strand
ACAGGAGAAATACTGTACACATCAATGAGGTTCTCACCCAGAAAATCCTCAGCTCAGCAACCCCCTCCCTTTTTTTTAGTTTATAACTTCTACAGTGCTTATAGAACTGATCAGTATGGATGACCAATATAGGGTCTGGCTGTTGTAACATTCAAAGTTTGAGGAGAAAAATACCTTTGAAATATAACATGGAAGTGTATCACTTCTTTCCGCCTCCCATCATCAAAAACAAATATGTGCGTCTCCCTTAGAGGAATTAAGTTAAAGAGGACATCAGATGCCAATGTCTTTTGCTAGTGGTTTTAACTGTTTCAAATTGTTTACCCTTTGAAGAAGCGATCCCCAGCCGGAGCAAACAGTAATTTGAAACCATAACACTCACTGGACAGGCGGTCAGCAAACAGAAACCCAGGGAATCAACAATTTTGGTATGTAGTGGTGGTGGGTTGTGTGTGCATGTGTGTGTGTGTGTGTGTGTGTGTGTGTGTTTCCCTGAGGAAATAATACATGTGCATATTGTACAAGGCTTTGTAGGGCATTTAAAGGCGGGCAAAAGGACGTGTTGGGGACTTAGCGATTTGTAAAGCCCTTTTTACTCCTCTTGGACATTGAATTTGTACTTAGTGTAAGGACCATTATAAACATATTTTTGCACTCAGCTTCTATTTTTAAGAAGTCAAATACTTTCCGTGTGATAGCAAATCATCAAACCAGCCTGTAACAATTAGCATCTTAGTATTTCTCAAGCCAGGTATATAGAAATAACTCAAATGGACCAATTTTGGAGAAGCAGGGTAAGCCTTTTGGTGAAAATGCTTTTATTCAAGTTTTGACGGCCTTGGCCACAAAGAGGATCCCTGTCAAAACACTCAACATCACAATTAGCTCACAGTTTGCATCCCTCTGTGGGCCTGACCAGGCTAACTCTGGACAGGGCTGCCTGGGGTGAAACCCTGGACCTCTCTTTTCATCTTCGCTCCTAACCACTGGCCCCTTCTTGAAGAAAGGGGCCACTGTATGGACTCAAACTCAGAGAGGTGCTGTCAAACATTCAGCCAGCCACTTGCACTTTAAAATAAATGAAAGACGTTACCCTCCCATTTCTAAGTTCCTTTTATCTGCTGTTTCTGTGCATACGATCGACTTCCGTGTGTCGAATTGTACATTAAGCCGTAACATGGAGCAGAACATCGACACCAAGAATTTTGCTGTAAGTGGTGAATTCTCAGGACCAGGATCCAGAAAAGAGCAAATTCCTTGTCATTTTTCTTGAAATGTGGCTATTTCCAAGGTAAAACCCTGGGTTCTCTCCACCATATCCCTTTGTAGAAGGTACAGGTATGAGAATTTCTGAGTTTTTGAGTTCCGAATTGTCCTCAGGCTTCCCATGGGGTGATCCACGGGTGATGTCTCTCCGGGTGTCCGTTTTACAGAGAGGGAGAGGGAATATAGGGCAAGCACACCACTGAACACAGGACTTTGATTTATACTGTACAGTGGAATTATCTTTATGCTGGAACTACCCACCCCTGGCCCCCAGCCCCCAAAAGGGACAATTTCTCTTCCCGGGGAAATTGCATACCATCTCACTGTGGATTTATATTTACCCCAAGTTTGGGGTCACAAAGACACATCGCGTTTGTAATTTTAAAAGGAGTATAAATAAGGGAAAGCAGAGAAAATGCTAGATGTTTGCATATCTTCGTTTCCCTTCCTCACCCTCCACCCTTACCAAAGATTTGGACGTATCTGCTAGCTTTGCATTCTCTCCTTTATAAGCATGCCCTCTTCACAGTCGGTCTCAATAAGGAGACTAATTTCCAAGGGCGCCTACTTGCCTGCTGGGCATAATCAGGTTAAGCCTCGTCTACTGGAGGGGAGGGCAGAGGGAGGAAATGCACCCCAGCAGCTTCACTGAACCAGAGCTTATAAAAAAGGGGCCCCTTGTAATCCTCACGCTCATGGTACAGAGTCTACAGAAGTCACCTGATGGCTCAAAGACCTTTGTCCTGTATGACAGGCTGGGGAGTTGCCATAACAAAATCAGAGGGGCTAATTCAGAAGGCCGGAGCAGGGTTGGGGGGTGGGGGTGCAGAAGGGGATAAGAGAGACCAATGAAGATTATGACTCACTCTCAAATTTTTGTTGGCATCCAGGTTTCTAATAATTTTTTAAAATTAATTTTTAAAGTATCTCTGCACCCAACATGGGCCTTGAACTCACCACCCCAAGATCAGGAGATAAAATGCTCCACCGACTGAGCCAACCACGTGCCATGGCTTCCAGGTTTGTTTTTTTTTTTTAAAGATTTTAATTATTTATTTGACAGACAGAGATCACAAGTAGGCAGAGAAGCAGGCAGAGAGAGGGGGGAGGAAGCAGGATCCCTGCTGAGCAGAGAGCCCGATGCGGGGCTCAATCCCAAGACTCTGGGATCATGACCTGAGCCCAAGGCAGAGGTTCTAACCCACTGAGCCACCCAGGCACCCGGCTTCCAGGTTTTTAACAAAAGTTACATGTTCTGCTTTAGCGAAAGCTTTTGAGATTACCCACAAAGACATTTTTTACATGTGTCTTCCCTTCCCTGTCAAAATAAGCTGACTTCTTCACCAGGTTGCAATAATTGAAACTGCAATAAAGGACTTTACCAGGATCGTATTCAAGTTCCCAGAAAGCCACTTTTGCAGATTCAACTCCCCTTCCCTGTGACTACGAAACAATCATGCACCCCAGTCCTTGTGATGCCTACTTCTAACCCACACATTTGAGCGCTAGGAGGCTAGTTATTAGTTTACTAATTCTTTTCTTTCTCAAAATGAGATCATGCAGGTTGACTTACTGAAGGTCATACCATAAGGCCATGTATTAAATGGCTAAATCTTCCGACCAATAGTTCTCCCCTGAGAACCTGGACGAAGCAGGTAAATTCTGCCTCTTTGTCCAAATACACTAGTTGGTAAAAAAAGAATGGGCGGGCGGGGGGGGGGGCACCTGCGTGGCTCAGTGGGTGGAGTCTCTGCCTTCCACTCAGACCATGATCTCAGAGTCTTGGGATCGAGCCCCACATCAGGCTCCTTGCTCAGCGGGGAGCCTGTTCCCCCTCTCTCTTTGCCTGCCTCTCTGCCTACTTGTGATCTCTCTCTG
This sequence comes from Mustela erminea, assembly GCF_009829155.1. Taxonomy (NCBI): domain Eukaryota; kingdom Metazoa; phylum Chordata; class Mammalia; order Carnivora; family Mustelidae; genus Mustela; species Mustela erminea. The sequence goes on along the minus strand of NC_045615.1, from coordinate 26,270,568 downwards.
TCAAATAAATAAATAAAATTAAAAAAAAAATTGGGCTTTCTTTTAAATGACTGGTAGGGAAAAGAAGGGTTAAGATTCAAAGCCTAGGGACACCTGGGTGGCTCAGTTAGTTAAGCAGCTGCCTTCAGCCCAGGTCATGATCCCAGCGTCCTGGGATCGAGTCCCACATCGGGCTCCTTGCTTGGCAGGGAGCCTGCTTCTCCCTCTGCCTCTGCCTGCCACTCTGTCTGCCTGTGCTCGCTCTCGCTCGCTTCTCTCTCTGACAAATAAATAAAATCTTTAAAAAAAAAAAAAGATTCAAAGCCTACAAAAAAATAACATTGTACTAATATTTAGGACTTGATTTATGTGAGGTTTAGATTAGACCATTTCCAACGACCGAGTGGCAATGGCAGAGTGGTAAACTTCATTCTTCTGCATCCAATACACACACATGCACAAGACATTCCAATTTGGAGCTGAAGACCGTCCGCTTGCACACTCAACCGCAAATAGCGTGTTGCGCGTACAGGTTCCTGCCCTCTCCCACCATTCAATCCCAGGATTTGCATCGACTTTCTCCCCATTAAATCAGAAAGTTTGAGGGCAGGGCTGTTGTATCAATCTCATAGTAGGGACCATCAGGACTCTTTTTTCTTTTACAGATTTTATTTATTTGACAGAGAGAGACAAGTGACAGAGGGAACACAAGCAGGGGGAGTGGGAGAGGAAGAAGCAGGCTTCTCGGCCGAGCAGGCAGCCCTACGAGGGGCTCATCCCAGGACTTTGAGATCATGACCTGAGCGGAAGGCAGACACTTAACCTACTGAGTCACCCAGGCACCCCACCGTCAGGACTCTTAACAATAGTTGTTAGTCATGGTGTCTGCCAACTGAACTTGGTCCTCATCACCAGCAGATGGTACCCAGTGGCCCTCATCCTTCAAAGCTAGAGGCTCAGGAGATGAGAATCATCACTCTTAACAATAGTGAATACCTTTTATGTGTAAGGCACAGGGAGAGCTACACAAATGCTCAGAACAGTTCTGCCCTCAAGAGGCTTCTAGAATCCAGAAGGGAATCCACTAGAGGAGACTCAAGCTCTTTGAGGCAGAACGTAAGGGCATATGAAGACAAGGGCCAGACATCATACCATTTTATGGTGACCTGAGGAAATGGAAGTTTACGCAGGCCAGTCAAGCGAAACTTCAGGAGACATGATGGCGGTGGACAGGAAGCCGTACAGCTTGGGCCCTACTGGAAAACCATTCCAGCTTTGACACCATTTGGGAAGACTGATTGGGATCGCGTTCTCACTTCTGAAATTTGATACAGAGGACCAAGATTCAAAGTGCATAGCTTGGGTCCTCTCCTTCTCTCAGGGCTGGATCCCTGATTTCAAATGACAAGAGACTTGCGAGCTGGGTAAGCTTGGCTAAAAGGCTTCCATGGGCTAGGTGTACCAGCTCACAAAGGGGCTACTTACTGTAAGGATAAGGCATACTAAAGTAATGAAAAGTCAACGCACTGGAAATTTAATTAATCATGACTTTCTTTTTTTTTTTTTTTTAAAGATTTTATTTATTTATTTGACAGAGAGAGATCACGAGTAGGCAGAGAGGCAGGCAGAGAGAGAGAGAGGAGGAAGCAGGCTCCTGCTGAGCAGAGAGCCTGATGCGGGACTCGATCCCAGGACCCCGAGATCATGACCTGAGCCGAAGGCAGCGGCTTAACCCACTGAGCCACCCAGGCGCCCTAATTATGACTTTCTTAATTAATTGGGTGATCTCAGTCTACTACGAGCGAACAGAAAGTCACATAAAAATGAGCTAAAAGGACTAAACAGAAAGAGCTCTTCCTAGAATAAGTCAAGGTCACTGTTAAGGTCACTGGCAAGGAAGTCTGGAGTGGCTTGAACTGAAGCTACTTGTGTCTTGGGGAAGAAAGAGTTGTTTTCATTGCTCTAGTCATGAGCACAAATAGTGACTCCAAAAGCTTGAAAAGCCAAAGACATCACAACGAACTCTTATTATGACATTGTATTTTTTTTTTTTTTAAAGGACGAAGAGGCAAGTTAAGACCAGAGCCTGCTATGAAGCTTTTATATTTTCCCTTCTCTTGGGAGTTTGGGCAAGGTCTCTCTCTCTTTAAACATGACACACACATACGCACACATGTATGCATATATATATATATATGTATATATGTATATGTATGTACGTAATTAGAGTTGTAGCTGTTTATTTGCGATTTCTAATTAATTTCTCTTAGTTCATGGATGGCATAATTGAAGGAAAATGTTAACTGAAATTTACAAAGAAAATATAGGGAACTTTTTAAGATAAAGTGTAGAGAATATAAGAGCAGTTTTTTTTTTTTTTTTTTTTTTTTTTTTTTTTTTTTAAGGCCACCCCATAGGAAATCTAAATGGTAGATAGAGGTCTGGCCTTGTCAATGGCTGGCCAACACCAATGAAGAAGAAATTGTTAGATCCACTTCAGGGACCATCTGGACTTCTTGAGGTGTTAGTGGAATCAGGTAAGAAAAAGTAAACATGGGTAAGCAGACTAGTCATTCAGCAAATACTCATGACTGTTTAAACTTACAGATTTTTTTTTTTCAATTCACTTGATTGTACCAGTGATTAAACAGTAACCATTGCCACAGTAAAAACTCAATTCTCAAAACATCATCTGTGTTTCTTGCTCCTATTATTGATGTAAACTAGTTCAAAAATTTTAATCCACAACATTTCTCTTGTTCTCACCTAAGGTAGGAATGAGGGCACAGGAAACAGAATTTGAGAACAATGTCAACATCCATTATTTATTTGGGGAATTCTTTAAAGATTTAAATTATGTTATTAATTTAAGAAGAGTGCATTAGGGAAAATTTGGCCAGTTCTTAAGATACCTTTTCAAATTGAAAATAAGTTATTAAAAATTATCAATGTACAATTTATTTTAAGCTTTCTAAATGGTTATAATAAATGAACTATAAGCAGCTAAGTTTTAAGAAATCCAAGCTAGTAGTATGGACTAGAGTAGTAAATGCTTATTTATGGGAAGAGGAGAAAAAAATTGAGGCAGAAGAAACCATTGGTATTAAGTTTAAAAGAAGTGTTTTATTTGGAGCTTAATTTCTCTTACAGTTTCAAGCAGCTGTTTAGAAAGTTGAGGAGAAAAAAGAGAGGGAAAAAAAATCTAGTTTAGTAAAATGCATGTTTTCCTACATGATTTCTTTTTCTAACTAGTTTTATAGCCTAAACTAGTTTTGTTTCTTCAGTTGCCCTGTTTCTGTAATTCTTACTAACAGGAAATTGTTCAACTTTATACTTTCTTGCATTTCTGTGTTTCCAGGTACAAACCAGTTTCTTTGACATGCTAGACTAGGAATTCTGTTATTTGCCGGGGTAAAGCCAGTGGTGTCATTGACTCTACCAAAAAAAAAAAAAAAGTCCCTGATTGCCACCCTGGTACCAGCAACAGGGAAAACCCTTCTGGACAAAATATCCTAATAATTTTTTTTTTTTATTATGAAGAATTCAAAAAGGGAAGAGTTAAAAGACTAGTACAAAGAAACCCCCCACACCCACCTATTTCAATTGCTAACAAATTGCCATATTTAAAACATCTCTCTCCTTTATTTTTTTCTCTCTCCAGCTTCTTTTCTATATATGTGAGTCCATGTGAATGTGTATATTTTTGCTGAATCACTTTCTATATATGTGAGTCCAGGTGAATGTGTGTATTTTTGCTGAACCATTTATTAAAAGTAAATTGCAGGCATCATGGCACTTCACCTTTATTTTGATTTTATTTTTAAAATTTTGTTTATTTATTTGACAGACACAGTGAGAGAGGGAACACAGCAGAGGGAGTAGAAGAGGAGGAAGCAGGCTCCCCGCTGAGCAGGGAACCCTATGTGGGGCTCAGATCCCAGGACCCTGGGATCGTGACCTGAGCTGAAGACAGAGGCTTAACAACTGAGCCACCCAAGCACCTTGCCACCTCACGTTTAAATACTTAAGGCATGCAACTCCTATAAGGTCATTTGCTTATGTTCCCACAATAGAATAACATACCCAAGAAAACTAACAAACACACATTCGAATTGTTCAGTGGTTCCTTGAATGTTTTCTACGGTTATTTTTTGAACCCATGATCTAAAGTCTCTTATATTTTATAACAGTATTTCTAATTTTTTTTTTTTTTTTTTTTTTTTTTTTTGGGTGATGTTTTGGAGAAACCAAGCTAATTATCTTGTAGAATATCCCAGATTCTGGAATTGTCCAGTTGATTTCTCATAGTGTCATTTAAACTTGTATTTAACCACTGTATTTTCTATACTTTGGAAATAAAGGCAAAAGTCTTGAGTAGATTCAGGATAAACAGGAGTATTCCAGCAGGAGTATCTCTGGAGTGATGTTGTGTAATTTATATTGTCTTGTATCTGGAGGCACACGATTGTCAGGTTATTAGTGACCCTAACTTTGATCACTTGAGTTGGATGGTAAGCACAAATCTTGGATTTTTTTTTTTTTAAAGATTTCATTTTTAAGTAATCTCTACCCCCGATGTGGGGCTTGAATTTACAACCCCAAGAGCAAGCGTTGTATGCTCTACCAACTGAGCCAGCCAGGTGGCCCAGCACAATCTTTTATTAATGGTACATTTTCCCTTTTCAAATTGAGTAATATGTGTATTATGACATAATCTTTTTTTTTCTTCAATCTCTAATGATTTTAGCTTTCATTGGTGATCCCCGTGTGCATCAATATTTCAGTGGGGGCTGCAAAATGATAATTTTTCTAATTTTTCCAATCTTTTTACATTTTTTTAACTCACTATTGTTCTATAAATATCCTAGTATCTGAAGTAATACCTTGACATTGATTTAGAAAAAATTATAAGTGTACCGCCTTTGTTACTCATTCACATGAAATGACAGTGCAACCACCAAATGTTTTTCTGCGTTTGAATTTTGTATCAAAAAACACTGAACACATTTTTATTACATGGCTCCTCTCAAGAATTATGCATGGAGGGGCATAAGCATCTGAAGGCAGATGAGTGGCTCGGTCAGTTAAGCATCTGCCTTCAGCTCAGGTCACGATCTCAGGGTCCTGGGATCGAGCCCCACATCGGGCTCCCTGCTCAGCACGGAGCCTGCTTCTCCCTTTGCCTGCTGTTCCCCCTGCTTGTGCACTCACTCTCTCTGTGAAGTAAATACAATCTTTTTAAAAGAAGAATTATGCAAGGAGTTGGGGATACAGGGTGAATAAGAAATCACGCACTGTGTCTTGCTTAAGAGATTAGAGTCTAGAATTCTTTCAAAGGAAAGAATTGTAATTATTTGCCTAAAACTTTAGGTAGTTTTTCATAAAGAGCTTCCTAGTACAGAATTAGAAATCGTTTAGGGAAAAGACAAAAGTAAAGTCACATTCTATAAATAATCTGAGCATGTTGTTATACTAAAACTTTCATTTTTTTTTTTAAGATTTTATTTATTTGACAGATCACAAGTAGGCAGAGAGGCAGGCAGAGAGAGAGGAGGAAGCAGACGCCTTGCTGAGCCCCAATGCGGGGCTTGATCCCAGGACTCTGGGACCAGGACCTGAGCAGAAGGCAGAGGCTTTAACCCACTGAACCACCCAGGCGCCCCAAGCAACACTGAGCCATCCAGGTGCCCCTAAAACTTTCATGTTTTAAAACCAAGGCCAGCAGGGTTAAAGTTACCTATCCTCTCATTACCACATAAAAGCTTCTGCTCATTGAAAAATATTTTTTTTTTCTTTTTACAGTGAAAGCTTGCATTTCCCTTAGAACTTCTGTAATTAAATCTCCGCAATAAGGACCAATACGGTTTACATTTTTCTTCCATATGTGTCCCCATGCCAGCACTGTACACATTTCATCCCTACAGTAAAAACACGTACACCTTTGCTTTGCAGAAACAAAGTGATATGAAAGTCCAAGTAACACAAAGTTACTTTTGTCTAAGATCAACAGAATGGTATCTTGTCCCTTTCCTTATGAATCATCAATTCATGATCAACCGCAGTTGCAGAAACCTCAAGTTCTTTGACAGAGAATGCTTGTGGCAAAGCCTACAAAAATAAAAAAAAAATTTAATGGAAGTTTCATTGGTAAAAATGTCATGTAATTCCTAGCTCTGATAAGATATTAACCCAATTAACTGCAATGATACAGAGTCCCAGTTCTCAGACTCGGTTTAATTTCCTGTCCTCATATCAATAGTCTCCTCTTCCCATATCAGAGTTACCACCAGAATAACTAATGGTTCTCACTTAATTTACATAAACTTCCAAGAGTTAACTTTTATTATTTCACAACACAAAGCCGAACTTCATAGTTCTCTGTACATTGGAACAACCACTTGGCAATTTAATATAAAGGCCCATTTATGCCAGGAAACCTGTTAAGCAGGAAACCTTCAAGTGGGAACACAGAATTTAATGCAAGTCCTCAAAAGAGAAGAGTTGTTTGTACCACCCTTCTATTTTCATAGGTCTTGCTATTTTCTAACTATAGTAAATGATTTGTGGCTCTTGGAAAAACTTTTTTCTTTTCTTTTCTTTTTTTTAAGTTTTTATTTATTTATTTGAAAGACCAGAGTGAGTGAGGGAGAGGGCATAGGAGCAGGGGCAGAGGGAAAGGGGGAGGGAAGCAGGCCTCCCTGCTGGGCAGGGAGCTCCACAATGCAGGGCTCCATCTCAGGACCTTGGGGTCAAGACCTGAGCAGAAGGCAGATGCTTAACCGACTGAGCTACCCAGGCGCCCCTCTTTTCTTTCTTCCTTTCTTACTCTTTCTTCTTCCTTTCCTTCCTTCCTCCCTCCCTTCCTAGATTTTATTCATTGAAAGAGAATGAGCACATGCTCCGAGTGTGCATGGATACAGGAGGGAGGCTTGATGATCTTGACCTGAGTGGAAATCAAGAGTTGGATGCTTAACCAACCAAATCCCCCAGGTGGCTCCCCCGCCCCCTTTTTCTTTAATTTAAATTTTAGTTAGTTAACATATGCTGCAACATTGGTTTCTGAAGTAGAATTCAATGTCTTGAAAAGCTTGCAAAATGCAAAATATAACTGGCCTTTTGATCAGAAAATAGCTTATTTACAGCTGGATCATTGTCCGAGCCTATATAAAAGTCTGCAACCTTAGAGGGGGAGTCAGATTTCTTAAATGCCTACATTTGGTTAGAGTTGAGTGATGAAGGATCTTACAGGGTCTCAAGTCTTTCCAGCAACTGAAAGTTTCAAAAAAGAGCTACCCGGAAAAAGATAATTTTGAAATATTATTACAAAGTATAGGCATTCTTAGTGTTTCACAAAAATTAGTACAAATTATATACAAATGTTACACTGAACTATTAATTTAGATAATTTGCTTTTATTTTTCACATCCAGTAAAGGAAGGAGGAGACTGGGGCACATTTTGAGGTAGATACATTTTTCTTCAAATTAACAGCTGCATGATTAAAAGACACTTATCTTTAGCCTTTCCCATATGCTAATTTTACTTTATATAGCACTTTCCAGGTTCACATTTCTTTTTCAGAATACTTTAAGATCAGTGGATTGAAATGTATCATATATATTTTGAAATATACCTACTATGAATCCATTTAGGGGTGGATGGATTATTTTTTTCAACTTAAGATACATTTAATACACATTGTACTTTAGAAGAAATGACACTTTTGACACATCGATTTAATTGTACAGTTGAAATAGCAGGATTTAAAGGGGGAACCATATATTTAGTTGCAAATAACTTACCTGGCATTACATTTGGTAACAGAGGTTGGCTAAGCCAGTTTAATAAATTTTTGGGCCTTCATGTCTTTACCTGTAAAAAAGGACCTTAAACAGATCATCTCTAAGGAAGCTTCTACTTTCACACTCTTTTGGGATAAGTTTTCGTTACACCATCAGTGCATTTTACTTTGAATACAGAAAACATGATTCTTGAAGTCTAGTACATTTCAGCTTAATTGCTTCTGCAAGCCCGGGTCCTTCCTGGGCCCTAAGATTTGGAAGCTTTGGGGGTTATTAATTAAACAAGGGGACCATTAGATTGAGGTGGCTTTAAAGACTCAGTAGTCTACACAAACAAACCAAAATGTAAGCCTGAAATACCTCAAGGTTAAATTAAAACCCAAGGACGACCAATCCTTGCTTTGTGATTGGACGACCAATCACAAAGCCACTAAGTCCTCCCCAAAATAAGGTAATGGTTTAAGCTATAGGTAATCAAGTAATTTCCTCACTTTGCTTCTATGTCTATAAAAATTTCTCCCCTAGCTCCTGTTGGTGGAGGGAGCTTAATCATTTTTAACTTGGCGTTGCATAATTTGAGTCCATTTTTTTTTCAAATAAACTTATTTTTCTTTTTAGTAGGCTCTGTGCCTGATGTGGGGCTTGAACTCAAGACCCTGAGATCAGATGTCACCCACTCTGAGCCAGCCTCACCCCTGACAAAATCTTTCTTGAAAGCCACCAAGCACTACTTCACAAAGTCTTAAAAGTATATATCTACTTTGAGGGCTCATTTTCATTTCTAAGAACCTAATCTAAGGAAATAACTAGGGAAGAGTACAAAGATGAATGTGTGCATGTTAAAGGATATTCAAACTAGACCTTATAATATAAATAATTGGCAACTAAAATCTTTAACTTCAGGAGTTAGGCAGTTCCATGAAGTACTTACTGACGTGGGAAGTTACTTTATCTTCAATTTTTTGCAATTATCTTCTAATTTTTTTCTACAATGAATATAAATCACTTTAACAAAATAAATATACTACTGGCTAATGTGTTATTTCTTTTGCACATGTACCCACTACTCAGAATCAGGTATTTTTCGTTTCTCCTAAAAAATTCATCAGTCCCTGAAACTGTTTAATTCCGAGCTGCTAAAACTGTTACTGATAGGTGATAAGAGTGGACGTGTTCTCTTCTCAAAGGAGACTCCTAAAGAGGTAAAAGAAAAACTTACTGAGAAAAAGCAGTCATAAATGACAGAAGTACCATTTTTTTTGTACTGTTCTTTTTTTTTTTTTTTTTTTTAAGATTTTATTTTTTTATTTGACAGAGAGAATGAGAGCAGGAACACAAGCAGGGCAGGGAGAGCAGGAGAGGGAGAAGCAAGCTTCGCGCCAGGCAGGGAGCCTGATGTGCGGCTCAGTCTCAGGACCCTGGGATCATGACCTGAGTTGAATGCCGATGCTTAACCGACTGAGCCAACCAGGTGCCCCTGTTATTATTCTTAAAGTCAGGAAAAGAAAAATCATGTCTTCAGAATTTCCAGATAGTTGCTTCTTAAATTATGAAGAGCCAGAGAAAGAAGGTAGTGCAGCAAATACTTTTAATAAGAATACAAAATTCACACCAGAGGCACATTCTGGGGAATGTACAGGAACTATCACAAGTAGTAATTCTGCTGGAAGAATAAAATAAGGCTCTGTCAGAGTACAAATATACAGGAAGGGAATGATTTAAAATAGGTTTATGATTTACAATCACATTACATTGTACATAGTAAGCACTGAAAACAGGCATATTAATTAAAAAGCCAGCTACAAGGCATTTGAACATATATAACAAATCTTACAGTCCACAAAATTCATGTATAACAGTAATTATTTTTAGTACTTCATTTCAACACAAAAGAAATGAAGACGTATTAATTTATGTCTATGACAAAAATCGAGAGAACTTATACATAAAAGGCTTACATGACTGATAGAACCACACAGCGGACAAGTCAGAGACGTAACACAAACCCAACAGTGCTGAGCAACTGAAACAGTACTGGCCTTTCCAATCCCCTTTCTTCTTGTTACCACTGCACTGTCCCAGATTACCTTTCGTTACTCAAATGAAAAAAAATTCCTCCATCTTCTCATTCCATGCAAGGAATGAAGCAAATCCAAACAGCAAATTCAAAAGTTGCTTTTACCATAAACCTGAAATGCGGTTTAAGGAATACAAAGAAACCCAACACTGATACATGGTGTTCCTTTCCAAGGAAGGAACAGATACACCGAACATTATCTGAAAGGGGTTTCTTTATGGATTATGTACATTGGTTGAATGAGAATTACTATCTCTGAGAAGGCACATATCTGTGATTTAAGGCTTAACCGGTATTGTTACATATGGAAGTCAAGGAAAGCTGTCTAGGAACTCACTTCTGTCAAAATGGAATTTACCCGAAATCTCGCTTTCCAAGCACAGATTTCGACTGTAGAAACCATCAAGAGTTTCTATTCCCAAGTCCACCTGCCAAAAATAATTCTCTTAAGCAGGTTTCATTACCAATCCAAAGAAATTGCTAACATAACTGCCCAGTGACTTTGGGTGATGCAAACTCTTAAGCTCAAAGGCCTCAGAGAAATGACAGTGTGATTCCTGCGTCTTAAAAAAAAAAAAAAAAAAAAAAAAAAGTTTAAACAAAATTACAATAGTACAGAATCATTTTTAAAAAGGTATTTGCCACAACTCCACAAGCCAATCAGTCATCCATTAGAGCTGCCGCCTGTGTGTGGACGCTGCAGGAACACCATATAATTTTACTCTGCAAAATAGTTTCTTTTTTCTTTAAGATGATACATGAAGATGAATCTCTTAAAGATGTTTAATATATTCATATATAAAATATCTGATGTTTGATACAAATCATGTAAAACCTCCCTTTGAAAAGTTACAACTGGCCCCCATTTCCAGGACCAAAAACCTTGAATTTTTATCTGGTCAGTGCAAATCTATATTAGATGTTTTCAAACTACAGAAATAGCCATCAACCCTCACGATACAAAAAGATTTCTCAGAAAGAAAAATTGTGTTCAGATTATAGAAATTATGTTTACATTAAAATCACCCACCTTCCCATCAAATTTAACAGTTCAGTTGTTAAAGTATGAAAAAGGGAAAAAATTAAAGCTGTCTGTGCAAGAATCACTACGATGGTTGTGGTCACCACTTCCCTAATCTTAACCCAACTCTGCTTAATTCTTATTAGGCTTGTTTAGAAATATAACGACGTGACTTTTCTTTTTCTTTCTTTCTTTTTTCCGGGTGTGATTTTTACTGTTCTTCAAGCCAAGATGGGGCGTCCACTCCAGGGGTTTTCAATTTGATATGGAACTGTTTAAGCGTCTGTTCAAGCTGCTTCTGATTCCCAGCAAAGTAAGCGGCAATGGCGTTGTGAAAAAGGACCAGCTGATTGTGCAGCACCTTCACCTGGGAACGAAGAATCATGAGACCAAGCATTAACACCAACGGCAATGAAATAGAAGGTGACTTATCACATGTCCTCATTCAATGGCGCAGGTCTCATCAGGAAAAGCTGTTTTAACAATGACCAAGTATTTCTCTCTCTCTCTCTCACACACACACACACACACACACACACACACACACACCCCTGACTGTATATCACTTTGCGGGATCACTGAGCCCTTTGATGACTTCTTAATTCCCCTAAAGGGAATAGGTCAGTTTAAGAAGCTGTGTATTCTGTTAACCATATTCGAATGCTACTGAGGGCATTAATTAAAAATATTACTAAATCCTGTCTGTCAAATAAATAAATACAATCTTAAAAGAAAAAAATTACTCAATCCCACCTCAAACTAAATATATTCAAAATCAAATACTGAAGAGGGAAATTTATATATAAATATATATGTATTTATATATATATAATATATGCCATATAAATTTATATATAAATATATCTATATCTATCTATCTAATATATGCTATATACCAGAAATGGACATCATTAAGGCTAAGCTTTATGTAAAACAGAGTAGGCCAGATATTTTGAAATACTGAGGTTCTCTGCAAGGAATCAAGTCAAGTGGCAACAAGTGCTGCCCAGAAAGCCAATGTACTTAAAGTTCACAAGACTCTCTGTTATTTTCAAGTGTTTTAGTACTTCTAAAGATAACAACAGTATGTTTTAACCAAGTTAAACCAAGCTACTTCTGTAAATCTTTATTAAAGAAACCAGCAAAGCATTTCAAAGATTTATGAATAAAACTGTTTCCTGAGCCCTCATTCATAACTGTGAAAGTTCAATGATAAAGTATAAAATATACTGACTTATCCATCCAGTGCAATATTTATTAAAATTGAGCTTTACGCCCCTAAAGCCTGGGTGGTTCAGTCAGTGAAGTGTCTGCCTCCAGCTCTGGTCATGATCTCAGGGTCCCGGGTTGGGGCCCGCATCGGGCTCCCTGCTCGACAGGGAGTCTGTTTCTCCCTCTGCCCCTCCACCCGCTTGTGTTCTCTCTCTCGAAAACAAGTAAAATCTTTTTTAAAAATGAGCTTTAATAATTTTTAGTGATGTAAAAACATCTGATATACAATGCTAAGGGAAAAACAGGACATGGCATTTTACACAGGTATGACCTTTACACTCATGTTATTATAGCACACGAACACACACTAATAGTCTCTCTAGACTTTTCGCTATCCATCTACCTCTACAAAGGAAATAACACAAACCTTCATATTGGATATTTTTAATTTGTAAAGTCTTTATTTTAAAATATTATAAGGTATTCTAAAATAACTACACACTGCAGATTATAAAGTAAACTTCCCAATCCATACTTTTTGCACCTATCCACTTCCCGCCACCTGAAAAATCACTATTAATGTTTTATCGTGTTTCCTTTGAGAATTTTTCTAGGTGCATATATAATATTTAAAAATACAAAGGGCTTGCAACATGCACACTTTCAGTGATGCTGTTTCCTCAAAATATCTTAGATATTTTTTATTCCATTCACTTATTCATTCAACTAGTATTAATTAAATATCTTTCATGTGCTGTACACTGTTCCTAGGAAAACAGAAAAAAAATCCCTTCCCTCATGAGCTTGTATCCTTAGTGGGTGGGGAAAGAGTGAAGGGAGGCCAGAAACAATAATAAGTACTGGCATCCCAGGAAATGAGTATCTCAAGCCTTGAGGTCAGACCAACTCTCAGACCTTTGGGGAATCGGGCATCGCTGATTTACTTGAAAGCTGTCTAAAACAAAAAAAGTTTTTTCTCTTCTGATAAAGAGAAAAAAATTCTAGCACAGATAGTTTAAGAGGATCACATAGCAATTAATAATGAAAACTAAAAAATGTCTGTATGAAATAAAAGGGGTTAGATCTTGAATTTACCTGGTCAGACATTTAAGGCCTGCAACCTTTATAATGAGAACCTTTGGTAGCACATACAGGCCAACCATGAGACACTGAACACCACGTATCAGGCACTATACTAGGGATTTAAGAATACAAGGCACACACAGCAGCAGAAAATTGGTATGATAAATGGGTAGTAAAAGTACATTGGGTTAACTTTAAAAAAGTGGGGGGAGGGCACTTGTGGGCAGAATAAGGTTTTTTCAAGAAGGGTTGGAGAGGAACACTGGGACAGTAGAACTCTAAGTCCCCTGTCCTCTGCTTCTGAGAAATGGGGGATATTTCAAAGGATAATGAGCCACAACCCCAAGGGCAATTATTAAGGAAACAGGATGATCATAGGGAAAGCAGGTTTCTAAATGGCAATTTAGGAAGTGAGCAAAGTATTTGATTATACTGGACTGCTACGATAATGGCCCCAAAAGAATCACTCTTCTCAGTATTGTCTAACACCCTTGGAAAGTCTTCTGCAATGAGCTTGGCCATGTAATATTAGAAAATGAGGCCCGATAAGCAAGCGCTTACCCTCTTGGACTACTGCCCGCCACCTTGCGAGGACACGCAGTCTAGCTTTCCTCTGAGAAGCCCACAGGGAGAGAGCGCCTCCGTCCCAGCTATGCCCACGGCTCAGGAAGCCTTCCAGTTGAGAGTGAAACCAGAAGAACCCATCTACCCAACCTACACAATTGAGCTAAATAAATAAATCATTACTGTTCTAGGCCACCAAGTTTAGGGTACTTCGTTATGCAACAAACATAAGTGGTATGTCTATGAAAAAGGTTAGAATGCAGTTTCCTAGCAATGAAGGGTTTTAGAAAGCACAGCGAAATGGAGGAAAATCAAAAGGGGAAGATAGGCTTGAAAAAAGGAAAGGCTAAGCTGGGAGGTAAGTAAAGGAACTGAAGAAAGTACCTGGGGAGGGCAGGAGTCAGGGGTGGTTTTGGGATGAGGGAACGGAGAGAGAGAGCAGCTAGGAAACAGATTCCTACAAGAGAAGTTCAAACAAGAGAGGCATATATGCTACTAACCCATCCCAAGATCTAATTGCATTTTTGGAGTAAATGTAATATAGTATCCTTGAAGACTTCACTTCCAATGTTATAGGAATGCCTGACAACTGCATTAGGCATAGTTCGATACTGCTCACAGCCTCCCCAAATTTGTATGTGTCATTCATTTAGGTCACCAGGAAAGTATCCCTGTTACCAGTATTGTATCGTTCTTTACAGCAAGAGTGAGCTCTGGAATCAGGAGGCATGCTGTACCGCTTCCCAGTTTTCTTTGTGAAATCTGGTACAGGTTGCTTCTAACTTCACTGGCCAAGGTCTTTATGCATTTATCAGGGATCCCATTACCAAATTGCATATGTAGTGTCATTGCAAGGGTTAAGTGAAATGAGGTACCACCTAGCACACTGTCTGACACAGAGTAAGCCCTCATTCAGTTTCAGTGGAATCTACATTTACCTACTAGACAGTCAAACCACATTGACTTTTCTTGGTAAAATAATAATTCATTTATTTAGAAACTGATTTGGAACTTTTAAGAAAACTGTGATAATGTGATTCAGAATAACAAATATATACTTCGGTCTTTGTCCTCATTTCTGGCACAAAGCACCTAAAACCCTTGTTTCCTAGGTGATTAAGAGGGAAGGGAGCATCTTTTGTTATATTATTTAGTGTCTTCTCCTATTCCTGAAATAGCCCCAGTGCTATAAAGGTGAAAGGAATGACTTTTATTCATAAACAACCACACCTGACTTTATGTTAATGAGAAAAAAAATTTTTTTCTGGAAAGCTCTAGAAAACCAGGATAATAGCTGGTTGTCAGGGGAACTAAATGGTGATTAGAGGATGGGAATTTCGGCTCCAGCTGCCTACTTCTGTGGAGGAGACAGTGGCTACAGGTTGAATAATCCACCAAGGGTCAATGATTTTATCAATGATGCCTGTGTAATGAAGCCACCATAAAAACCCCTGAAGTATGAGATCTGGAGAGTTTTCTGGGTGGTGAATGCATCCACAGGCTAGGAAAGTGGTACACCCCCAAATCCATGGACAGAGGCTCTTGTGCTTAGGACCTTTACAGACTTTGGAACCTCTGTGCACTTCTTCATCTGGCTATTCATCTGTATCTTCCAATCGTCCTTGTAGTAAACTGGTAACCTAGTAAGTACACGATATTCTTGGGTTCTGTGAGACAGTCTAGCATACAATCGTAGTTGAGGAGGAGGTTGTGGAAACCTTCCATGTATGGTTAGAAGCACAGGCGACAACCTGTCTTGCGACTGGTGTCAGAAGGTGGAGGGGTGAGGGCGGCGTCAGAACCGAACTGACCTGTACAATACCCAGCCGGTGAACTGGATGGAGAATTAGATGGTGTGGGAAAAACTCCACACACCTGGTGTTAGGAGTGTTTGAAAAGTGCTAGGAGTGTAAAAGAAGAAGGAGTTTTTTCCTTTCCAAAGGCAGAAATTGATGTGAAGTTTACCCTAGCACAATGGAAATTTAAAAAAAAAGGGGTGTGTGCTAAGCAAATAAATGTTGTTGAGAAGATGCAGGGGCACAGCTGGCTACCAACACTGACTGCCTTGACCCAGCCTTCTGTTCAAGGGCAGAAAACAGCCTGGGATGCTGTAGAGGAATTCCTCTGCCTGACAGATCACCTTAGAAGAATTTTTTTTTCTTTTCAAGATTTAATTTTTAAGTCATCTCTACACCAGCCATGATGCTTGAACTTACAACCCTGAGCTCAAGAGTCACCTGCTCCAACTCAGCCAGTCAGGTGCCCCAACTAAGAAATTTTAAGGGTCAATTTATTAAGTCTACAGTTATCTGCTTCTAAAATAAACACATTTTTTGGGCACCACAGAGGCACTTCTTCCAAATTAATAATATTACATACTCAAATTAATAGTATTACATAAAAAATTAGTTTAAAACATGCTTAATACAGACTTCTACTAATTCTACTAATTCATATTGACCTTTCTCTATGTCCAGGCAGAAAAATTTCACATTGCAATCACTTTTAAAACAGCTTTAAAATGGTACATTGGCACTCTGCGTAAGACTAGGAAAAGGTCAGATTATTCTAATTAAGGTTATAACCAGGGTTTACCTTACATGAGTGGAGTCTGATTTCAGGACCAGATCTATTTATCTATCTACCTTCCTTCCTTCCTCCTTTCTTTCTTCTTCTTCTTTTTTAAAGTTTTATTTATTTAAGTAATCTCTACACCCATTGTGGGGCTCAAACTCACAATCCTGAGATCAAGAGTCCTATGCTCTTATGACTGACCCAGCCAGGTGCCCCCTCAAAATCTCTTTCTTGTAAGGCACTGGTCAACTAAAATTATAACTAGCGAAAAATAAGTAAAATGAAACACTGCAGGCAAGCTCTTATTTGATTCCTATTTACATAAAAATGTTTTCTGAAACGGAGCTCTTCTCAGTCACCTGTGCCTGTGTGGCTGAGTTTCAGAGCTTCTGGAGAAGGCTGTCAGGGACTGGTCAAAGGAGGGGTCCAGGAGCAGTATGTTTTGACAGAGGATGGAAAAGTTCCTGAGATGACCTCAGAAATGATGAGGGAGCAGAAGGCTAGCTGAAGACAGCATAAGCTGACACCCTACAAGCTCCCCCCCACCCCACCCCTCCTCAATGGGACCTGTGTGACATTCTTCCAGGAATCCCCCAACTTTCTTAAGTTAATGCCTTTGCTAGAGGGGAACACAACCTTAACTTGACAAGGGCAAGGCCTGTGGTATCTTGTGGGTCAGTCCTCTTTAGCATATGAAAGTTCTTTTGAAAGCTCCCTTTTCCTAACTTCCCCCAAATCCGAGTATATAATCACCACTCCTCAAGACCCCCGTGCAGCAGCTCTTTCTACCCACCAGTCCTGTCCCTGTGCTTTAATAAAACCAACCTTTTGCCCCAAAGGTGTCTCAAGAATTCTTACTTGGTCCTGGGCTCTGGACTCCACCCCCACCGAACTTCACCTATAGTCCCAACCACATCAGATAGGAAAACAACTTTTCAAAGATAAAAACCCCGTAAGGGAAAAGACTGAGAAATTAAATTCATTAAAATTTAGAGCTTCTACTCATCCAAGATAGTGAAAAGACAAGTTACAAACTGAGGGAATATATCTCCATTACGCTGACAAAGGATATGTATTCTGAAAATGTGAAAAACTCTGACAAAAGCCATCCAACTAAAAAGAGCAATAACACAGATGGGTATTTCACAGAGGAGAAAAACAGGATTGGGCCAATTAAGGCTGAAAAAGATACGCTACGCCTCATTAGAAAACAGCAAAAGTGCAAATTAAAAACTAAGTTGATGAAAGGGGCTTCAATTGCCTCCATGGAGACCTCAAAATTTCTAATTAATTAAGTTCTTCCTAGCTTATCTCTTAAGTCAGGCAAGATACCTTGCAGGCAAAACATCCCGTGATAGGAACCCAAACTACCCCTCAAGCAAGAAGGACTGCTGTAAGCCAGCAGGACCACACGTGACTGACCCCATTGCGACTACTGACTTGACCTTTACTGCCCACCTGCACGTAACCATCCACCTCCGTCCCACATTCTCCTTATATAAACCCAGAAGCAGTTTCAGCACTTCGGAAACAGTGTTTGAGATGTTGTCTCCTGCTGTTGGCCGCACTGAAATAAATTCTTTTCTCCTTTCACCACCCACTGGTCTCTTAGTGTCAGTGGGGTAGCTGGAAACCTGGTCTGTCTGGGACCCCTGGAGCCAGTTGCTCTCACATCCCCTGTGCCCTGGCTACACTGGGGTGCCATCTTATATCCTCTATAAGGAGACTGAGAAAACTTAAAACAATTAATACTCTGGTGCACTGTTGACTGTTGTATAAATTTGTACAACTATTTTTTTTTTTAAGATTTTATTTATCTATTTGACAGAGATCACAAGTAGGCAGAGAGGCAGGCAGAGAGAGAGGAAGGGAAGCAGGCTCCCCACCGAGCAGAGAGCCCAACAACAATGTGGGCTCGATCCCAGGACCCTGGGATCACAACCTGAACTGAAGGCAGAGGCTTTAACCCACTGAACCACCCAGGCACCACCCCGACCCCCCTGCCTCCTATTTATTTTTAAGGACAAAAACTAGCTTCTCTTGGAGATTTATGAAATTCAACTGAAAACTTACATACAAGTTTATGAGCCAGCCCATTAATTAAATATTCTTCCCTATTTAGAGGTATTTTTTTTTAAAGGCTTTTGTACTAGTAACCTACCTGGGTCACAAAGTAATTTTCCACTTTGCCCTACTAAACATGACTTAGCCTTTCTGTTTTGTTGGTGTTTTGTTTTTAGTTTTGGATGATCCTCGGTTCCTGGAGCTACAGAGCAACTATGGGGTTTCTGTACTTTTAGTGTGAAATTCTAATTTTCAAAAATAGGTTCCAGCCAATTATTTTATTGCTCTTTGGGTCGCAAGAATTTTTGACTTGAATCTTAATCCTCACTGTTTTACAATTAAAGGAGACAATGAGAGTGGAGCACAGGGTTTGGTTCACATATTATACCTGGAGAAAGCTGTTACAGCAGTCTGAAAGTTACAGTCTGAAACAAAGTGGAAAGAGCATCACAGAGTTTTTATCTGACCCTACAAATGTCAACACAAATATCAACACAAAAGTCACATATGGCAGCTGAAGAGTCAGTTTCCATACCACCTTGAGGTAGTTGAAAAACACAACACAGAGACCACGTCTTCTTATAGCTAAGGAAGGCAGGCAGCCCACTGAACAAAGCCTCAAACTCAGTGCATTACCTGTATGCAAAATGTTCCCGCTGAAACTTAATCCATGGGAAATCAAGGGGAAGAGGGTGCTTTTTAAGACTGAATTCTAGTTTTCACAACAAATGATACAATACCCATTTCCACAAAAACATTCTCCCAGTAATTGTGAGAAGGTTGATGTGTAAGCCTTTAAAAATATATACACACTTCAGATCAGTTCCCTGGTACAGAGGAGCGCCTTTGGGCATTCACAGCTTTTCAATTATAATTATGGAAACAGCATATACAATTTCATTGTTACTTTAATCTCAGAAGCCTTTTTATGCCAAAACAGATAATTTACCTCATTTTTCTATTAGCACTGATCATGTAAGTGGTGTCCGAGTACAAGTTTTAGTTTTGGTAGAATGTCTTACAAATCAGATGCAAATTTAAATAGGAATGGTAAACTGATACTCTTTAACCAATCAAACCATTACTAAACCAAAAGTAAATGGAAATAAAAATAAATCAATTATCAATATGAATATGTTTTCTATACTAAATGAATTAAAAGCGTTTGCTTTTCTACCATTTTTGCTTAATTTTCTTTAAATTTTTCCTGAACTAATTTGTACTAAAATATGTATTCATATAACATCAATGTGGTTCTGACTGATGCCACAAAGAGTCCTCAGGATGTTTAAGAACAAATAATATTAGAAAAACAGTTGCAAATACAATTTGATTTTCTATTTTTTTCTCAAACAAAATTTTAAAGATGACTAGTTTTTGCAATCTTAATAGTGACTGTGCTGTTGTCACTATACACAAGTAGTTTTAATGAGACTTAAAAGTGTTATTTTAAGTCACTTGGTTTATTTATCAGGTTTACTTTACTAGGTTACTTGGCCTTGGGAAGGTCAATCTAGGAGAGATTGTGGTTTCTCAAACGGAATTGGTTTAGAAAGAGAGATGAAGAAAGTAAGGTGGGGGAAAGGTCAGACTGTACTTTTACGAGAAGGTACAAAAAGCCAAAAGTGTTTGAGGAAATGTTTTAGGGTCATTACACTTTTTCAGCTTAACATTTGTTTATATTTATGCTATCAGATCATGAGAAGCAATGAGCACACAGAATCAAAAAAAGAGCCAAGTATTTTTGGTAGACTGTATTTTGATATGGTGGGTATCACTTTCATGAAGCACCTTTTTTTTTTTTTTAAGATTTTTATTTATTCGAGAGAGAGAGACTGAGAGAGAAAGCAAGAGCAGAGGGGAGGAGCAGAGGGAGATGGACGAGCAGACTCTCTGTTGAGTAGGGAGCCTGACTCAGGACTCAATCCCAGGACCAGGGATCACGACCTGAGCCAAAGTAGAGGCTTAACTGACTGAGCCACCGAGGCGCCCTATGAAGCATGTGACAGAGGATATGTGACCCTCCCATCTACTCTGTACAGGCTTCTGTTCTCTCCATGTTACAGTTAATAAAACACTCAGAAAGTTAAGGAATTTGCCTAAGGTTAGACAGTTAGGAAGCAGATGGGCTGGGATGTGGTGTGTCTTCTTCCCAAGACAGGTCCATGTTCTTCCACTATTCCAACCTGACTCTATTCATAAGGCAATACACAATTTGGAAAGCTTTTTATTTATTTATTCAACAGACAGAGATCACAGGTAGGCAGACAGGCAGGCAGAGAGAGAGAGATGGGAGGAAGCAGGCTCCCCACGGAGCAGAGAGCCCGATGAGGGGCTCGATCCCAGGACTCTGAGATCACGACCTGAGCCGAAGGCAGAGGCTTTACCCACTGAGCCACCCAGGCGCCCCAATTTGGAAAGCTTTTAAACAAAGTTGGAAACAGACCAAAAAAGGTATGGCAGAGCACTTAAAGGAAGGTTAGAAATGTATGGAAGATACGCTTTAACCTCTTCCAAATTTTGTTGTTGGCTCTAAAGTTACATTTAAATAACCTCGGGAACAAGGATCTAACACAATGACTGGAGCAGAAGAAGGAAAGAAAAGTTAATTCATTCTAAAATTATGAATAATAATACAGTATTAAACTTTAATATACCATTTCCATACTTACAGAGCAGGAAAAAAACCCTATATTGAATTTACTTATGCATGTCCTAACTTAGAATGATTTAAAGTGGTTATAAGGATAAATGAAATACCACAGAAAAGCAGAGATTTTTAAAAGGAGCAAAAAGAGGTAATTCCAGGGAGAATCAGGATGATGACAAATTGACAAATTTTCAAAACCTAACATCGGAAACAATTACGGTAATTTAGAAATACACTAAATCTTTGTGAACTCAATTACAAAGAACTTTCATAAAGATCTGCCAAACAATGAGCAACCCAGCTCAGACATAAGCAAATCCACTACAGCAACATCTGGTGAATGACCTAAAATATGCCATACAATACTTTAATTGTTAAAGGGCAAAACAACTTCAACCACTGACTACTAAGGCAGAGACAAGCTGAGATTTAAAATAGAAACTGGGTAAGAGAAATTTAAGAGCAGGACTGAAAGTTGATGCCAAGTGGATTACACTGAAAACTTTCTCCTGCCTACACAGCATATATCAATAGAAGATAAATACCATTTACAAAGTTTACTGACTAAAAAATTAAAAGTATTACTTCACAGGCATCAAAGCCATAAAAAGGCACTGTATTTCTACCAAATGAATTTCTCTTTCAAATCAAATTAAGATTAATTACATACCTTCTTTTAAGAAAAAAAAAAGATTTATTTATTTTGGCAGGGGAGGGGCAAAGGGAGAGAATTTCAAGCAGACTCCCTGCTGAGTGTGGAGCCTGACTTGGGTTTCAATCCCAGAAACCCAAGAGCATGACTTAGGCCAAAACAAGAGTCGGATGCTCAACCGACTGAGCCACCCAGACACCCTGGATTAATTACACACGTTCTTATCAGAGACACTGAAATAATTAAAAAAGAGGCGATTTCTAGTTCAAATAAAAGTTACTAGTTTTTTTTTTTTAAGATTCTATTTTTATTGACAGAGAGAATGCACGCATACAAGTTGGGGCGAGGGGCAGAGGGATTGCTGAGCAGGCATCCTGACTTGGGGCTCAATCCCAGGAGCCCTGGATCATGACCTGGGTCGAAGGCAGATTCTTAACCAACTGAGCCATCCGGATGCCCTGAAGAGTTACTAGTTAAAAAAAAAAAAAAAAAAAAAAAAAAAAAATATATATATATATATATATATGTGTGTGTGTGTGTGTGTGTGTGTGTATACACATATATACATATACACACACACACACACACATATATATATATATATATTTTTTTAATTTATTTGACGGACAGAGATCACAAGTAGGCAGAGATGGCAGGCAGAGAGAGAGGAGGAAGCAGGCTCCCTGCTGAGCAGAGAGCCCGATGCGGAGCTCGGTCCCAGGACCCTGGGATCATGACCTGAACCGAAGATAGAGGCTTAACCCACTGAGCCATCCAGGCACCCCTAGTTTTAATATATTTATAACTGTTAAGTTTCTTCAAAGCAATTATTGGCTCTCCCAATAATCCTATAAAGTAAGGGTTTATATTAAATGAACAATATTGGGATAGCATCTTGGCTTAAACATGTGAGGAAAAGCTGAAACAAAATCATTCTTTTTAAAAAAAATTATTTTTAAGTAATCTTCACCCAACATGGGGTCTCAACTTATAACCTCAAGATCAGCAGTCACATGCTCCACCAACTGAGCTAGCCAGGCACCCGTAAAATTGTTCTTTAGTAAGAAGTCTCCAACCACTAACATGTAAAGAATTAACTCTCTTCTTTATTGGCATTATTTAAAAATGTGTAATTATATGCTTTCTCTGCCCATCACTGATCTTTTTTTTAGAAGTAAGAAACCAGAAAAATAACAAATAGAAAAGGTTATATCTGTCTTGCCCTTTTATTAGGTTTGTGAAGTATAATTTTATTACTTTGCAATAGCTTTGGAAATGCTTGTCCTGTCAAAGCAGCTACCAGCTGAGAAAAAGGCACTATCAAAAACATGGGTGTGGGCATTAGGAAGGGAGTAAGAGTAGGAAAGACAAATATGAACTACAAGTGGAGGTGGAAGAACAGATTTTATTTTTCTGACTCATTGGGATAGGTTTCAACAAATCACGGACAAGCAGGTTAAAAAAAAAAAAAAAAGCACCTTAGGAGGGAAAAAAGGGCAGTCCTATTTTGAAAAGCAGATAACTGATGCAACACAAGCTCCAGTAATGACAGGTCTCAGAACAGTGCTAAGGTCTTGTAATTCTTTATCTAATGGCACATTAAAATTCTCAATGCACAGGTTTTTCTCCCCCTTTAGCAAAAATATCTATTGCCCTTTTGTTCTACATAGCATTAGCTCCCTCCCCTTCCTCCCTTCCTTCCAATAGCTCCAGGTTTCGATATGACCAATATGGCTTCTGTTTTCTGTCATCTACCATCTTCTCCCTCTGCTATTTTAAGAACCTTACTTGGAGCAGCATTATAGCATCATAGTCAATTAAAAGCAGGGCTGTAGAGATCTAGATTTGAAAGAGATCTAGATTTGAATCCTGATCTGGTTTTGAGACTGGGTAAATTATTCAACTTCTCTGAACATCAGTGTCATCATCTGTACACTGGTATATGATCATCTAGACCACGGATCAGATAGATATACATACAGATACACAATATACTTATAGAGAACTCCTCCATATGCAGATTACTCAAAGATCATTGTTCACCAATTCACTGGCTGCAGAAAGGAAATGCTCTGCAGGTGCACCAATGCAGCTTACATCTAGGGAAAGAAACACACTAACATTCACTCACAGCATAGTATGGTATGTGCTTTACTGGAGAAAGCCGTGGTAGCACAGTAACCAAAAGGGGAAGAAAGTAACTTAAACTTTCAAGTTGCTAGAGGAAATACTAAGTACCACAAATCATTCAAAATAGCATTTGAGCGCCTAGATAAAAATTAAAGGTTAAGGTACAGGGGCGCCTGGGATGGCTCAGTGGGTTAAGTGTCTGACTCTTGGTTTTGGCTCAGGTCAGGATCTCAGCATCCTGAGATCAAGCCCCAAGACAGGCTCTGTGCTCAGCACAGAGTCTGCTTAAGACTCTTTCTCCCTCTTGCTCCTCCCTTCCCACCATGCTTGTTCTCAAATAAATAAAATATTAAAAAAAAATTAACTCAGGTATAGAAGAATAGTTAAGGAACTGAATATTTCCTTTTATCTATTAGGTGACCCTGTTCTCATTGGCCTTTGGACACTAGGTAACAAAAACCTACAGTTAAACCAATGGCCTGTTCACACTCACCTTTACATTCATAAAATAGTTTTCGATCATAAGTATGGTTCTAGATCACCTCGGAAAACTTCTTTTTTTAAGATTAAGAATTCAATCTTTTATACAATTTATAAAAATTCTGATCCTATGTACCTAAGAACAGTTTATAAACCTAACAGAAAAGCTTCATCAAAATTTGTTATGATAGAACAATTATTTTTCTTTAAAAAATCCATATGCAGGGGCGCCTGGGTGGCTCAGTGGGTTAAGCCTCTGCCTCTGGCTCAGGTCATGATCTCAGGGTCCTGGGATTGAGCCCTGCATTGGGCTCTCTGCTTCCCCCTCTGCCTGCCTCTCTACCTACTTGTGATTTCTCTCTTTTTTTGGCCAACTCTTAATTTCTGTTCAGGTCATGATCTCAGGGTTCTGAGATTGAGCCCCAAGTTGGGCTCCTTCACTGGACATGGAGCCTGCTTAAGAACTTCTCTCTCCCCCTTCAACTCCATATTCTATTCCTTCCATTTAAAATCTGCTTCTTCCACACACCTTTAGTCAGCTCCTTTACATCCTTCTGGAGCTCAGCCCAATGTCACTTACTCTAGGCTTCCACAATACCCCATGCCAAGCCAAGTCCCCTCTGTATACTCACATGACTCCTCAATTTCTCCTTTACAACACTTGTCATAGTTCGTATTTATGCAATTATTTGGTTAATGCCTATTTCTCTTACTTGACCATAAGCTCTATAATGGCAAGACCATTATATTTCTACTATTTAACCCTTGCACCTAAAAAACAACCAATGAATATTTGATGAGTAAAGGAATAAAATGTTCAAGCTGCTAATTATATATCAATTTGCTCCTAGTATTTTATATATGTATTTTCATTTTACTGTTTAAGTATCTCTCAACACCTTCAGTTCACTCCATTTCCATTATCACCACCCTAAACAAGCTCTCATCATCTCATCTAAACTACTATATTTACTTTCAGGTTCTAAGATCTATGGGCCATACTTCAGACTTACCATTTACCAAGAATATTTTCAACGGGTTCCTATCGATACTAAAATAACTTTTCCTTAATGTAGTCTATAAGACCTGCATGGTCTGGCCTTTGCTTGCCTCCCAGTCATCTCTCTATGCTCTAGTTGCACTGGTTCTAGTCATATTTGTTCTTTGAGCACACCACACCCTTTTCTGTCACAGGGCTGTTACACATGCTGTTTTTTAAAAATATTCTTTGCTTCTCACTTTACCTAGTTAATGCTCAACATCACTCTCTCATGGAAGCCTGCCCTAGCCACTCTTAATGAACCATGTACCTCTCCTTGAGAGCACTGGTCACATCCTAGATTTTATATACAAGGTTTGGTGTGATTTGATCACGGTTGTTTTATTTTTATTAGGCTACAAACTCTTTGAGGGTAGAATTTGTTTTTGCTTTTGCTCACTGGGTATCACCAATATCCAGAACTCTTCCTGGTACACATATAGATCTGACAAAAGTTTGTTACTTTGAATGAAAAAAAGAATAACAACCTGAAATTATATGATGAAATATACTCAGGAATTAAGTCTGGAAGTAAAGGTGCATGAACAAGGGAATGTTTCACAAAATCCAAATGTAGGTAATCATATTTGGCATAGTGTTGAGGTTGCTTATTATACATACTTCCACACTTCAGTCCATAAATGTTAATTTTTTATTTAGAATCAGTAGGGTCCTTTTACTTGTGGAACGTAATTTCACTTGACCTATGAGCAAATACCAAGAGAACTGTTTGTACCTCCAGTTATAGAAATAAAGATGATAGTAAATGATTGGTATGAATAATTAAAAAGTATCAAGAGTAGGTCCTTTTCCTTTGACAATGGAGAAGGAGATTTTAAGAATGTATGGGCTTGTACATATTAAGTAATGATTAACATGCTTCTTAAAATTTGGCAAGAAATATCCATTTTTAAAATTTAGAGGTTTACTTTTTTCCCTCTCAAAGAGAAGCTTTAGCAAACAAAGAATACCTTTGACTTCCAAGTTTTCCCAAACATTTATAGCCTATTTTTAAAAGAATGTACTGGGTTTCAAGTATTTCCTATTATAGTATTTGTTTGCAGTCACTGAATCATCACAACTACATATATAGCTGGTTCATATTACATGAGAACGTTTACTTTGTTCTAGGTGTTTTATTGTCTGTGTATTCTCTCTTTCTCCTGCTTCCCATTTTACTTCATATACTGCTCTCTGAAAAATTAAATTCTTTATAAGATACACATGAAATACTTTTTAATATATTAGAAAAAATGCTGTATTAAGAGTATAGTAAAAAAGAAATCCTAATATACAGGAATACTATTATATTATGATTATATATGAAACATAGTGTTGAGTGAAAACAAGTCTTTTCATCAACCTGATTAAGAATGACTGTGATTTTTAAAAAGATATTTAAATTAAGTATATTAATCAAACATGCGCCCAGGAAAGAGTCTAACCATATCAATCAAGTATGTGTCCAGGATATATTCCCAAGTCTGGCTTATCTTTTCCTGTCCCCACTGTCATCCTCAAGTCACTGAAATATAAGAGAGGAAAAAGAACCCTTCATTTACGGTTATAGCTGCTTAGCTGACATTACCGCAATTTTTTTTTTAAGATTTTATTTATTTATTTGAGACAGACAAAGAAAGAGAGAGCACAAAGAAGGGCAGAGGGACAAGTGGACTCCCTGCTGAGCAGGGAGCAGGATGTGGGGCTCAATCCCAGGATCCTGAAATCATGACCTGAGACACTTAACTGACTGAGCCACCCAGTCGCCCCTGACATTACCTTAAAATAAGAGTATATTTCACCTTTCTTAAGATAAGAATATAAAAAAGTTAACAAGATTCTTTTTATTTATACCCTAAGCTGTTTTGTTGAATCTTTTTTTTTTTTTTTTAAGATTTTATTTAGTTATTTTTACAGAGAGTGAGAGAGATCACAAATAGAGAGGTGGGGTGGGGAGCTGGGGAAGCAGGCCCCCTGCTTAACAGAGAGACTGATGCGGGGCTCAATCCCAGAACCCTGAGATCATGACCTGAGCCTAAAGCAGAGCCACCCATGCTTTGTTGAATCTTTTGATACATTCAGGTTTTTCTCCTCTAATGCATTTGTAGCCCTGAAATGAGATTTGTACTCCCAAGTTGAATTATAGTTATCTTACAGGAAATATTAATCTTAAGTTATTTTTCATATTTTATGTGATTCTAAGCCATATAAAAATTTGTTTTAAAAAAATAAACATGAATTGTTCACATTCATGTGCAGATTTTTCTCTAATTTTTTGCTTCCTCTTTCCATGCAACAGTATACACTGCAGATAATAGCAGCATTTCTTTTCTTTTCTTTCTTTCTTTTTTTTTTTTTTTTTTAGATTCTATTTATTTATTTGACAGAGAGAGAGAGATCACCAGTAGGCAGAGAGGCAGGCAGAGAGAAGAGGGAGAAGCAGGCTCCCCGCTGAGCAGAGAACCCTATGTGGGGCTTGATCCCAGAACCCTGAGATCATGACCTAAGCCAAAGGCAGAGGCTTAACCCACTGAGTCACCCAGGCACCAAAAACGTAGCATTTCTGAGAGAGTATATTTTGCCCTCATTAAAGCAAAGAATGCAGTAATCAGGATTTGCCCTTCTATTCTGTCCTGGCCGACTCTCATTTTCTTGCATCTCTTTCTCTTCCCTGCAGTGTGCCTCTAATTCTGGGAAGAAATGCAAACACATTTGCTAAAATAACTACTATATATTTAAAATCATTGCTAGGCATCACGAGGGCCATAAAAGGAGGCATGGTACCTTTCTCACAAAGTCTACAAAACACCAGAAATGTCTATTTTCTTCACTTTACTAAAGTAGTGTCTATTTTGTTTTGAACCATGAAAGGAACAGTAAAAGGTAAATAAACTGCCTTAAGTCACAAAATAGCTCATGTTACATTACTCAAAGGTGTCGAAAAGGAGAAAGAATGATGAAAAGAAACATTAGAAGAGCCTAATTAACTTTGTTTTTATTGCTATGCAACTCAAATGTCGTTTAGTAAAACAAGGAAGAGAATATCAGAGATTAATAAGAGTTGTTTAGGTTAAATGTAAACACAATGTATCTTAGCAGTGGGTGGATAAAGTAGGGATTTCACATAATAGAAGAATTCAAGTTTCTCCATTAAGAGCAAGTTATACATAAGAGATATGTGCACTATCAGCACAAACACAGGAATATGTGTATTTTATACACCTATTTCCTCTGTTTTGTCAGAGATAAGGAAGTTTAGACTAAGGACATATAACAAATCAATTTTCTAAAATATAGCTAAGACTTGACCTTTCAATTCCTCTCAAAAAAAAAAATCTTTTTTAAAAGTTCTAAGAATGAAACAAACAAAACATTCTCACAATGTTTGGCTATGAAAATTTATTACAACAGTCACTGGAATGTTTCTTAGTCCTTTATTCAGTGATTATTTGCTTTAACTTTATGCACCATTTTAGCTGTTTGGTTATCTGGCCTCTCATTTTAGAAAAGAAGTGTTGCTATGGGAAGACACTCCAAAAGCCATGAAATGAGAACCTAAAGAAAGTTTCCTCCCCGCAAAAGCTGTAAAAACAGCTTTAAAAAAAAAAAAAAGCAGTAGCCTTCAGGACATTATCAAATTACAAACTAGCACACTCAATGAAGTTTCAAATAACTTATGTTCTTAAAAATTCAATACACAATATTTAAGAAATAGGAAGAGTATATTATATTATGTTAAAATCCAAATGCTAAGTAGGTTATCTGACAACTATGTATAAAGGAGATATTAAGGTACAAATTCAGTTATAGTTCAACAAAAGAA
Source organism: Mustela erminea (assembly GCF_009829155.1). Taxonomy (NCBI): domain Eukaryota; kingdom Metazoa; phylum Chordata; class Mammalia; order Carnivora; family Mustelidae; genus Mustela; species Mustela erminea. Next base: position 26,241,419 of record NC_045615.1, on the reverse strand, counting down.
GAGAAAAACAAGATTTGAGGCATTTAACACTGCCAAGAAAGCAAACAGGGATGACAGACAGTTTCTAGGCCTAAAGGCTTGCTTTTTCCTCCCTTTGTTAGAGCTATTAAAAATAAAAGGGTAAAAAGTCTGCTTAACAATAAAAAAAAAAAGTTTTCTCATGAATCTGTCTTCATCCAAATTAGAGCTACTGATTGCTTAAAGTGACAGAGATCAATATTATCTCTACAGTTTTGAAGAGTTAAATAAGATAAAAAGAACAGGGTTTCTTTGATTGTATTTTAGGGTTCAAATACAGGGTTCAAAGTGAAACTCAGGTTACTGACAACTGTGGAAAGCTGAAAACAAAGACTATCTCTAGACTCTCTAAGAACATAAATCCTTGAGAATAAAGGCAGGTTTAAAACATTTTTATAGTAAAAAACATCAAAAGAAGATATGACAGGGGCGCGTGGGTGGCTCAGTGGGTTAAAGCCTCTGCCTTCTGCTCAGGTCATGATCCCAGGGTCCTCGGATCAAGCCCCACTTCGGGCTCTCTGCTCAGCAGAGAGCCTGCTTCCTCCTCTCTCTCTCTCTCTGCCTACTTGTTAAATAAATAAATAAATAGTAAATAATTATGAATAAATATTAAATAAATAAAATCTATTAAATAAATAAATAATATCTAAAAAAAAAAAAAAAAGATACGACAACGTTATTCTCAAAAGGCAATGATTATCAAACCTTTATCTCTGAGGCCTTGACCCTGTGCATCCAAACTGCAAACTCACATCATTAACTTCCTACCAACTATTTCCATGTGAGTATTTTGTCATCGTCTCAAACTAAACACGAGGTTAAATGGAACAAATACCCACTCTTCATCCCTCACTCCCTTCCAGCCAAACTAGCTTCTTCTGTTGATTTCCAACCCCTACCACGCAGCCTTGAAATCACTGTATTCTTTCCTTTCTGCTGCTACTGCAATAACCATAGGTCAGACTCTCATTTGGCTAAGAAATTTTTCACTGGTTTGCTTCTACTGTCTTTCTGCCTTTAAGCTATAGTGCCTGAAGAATGTTAAGTCATATTTTTTTTCTGTTACTCCTAACTTTACAAATTCTTTCTTTCTTTCTTTTTTTAAAGATTTTATTTATTTATTTGATACACAGAGAGAAAGCGAGTGAGCGCACAAGCAGAGGGAGCAGGAGACGGACAGAGAGAAGCAAGCCCCCCTGAGCAAAGAACCTGATGTGGGGGCTCAATCCCAGGACCAGGAATCATGACCTGAACCAAAGGCAGACACTTAATCAACTCAACCATCCAGAAGCCCCCTAACTTTACAAATTCTCTAATGCCAACTACATAAAGTTGGTTATGAGAGGCATCTGACAGACACTAAAACGTTATAAACCTGGCTGGTCCCTCATTGCTCAGTATGCACCTTTTTGAGGCTATAATTCAATCTTTATGGGATCAAGGCTCAATATAATGTGGCTTTCAATTACCTTTCTGATTCTCTCTTCCTTTAAAGCACGTCAAGGTTATGTACCATAATGGTAGTCTACTTCTCTGCTAAACATGAACGTTCCTCTATTTGTACATGTGGGCCACTGCCCTTGCCAAGCAAGTTTTCCTCCCACTTCTCTTAGGCCTGTCCTCCTGATCTTTCAAGGCTAGGCTGAAGTCCTGTCTCTTAAAGATTTCCTTGAAGATTTGAACCTTTATGGTTAATTCACTACTTTTGCTACTGAGAAACTATTGCTTAACTAATGCCAAATGATATAAATTTAGTATTTTAAATTAATATGCTGAAATACAGTTCATGTCTCCTGCCACATCTTTTCTAATGTCAATTTCTGCTCATATCAGCAAACATGAAACAAAGTAGGCAGGATACAGGTTAAGTTTAAAAGCCACCAGGGGAAGGTGCAAAGGTGATAACTTCTAGAAAACAAGCCCATCCTATGCTTTTGTAACTCCCTAGATCATGAATTTTATCTTCCTTCTTCTTTATCCCTTCACCTAGCAAAGAGCCTGGCACACAGTAGGAATCCTACAAATAATGGTGAATGATACTTTACACTTTACAGAGGACAGTCTGTCTTTTCACTCACCTAACACAAGGCATGATTTACGCCCATTTTCCAGAGGAAAATACAGAGGCTTGGAGATTCGTCCAAGATCATGAAATAAGCAGGAGGCAAGAGTGGGTATGGAACTCAGGTTTTCACATTATTAATCTGGAATTTTTTACAAAGGACACAATTCACCTTGCCTATTCATTAGCCTACGCTCTAGGGCACAGCAGAGCCCAGCACAGCGTAAAACAAGTGAGGCCAAGCAAGGGCAGAGAAGTGCACAATTTCTGTTCTACCCGCCGCCTCTGTACCTCCTTTCTATTTCTCACATTAGCACGAAAGCTGTTTTTCAGATACAACCCACGGCTACTTTAGGCAGTAATGCACTAGATGGAGACAGGCCCCAAATCATTTCTTCAGTCTATTTTCCACAGCTCAAATACTAACTTTGATGTTCCCAGAATCTAGAACTTCTCCTAGAGCCTAGGTATGTCAACTCTTCCTGATAAATGAGAAACGACTTTAGAGTGGACAGATCAGGGAGACCAAGGTTCAAAAGATCAGAAGTGAAGGGCATATATGAACACAGAAGGTGATGTAAAACGAATTCACTCATCTGTGAAATACGGATGACAAGCGCATCTGATTCATGAAAATGTAAACCTCAAAAGGACAGAGATTTTGTCTTTTTTGTTCACTGACATATTCCCAGTATACAAAGTATTCACTACTATTTACTGAAAGAATTAAAGTAGGAAGATTGTTAAAAGGATTAGGTGAAAGAATGTATGTAAAATGCATAGTAACTGACAAATAAGAAGTGCCTTCTCTGATTCATGTCTACATCTGGGTGTCTGGGTGTCTCCTAAGTCTCAAAAGTAGTTATAGTAAGTAAGACAAGTGGCAATCACATGGCCATTGTTTATTTATCCTTGCATAATTTTCCTATTTTATTTATGCTGGCAAGGACTAATAAAGCATCGTTTGCCTTAGGATACTGATTCTTTCAACATTACTTTCTCTTTTTTTTGGCGGGGAACGGGCAGAGGGTGAGTGAGAGAGAATTTAAGCATACTCCACACTCAGTGTGGAGCGTGACCTGGAGCTTAATCTCATGAGCTCATGACCTGAACTGAAATCATGGGCCGGACACTTAACCAACTAAGCTACCCAGGCACCCCAATTTCTTTCCCTCTTTATAAAGGCAACACAACCGTCTAAAATATAGAAATAAATACAGAAAACAAAAATTACCCATAATCTTATTATCCCCAGAATAGTACACAATACCATTAGATTACAAAAGAACACAATTACCATTTTATAGATTTCCTAAAATCAATTTCTCTATTTGAAGAGGTTCTGAATGCCTAAATTAGATGAATTCCTTTGTTTCCTTTCCAATTAGCTTTGGATAAAGCCTCTCAAATGCTAGCTAGCATACTTCACTTAGCCCTATCCTGTATAGTGCTGATCTATTATAGGGGAATATGTAAAAATATTTTTATATTTAAAATATAAATCTACATCTAAGTATTGATATATTCCTATCTATTAAAATGCTAAGCCATGTAACTGATCTCTCTCTCTACATCTATATCCATAGAGAGAGACATCTACACAGATATATATGAATGGACTAAAAGGAATGTTACATTATATGCTCAGCTATGGCATGCTGGAAGACTGCATTCTTATTGGAATAATGCTGGGCAATTTGTCTGATCTGCTAAGGTTTCTTTTACTGCCATGGTAATGGTTTTTGGGAAATACTTTTTACCCACTGTAGCGAAAAAAAGTAAGTGGTAGTGCAGGACTCGGTAGATCCTGAGGAAATGTAATACTCTGCAGCTTTTATGGTAGCCAGAAGAGTTTCTAAAAAAATGTTAAGGAAAACAAGAGGATATCAACAGACAATAACAAGTGAAGAATAATTTTAAGAGGGTACCTAAAGAAAGTAGATCTGAACACCTACTTGACTTCAGAGGATATGAAAAGCACAAAAATACCACCAATATGCAGTAGAAAGATCCCATCTCCACAGGACTCTTGTGCTATGCCACTATTGGGTCTCCTGTTTCCAGAATTGTAATCCCTGTCACAGAACTCAATATGTATGTCATGTTAAAAACATTAAACACAGGGGCATCTGGGTGGCTCAGTTGGTTTGGCGTCAGACTCTTGATTTCAAAGATCTCAGGGTTCTGAGATTGAGCCTTGGTTCAGGCTCCACATTCAGTGGGGAGTCTGCCTGAGATTCTCTCTCTTCTTTTCTCCTTCCCCACTGGGCTCCAGAGCATGCATGCTCTCTCTCTCTCAAAAAAAATAAATCTTAAAAAAAAATGTTAAACACAGGAAGCTGTCCTTTACTTAAACTAAAACTCAGGAGCCTGTTACTGCATGAATTTGTCTCCAAGTGAAGCCTACAGCAGGTCCATCTCAGTTTTTTACTGTTCTAGTTCTTAGACGGGTTCATGTTATACAAAAATAATGTGGAAAATTGATTTCTTGGCTTGTTTCTTCTAGGTTATGCTAACTATAGCTCATAGCTGGACCCTTTAGTCATTCCTTATTTACCAGTTACTAGGAAGAATGTTCTTTCCTTCCTGAAATCTGTATCTATCATTAATAAAAAGGTCTCAAAATATTCAAAGCAGAATTTATCACTATGTAACTTTTTATTTTATTATTTATTTTTTAATTTTCAGATTTTATTTATTTTTTTAAGATTTTATTTATTTATTTGACAGAGAGAGAGAGCACACAAGTAGGCAGAGCAGCAGGCAGAGGGAGAGAGAAGTAGGCTCCTCGCCAAGCAAGGAGCCTGATGTGGGACTCAACCCCAGGACCCTGGGATCATGACCTGAGGTGAAGGCAGCCGCTTAGTCAACTGAGCCACCCAGGCATCCCCAAATTTTACTCTTTTAAAGTAATCTCTACAACCAGCACAGGCTCAAACTCACAGCCCTGAGATCAAGAGTCTGATACCACCAACTGAACCAACTGAACCATCCAGGTGCCCCAAAACAACTCCAATCTGAAGGTCAATGGTTGAACATCAAATTTTTGCCAAATGTTACAAGTGAAAGACTGGGACAGTAGGGCTGATGATGATTTCTATGACAGAAAGGTAAATATATTTTTTGTTCTTCTAAAAACTCAAACACTTATTATAGCTGGAATTCCATTGTGCAACTGTAATGAAAGGGAGCTAACAGAAACAAAAAACTTTCTATTTATCTCTCTTTGGGGTGACACTATTTTAAAGTCCATAAAAATTTATCTCAGAAGGTAAAGTCTAAATTTACCTTATTTTCTTCTAGAAATTTCAACTTGATAGAAACATCATTACGCATTTTATCATATTTTTCCTTATGTGCTTGAAACAGATGTTGTGACTGCTCAATCTTTGGCAGAGTGTTGGCATCACGTGGTCCAAGATTCAGTTCTTCCAAATCAGTGCGATATGCATCATATTCTATCCTGGAAAGAACAGAGTAAGTGAAGCATATTACAAAAATGGAGTGAAATAAGTTTAAAAGGTAAGCTGGATGTATATGACAGTCTCATGTGCTACATTAATAGATAATTTTCATATATACATTACATCTTATACCTTTTTTTAAAAAAATATTTTATTTATTTATTTGACAGACAGAGATCCAAGTAGGCAGAGAGGCAGGCAGAGAGAGAGAGAGAGGAAGGGAAGCAGGTGCCCTGCTGAGCAGAGAGCCTGATGCGGGGCTCGATCCCAGGACCCTGGGATCATGACCTGAGCAGAAGGCAGAGGCTTAACCCACTGAGCCACCCAGGTGACCCACATCTTATATTTTTAAAATCATGTATTTCTTTAATACAAAGAGCTATTAATATAAGCATGGCGGGGGAGCTCCTTACTAATCTCATCAACTATTCTTTTTTTTTTTTTTTTAAAGATTTTATTTGTGTATTTGACAGACAGAGATCACAAGTAGACAGGCAGGCAGAGAGAGAGAGGAAGGGAAGCAGGTGCCCTGCTGAGCAGAGAGCCCGATGCAGGACTCAATCCCAGGACCTTGAGATCATGACCTGAGCTGAAGGCAGCGGCTTAACCCACTGAGCCACCCAGGCGCCCTCATTAACTATTCTTCCCAAAGTACAGTATTAATTGGCAAATAGAATTTTCAAAATTTAAAAACCAGTTTAAAAAACAGATGTCAAAACCTAATGCTAACAAGATCAAGTGACGTATCTCACATGGGAACTGGTTAATACCAATAAGGCAAAGCATATGAAGATACATACTTGAACTGGTAAAAAGGAAGTTACACTGAGGGCCAGCAGCCCTGACAGTATAGTCTGGCCAGCAAGGCACAACAGAAATACAATGCAAGTCACATCTGTAACTTAAAATTTTCTAGCAGTCACATTAAAATAACAAAAACTATTTCACCTTTTATTTATTTATTTTTTAAAAAGATTTTATTTATTTATTTGACAGAAGAGAGAAAGTACAAGCAGGGAGAGTGGCAGGCAGAGGGAGAGGAAGAAGCAGGCTCCCCGCTGAGCAGGAAGACTGACACAGGACTTCATCACAGGACACTGAGATAATGACCTTAGCCAAAGTTGGACTCTTACTGGACTGAGCCTTTTAAAGAATATTTTATTTTATTCAGGGTATCTACAATATTATCATTGCAACATGTAATCAATGTAAAAAGGTTGTCAATGAACTATTTTACTTTTTGGGGGAGTAGTAATGAAGTCTCTGAAGTCCACCGTATATAATACACATCTATCACATGTCAATTTAGGCTAACTGCATTTCAAGGGCTCAACACACATGTGGCTAGTAGCTACCATACAGGACAGAGCAACTCTGGATGGATTTCCATAACATTAGTATTTAGAACCTAACAATGACATCTATAACAGAGCACTTAACACCTTGTGCTCCTTTTGATGCTTACTCCCTAATGTTCTCCTGCCACTAAAACAGGTACCTCCCACCACCACTCTGAGATCACACTGCACTTCATATTGTCTCTATCGCAGCACCTATGTAAGCACACTACTACCTTGTTTATTAAACGGTGACTTATCTGGGAGTCTCTACTATTCAGTTCTCAATTAAGATCAATGTGACCTCTGATTTAGTAAAAATCAGCATCACAAAGCTTATGCCCTAGCACCAGATCCCTTTATTCAATATCTAGAGCATAGTCTTTATCTCTTAATCTGGCAATTAAGAATATTTTAAAGATGTATTTATTTAAGAGAGAGAGAGAGAACATGTGCACATGAGGTGGTGGGGGGAGCAGAGGGAGAGAAATGCGAGTAAACTCTTGGCTGGGTATGGAGCCCAATGCAGGGCTAGATCTCACAAACCCGAGGAACATGGCCTAAGCTGAAAAAAGAGTCGGATACTCAACTGACTGAACCATCCAGGTGCCATTTAAGAATATTTTATTTTATTTTTTAAAGAGTATTTATTTATTTATTTGAGAGAAAAGGAGAGTAAGAGAGCACAAGCAGGGAGAGAAGCAGACTCCCTGCTGAGCAGGGAGCCCGATGCGGGGCTTGAACCCAGGACCAGGAGATCATGACGTGAGCGGAAGGCGGACCCTTAAACTGACTGAGCCATCCAGGTATCCCCTTTAAAAATATTTTAAACAACATAAACTATATTTCAATGTGACTTGAGAATTTATTTTTACCTGTATTGGATTTAACAAACTTGATCTTTTAGGGCCAAAAGAGAATCATTCATTCACCAATACATTGATTCATTCAACAAGTATTAAGTGAGCCCCTTCTATGCTCCAGGCACTGTTAGAAAGAGTTATAACTTTATAGCTTTACAAGAGCTATAAAGATGAACAGATTAAGTTTATCTCCAAGAAACCTGGAGTCTAGAGGGAGAGAAGCTCTTAAACAACTACAAAAAAATGAGATAATGGTAACTGCCATGAGGGAGGGAGAATAAGGTACAGTGAAAATCAAGAGGAAGAACTCCTTACTTAGGTATCTCAGAACAGAATTAAAACACTAAAATCAAATTTTAAAGGATGGTAAAAGCTTCTGAGGTAGACTGTGGCAGGGAAACAGAGCAATCCAGGAAGAGAAAAGCATGAAAAAAGCGAAGATTTGTAAGATACCATGATACATCTGGGAAGTAATTCTGTATGCCATAACCTGAAGTTGGAACATGATAGTGGAAGGCATTAACAAGTAGGCAAGACGGGATCGGATTTAATCTGGTAAGTCAAGTGATGTGATGGGAAGCCATTTAAGAACTCTGATCTAGAAAGTGACATGTTCTACTTGTTCAGAATAGAAAGCTGGCTCTATAGTCAGAAATGGAGGATGGACTGGAGTAGATAAAGAAGCAGAAACAAGGAAACCAATTAGAAGACCATGGGCAAAGAGAATGAGTCACAGAATCAAGACAGTGACAGTGGGGCTAAGAAGGGGAGATAGATATTGAGGATTCAGGAGGCAAGATTGACTTGGTAATGATAAACAAGTAAGTTAAACTCCATGAGTTCTCCAGCCAAACTGAATGACCACTCTGACCTTTGCTGGTTCTAATGTCTTGAGCTAGAAATAATTCTTTCTGCTTCAGTTTTTCATCTATAAATGAGAATAACAATCTCCACAAAAAAATATAGAGTACTTAAGATTCCTGGTAATAACTAGGTTTTTTAGAGTGCTTATTATAATGGCCAAATTAGAAGAGGGCTAGCCAGACGTAAATATACTAAAAACAATAAAAAAATAAAAGAAAAAAGTAGGACAAAAATAAATAGTGATATATGGTGATTTAATGTGAAGACAAATATCCTTCATCAGCCCTGGAGCACATTTCTAAATAATAAGATTAATATAAACATAATCAAATTTATAATACTGAACTGATATCCCTTAATTTTTACATCCAGAGTTTGTAGATGGTAGCAAAGAAAAACTTCCCATAAGAGCTTCTCTAACAGTGCTCACTGCCACCAGGAAGAGAAGCACACTAAATTTTCAAAATGCAACTCTTCCAAGGTTGCCAGTCTGAACTGAATCCGTATCAATAAAGTTAATGAGAGTTGGTTACTTTATGGCTTATGTAAAACTTCTAGAGAAACAGGTGTCCACATCTGAAAAGTCTTGACCACAATTAATTCACTTGTTGGTGCTGCTGTGGAGAAGTGTTGAATGGGCTGTTAGAAGACTTTCTAAACATGGAGCACTAGAGGGCTAGGAACTACTTGTACACAATGCATAATAGGGAGCCTTAAAAGGTCACCTGGACATCTGCCCAAATTGCCACTTTCTGTGCTGATCAAACAGCTGACCCATACCCTAAAGTCAGTAAATTCTAGTTCTGACAAAGAAAATTCAGCTACTGAGAAACTTTTAATCTGGGGTTCTTTTTAAATGTTATCCCTCTGCAGGCAATGTTTTAGTATTTACGACTAGTGAATTCCTCAGTTACTTCAATAAACAGTACAGGAAAGTCAAACCCAAGCTAAGATTAATGAATAAAATCACATTGTAATTTCAATTAAAAAAAATGAATTATGGGGTAAGGTCATTATTGTTGTTAGTTTTTAAACTACACACAGAGGTTGTTAAAGATTTCCTGATAACCAGCTACCAAGGACATATAACCTGATTTATAGTTCTGTTCGAAAGTCTCACATAAACCTATATAATAGACAGATTAAAATTTTAAAAAAATATTTTGTTTATTTATTTGAGAGAGAGGAAGAGAGTAAAAGAGGGAATCTCAAGCAGATTCGCCCTGAGAACGGAGCTTGATGTGGGGCTCAATCCCCAGATCATGACTTGAGCCCAAATCAAGATCAGGCTCTGAGCCCCTAGACTGAGATCTTTTATGACACTGTACTTTAAGTCAGGTATCTCAATATAAGATGTGAAAATTATTAATTATTAAAGATTTTATTTTTAAGTAATCTCTATACCCAGTGTAGGGCTTGAACTCACAACCCTGAGAACCCGAGTCACATGACTGAGCCAGCCAGGTGTATCATAATTTTTTAAGTAGACAGGAAAATTTGAGATAAATCCAGTTCAAGTTTGAGACCGAATGATCAAAAGTAAAAGGTAGAAAGCCAATGGGCTCTCATTTTGGCTTTGAAATTGGCTCCAAATGAGCAAACCTTTTAACCTCCAGAGGCTTCTTTTTCTCCTCTACAAATGAAAAAATGACTCATACTGTTGACTTATCTAATGAATTTGTCTTTCTTTATTATGGGTTAATATTCAGAAAGCAATTTTTTAAGGTAAACTATATGCCCGACACAGGGCTTGAACTCACAACCCCAAGATCAAGAGTCACATACTCTACCAACTAAGCCAGCCAATCAGTTGCCCAGTAATATGGGTTAATATTTTTATTTTTATTTTTTTATTTTTTATTTTTTAAAGATTTTATTTATTTATTTGACACAGAGAGAGAGAGATCACAAGTAGGCAGAGAGGGAGGCAGAGAGAGAGGGGGAAGCAGACGCCCCGCTGAGCAGAGAGCCTGATGCAGGGCTCGATCCCAGGACCCTGAGATCATGACCTGAGCTGAAGGCAGAGGCTTAACCCACTGAGCCACCCAGGCGCCCCATCGGTTAATATTTTTAAAAGCACCTTAGAAATGATGGCCAAAAAGAAAGATATTATATGCTAAAATAAAACATTCTTTAAAACATACTAATCAAAAATATATTTTAGGTACTAGAAGTATTTTCAGAAAAGGTGGACAATTACAAAGTATAGAAACAGAAACTAAATTCAAGTAATTCTTGACTAGGAGGTGGTGGGGGTAATTTGGGAACAAAAGAATTTTCATCTTCAAAACCCATAAATATGAAAATAATCTGAAAGACTGGAAAATAATAATGCTTAAAAGAAAGATAAAAGGAAAAGAGTACTTATTACAAATTAGGATGTCACAAATAAGGAACAGATTTGGAAAAGAATGAAATAAAATTTATAAAAATAAAAAGTACACAGATTATTCTTTTGAAAAATACAGACAATGTCCATGAAAAGATTTTAAATAGAGATGAGAAACAATTACTAAGAGTGTTAGTAAAGGGATTCCTACTAAAGGGTATCTTACTGAGAAATTCCTTCAATGTTACTGGGGGAAAGCCTATTTTGATGAATTCCTTCTGTTTATTTTTTTCCACCTTCTGATTTTAGTACTGTGTTGGTAAATAATTCAAACAATACAGAAAAGTAAAAAACCAAGTCTCAAACCTAAACAGGGCACACAGCCCCATCTCCTCCCTTCTCCTACCAAATAACCACAGATATTTATCTTGATCTCCATTTCCAAGTCATTAAAAATTACATGTGAATGCTAAAATTACAAACACAGAATAACAGAGAACCATCCCTTCTTGTGAAAAGATTAACTTTCCAAGGGTTTTGGGGTTTTTACTTATGTGAAGCTTAAGGTAATATGTGAAGCACTCAAAAACTAGATGAGTTTAGAGTTTTCATAGCCATTTTCTCACATCATTAAACTAGGTTAAGGGGCAAAAACATAAAGTAATACTTCTAAAAGGTATAGTCTGTACTTACCTTTAAACTATGCTATAAAAAATATAACAGAAATTAGAATTTCAAGTACTGAGAGGAAAAAAAAAGTAAATTAGAATAGAATGAATGGGAGAAAAATTGGACCTGGAATCAAAAGTTGGAAATGCTATTGCTGATCTGCTGAAATGTATTAGCTTACCTAACAGGATGGTTATGAGATAGAGAAATTAATGATGAGTGTGTGTGTGTATAAAATGTATGAAAACACTGCATTATAAACAGCTATGAGTATATACAAAAGGTAAACTATGAAAGAGTTTGAAGCTGATTATAACCTAGATAAGTGGAAGACTGGGATGTTGGTATCCACAACATAAACAAAACCATGGAAGCAGAAATGAGCTTGTGTACTGAATAGAGTGAAGCTGTAAGTGTGGCTATTGTAGTGCTTCTGCTGGGAAGCAGCAGGAATAAGAATGAAGAGAAGCTTAAGGCCAGATTATAGAGGGCATCTAGTACCTAGTAGAACACAAGGCCTTATTCTTTTCTAATGAAGCTGGAACTAGGAGATCCTCTACCTCCCTATTCTCTAACAGGCAGGGGTGGGCCCATGACCAGGGGCCCATGACCAGGGCTCAGTGAGACACTCTCTAGGCAATAAAGCAAAATATTCAGGGGTCTTTTGGAAATGACTTATGGTAGCTGTGGCAACATCAAGTACCAGAGGTACCCAGCTTCGGGGTCCTAATTAGATTCTTCTGATGCATTATCTTGATTTTGATTCCTGCTTATTTCCAGAATCTGTTCGCCTGCCTTTCTCTTTAGTTCTATGGGCTATCCTACAACCTTCTACTGTATTCTTTTTCTGCCCATATTAGCCAGAGCTGATTCCTAGCATATGCAACTTAAAACCTTAACCGAATTATGTACCATCTGCAAAGAGACAATATAATGAAAATTTATACCTACCTGGCACTTTCGTATTGTTTCACAGTCATTAATGTATCTTCAATTGTTTTATTCACCAAAGTGTTCACACTGGCAATGAAAAAATTAATGGCTCCAAGAAGAGTCTCTCCGTTTTTAGCCAGTAGCTTCTGGGTATCTGCGTTATAGCCAAATTCTTCCTAAAACAAAAAAATCACCTTAACATATCCACTTATTAGTGAATGTGACAAAAATAAAAACTCAAATATATCATTAATGGGAAAATATTTGATTTAGAAAATATTTAAAATATTAGAAGTTTTCTTCAACTTCTAACTTCTATAGAAGTTTTCTTCTTTTAATGTTTAAATAAGCAAATCTAAATCACAGCTAGCTATATAATTACCAAAAAAGTTCAGTAAACCAAAGTTGTCATCAGCTCAGATGTATAGCTAGAATTAAATAATTTTAAAAAGTTAAACTACTTTGTACTAGAAAGAATATTTTCATTTCCATGTTTTGTTTTTACTATACTGTAAGCACAGATGTTAAGAAGAAAAATATAGCAGATTATTAATCAGAGAAACTGTAACTTTCACAACCAAATTAGGTTAACAATTGACTAAAACTTTCAGACATAAGACAGACTGCAATTTTTGTGTTTTGACATAATCTCCTTGGTGTATAAATATTAACAATGCACATTTCTTTGTGAACTCAGTGACTAGTTGACTCCCAAGCTCAGGTCTATGTAAGTGCACAGCTGGGGAAGGATCACTCAACACCAGTTCAAGTTCATTTGCTCTGAATAAACTGAGTCTTGGCCTAGAAAATGTTACATGTGACTCTTTCAGAAATGGTAAGTACTAACTATAAACTTCCAATAGTGAAAGACTGGAAAGCTTTAACATTATCAGGATGCATCGGAACAAATAAAAGATTTGATCATAGCTTATTGTAGAATGTATTATTCAATTTGACAATTCTGAAGTTTTTTATGAAATACTTCTTAATTTCAGATGGTAAAAATGTAGTATGAAATGAAATCTTAGGAAATGCAAGTTTAATGCTAGTGCTATAGATATAATTTCTAGGTGATAAAATATCCAATATAAATAAATAGCAGGAAAGTAAAATTATCTTTATTGTGCTAAAAGCATTTTCCATTTAAGAGATGTCCATGTAACGCTCTCTCTCTTTTTTTAAAGATTTATGTATTTGAGGGGCGCCTGGGTGGCTCAGTCAGTTGAGTGTCTGCCTTCAGCTCGGGTCATGATTCCAAATCCTGGGATCAGGCTCCCTGCTGCCTGCATCAGGCTCCCTGCTCAGCAGGAGTCTGCTTCTCCTTCTCCCTCTGCCCCTCCCCTCTACTCACACTCTCTTTTGCTCGATCTCTCTCAAATAAATATGCAATCTTTAAAAAAAAAAACCAAAGATGATTTATGTATTTGAGAGAGAGTGTGCACGCGTGCACAAGTCAGGTGAGGGGTAGAGGAAGAAGGGGAGAGAGAATCTCAAGCTGACTGCATGCTGAGCACGGAGCCTGACCTGAGGCTTTCATCCCAGGACCCTGATCATGAACTGAGCTAATATCAAGAGCTGGTCGCTCAACCAAATGAGTAACCCAGGTGCCCCAACACTGTCCACTTCTAAAAATTTTAAATATCCACAATTTCACATTATTAACACTGAAAATGCCACAAGTCCTAATTAGCCATAGAAAGAATGCAACCTAGAAGGCTAGCTAATCTTTTGATAAAAAACAACAACAAAAAACCCCCTGTAACATAGTAAGATGAAACAGCAGCAGACTGAAAAGCTGTGTAGCTGAATTTGGAATACTATATTTACAATGAAAAAAGCAAACAGGAAGATTAAACTGCCACTGTTCTGTTTCATGGATGTAAATCCCACTTGTACTTCTGTGAAAAAAATATAAAACTTAAGATTTTAATGTATTAATTTAAACTTAACTGGCTAGAATAAAAAAGCTTTTATTTTTTATAGTAAGGTACAAGAGATATATTAAGTAAAAGATACAAAACAACTGGGACACTAGAAAGAAATGAATATACATATGTAAATGCATTATAAGAAACACAAATAAATATGCTTTTTTGGCACTGAAAATAAATAAATCATGATTCATAAACTTCATTTAGTTGATAAGTTGTTTCGGTATTTTCGGTTGGACAGGGACATTTTATACATTATAAACTGCCTTAGCAATTACAAATAAACTAAATACAAAGTAATTAAAGGGTTTATACATTTTGGTTCTAATCTGCCACTAAACAGGGAAGGCCAATACAATTTCCTTAATCTTAACACTTGCTTGATTTATATAGAGGGAGAAAAGTCTCAAAACATTTGAATTTTTTTCTCTTTAGCTGCTCCTACCTCATTTACAACATTTACCAGATGTAAATGACCACTATTTCCCCTTACATGTACACAGTAGGAGCAAATAACAGAAACATCTGACTAGATCTAAAACATCCAGTTTTAGTACTATAAATTATTACTTAATAACAAGTGGGTTAATTTAAATACAGAGCAATAACTGATAATTGACAATATTATGGGCTATGTGAGCTTTTATCTTGATGTAGATGTGACTTTCTAAATTGAGAAAAAACAATTTAATGAGGTAAAGTGCCATGCTTTAACAGAACTCGGAGTCAGAGGCATGTGATAAAATGGTAAAAATGAGAGGATTCAAAGAGTTTGGCAGTTCACATTTTGATTCTGCTACTGACTGGAATTATCAGTTTTGTTAAATTCTTCGTATGTCAATTTCTTAGTAGTAATATGAAGATAATTCTCTTACAAGTTTGACAGGAAGTGTAATGAGATAACTTGCTTAAAGTTTCTGACAGATTATAGGCATTCAAAAAAGGTTCAGGAGATTTGTTTTTTCTTCTGCTGGATACTGTTTTTTTCCTCTAGAAAATGAAAGAATTGAACTAATGTTTAAATTTTTTTTCAACTCCCAATGCCACAATCCCAAAACAGCTATCATAACCATCATATTTTATTCAGTGCCTCTATGTGCCATACCTGTGCTAAGTATTGTCAGTGAGTCTGTTAGTATGTCATAAGGTAGGAGAAAGTGGACACCAGCTCTTCATCACTGTGCTATCAACTTTTTCTCAAAAAGAAATCAATAGGCAAGGAAGAGTTACTTTGCTGGCTTGTGTGATTGAGCCTGATGACCAACAAAAAGGAAACTGGACTGCTACAAGAATATACCTAGAATGTAGGCAACCTCTTAGGGCATCTTCTAGTACTCCTACCTACACCGTGCCCTGTGATTAATATAAGTGAAAAATGACAACCCATTTCAGCCAGGACTACTAATTGCCTGGATGCTTCAGAAATAAAGGTCTGTGTCACCCCATGAGGCAACGAACTGACAGGCTGAGGTATTAGCTGAGAGCCAATACAATATGGAATGGGTAGTAGAAGAAGCTAAGACTCTGTGACCATCTGTAGAAATGAAGACTACAGGGTGCCTGGGTGGCTCAGTGGGTTAAGCCTCTGCCTTCGGCTCAGGTCATGATCTCAGGGTCCTGGGATCGAGCCCCACATCGGGCTCTCTGCTCAGCGGGGAGCCTGCTTCCCCCATCTCTCTGCCTGCCTCTATGCCTATTTGTGATCTCTCTCTCTCTGTGAAATAAATAAATTAAAAAAAAAAAAGAAATGAAGACTACAATTGTTATGAATATTTATTTTGTTATCAATATGTGTATGTATAAAGCATAACTTTGTTTTCTTCCCTCTCTTATCCCCTTAGCATACAACATAAGATATACTATTAACTTTACATCATAGTACTTAACTTATAGGAGACCAAGGGGAAAAGTATAGGATACAAAGGGAAAAAGTAAACGTCACTCAAGGACTCTGCACCTGTTTCTGGGGAAATGGCTAGTCTGTCTTTGGTAGCATGCAGGAGAATCATGTCATGTTAGGTGAAGCTAAGACTTCGCTATTGCCTTTATTTGGATGGAGATTAAGTATGGTTTAAGGATATGTTTATAAGCGCTGCTAAAAAGAGTAGAGTGCGATGGTTAATTTTATGTGTCAACTTGATTGGACTAACTGTGGCCAGTTGTTTGGTCAAATACCAATCTAAATGTTGCTAATTAAAATTTGCGATAACAAACATTACAGATATGACTTAAAGTTGACTTTAAAGAGATTAACCTCCAGAATGTATGATTTGAAGTTGATTTTAAAGAGATTATCCTCCAGAATGTGGGTGGACTTCATTCAATCAGCTGAAGACAGACCTTCAGAGCAAAAAGGCTGAGATTTCTTAGAGAAGAATTCTTCCTTAACACTGGAACATTAGAAATCTGGCCTCAGTTTCTAGACTACTGACCTACCATTCATAGTTCATAGCTTGCCAAGTCCCACAATCATGGGAGTCAAGTCCTTAAAATAAGTGTGTGTGTATTATGTACATATCTCATATTGGTTTTGATTTTCTGGAATATACTGATTTAAAAAATATCCATCCTATAAGTACTGATTCCAAATTTCAAACAGTCTCCAACAGGTTCTAGCTTACCATGATTTTCATATTTATAAACATGAGTATGTTTATATGAGTATGTCCAATCCAATAAATTTTCTATTTCTTACATTATTTATTTCCTTCAAATCACATCTGCATATACATTTGCCTTTAGCATTTATTCACTAACAAATTACATGAAGTGTATTTTGATACATAAGTCATCATAAAAGAATATAGTATGTCTTTTTAGCAAAATAGGATAGTCTAAATTCTTAGTGAAAAATGTTGCATGGGGGCACCTTGGTGGCTCAGCTGGTTAAGTATCTGACTCTGGATTTTGGCTCAGGTCATGATCTCAGGGTCAAGGGATCAAACCCTGAGTCAGGCTCTGCAGTGAATGTGGAGTCTGCTTGTTCCTCTCCCTCTGTCCCTCCCTCTACTTGTGTGTGCATTTGTGTGCTCTCATGTGTGCTAATAAATGAATATGCAGAATCTTTAAAAAAAAAAAAAAAGAAAAATGTTAAATGATGGGCTCATGTCTACTAGATAGACATGAGCTATGACTAACTAGATAAAAATACCCGTGATGATTAATTTTACATGTCAACTTGCCGAGGCCATGATGTCCAGATTTTGGTCAAACATAATTCTGGATATTTCAGTGCAGGTATGTTTTTTTTTGAAGGAGATTAATATTTGAATTGGAGTGTGAGTAAAGCAGACTGCCCTCCACAATAGCAATGGACCTCATCCAATCAATTGAAGACCTTAACAGAACGAAGACTGAATTCCCTGGAACAACAAGGCATTCTGCTAAAAGACCGCCTTTGCACTTAAGCCGCAACTCTTCCTTGAGTCTCTCCAGTCTGCCAACTTATTTCACAGGTTTTACATGTACCAAGACTCTAAAATCCTATGAACCAATTTCTTAAAATACATCTTTCTGTATATCTACATATCCTGTTGGTTCTTTGCCTACAGAACTTAACTAATACAGCACCATATTTCTTTTTTGTCCTTAAAAATCCACTGACTCTTGAATTTAAGAAAATTCATTTAGGATATTGTCATCAGAAGACTCAGACTGGGATTTCACTTGTATTATCTATTTTGCCATCATTGTTGAGTTAATGCTGCTGTCTCTCTGCAGTCATCTTCTGATTTTGTCTAATAACTATGAAATTTCTTCCTCTGGTATTGTCTTCTCTTTGCCATTATATGGGCAAAAAAATGAAAAATTCGAAATTTTCAACTATGCTGCATAAACATTAAAAAAAATACTACAAAGATATTTATCTATTACATTATTTTTTAAGGCAATGCCATCATTCTTTTGTTTTGCTATCATCTTAGTAACTTTTAACATGGTTGGAAATAAAAGATAAGTAATGAAATAATTTCTAAGATGATGAAATAGCAAATTGTTTTAAGATCATTAAGATCCCATACCATGTCCTTGATTTCCAATGGACCCATATGGCAGTTGCAAGATAGAAACTTGTATTCTGGGGCACCTGGGTGGCTCAGTCAGTTAAGTGTCTGCCATTGGCTCAGGTCATGATCTGGGGTTCTGGGATCAAACCCTGTGTCCAGCTCCTTGCTCAGAGGGGAAGCCTGCTTCTCCCTCTCCCTCTGCCCCTTCCCACTCATGTTCTCTCTGACTCACTCTGCTCTCTCTCTCAAATAAATAAAATACCTTTTTAAAAAAGTTTTATTCTGTTAAAACAATTAATAATTTTTTCATTGTAAAAAACTCATGAATTATCAATCCTTACAAAGGATTAGAGATGATCAAATAAGAAACTCAAAAATTAAAACTGGGTCTAACAGACTTGAATACTGAGGATTAACCACCAGTTCTGTTAAAAAAAAAAAAAAAAAGGATTTGACATCTAGAAAAAGCTAACAAAAGTACCTACTAGCTAATACTGAGCAATAAATGAGCTAATACATATCTAAACCACTTAGAATAGTATCTGGCATATAGTAAATCCCCAATGTGTATTAACTATTATAATTAACAGGGTCTACTGAGTACAGCATCACTGATAACACTGCTCTAACACTTCCCCAGAAACCCTATGCTCTGGCTACCTCTTTCCATACTGTGGGGATTTTTCTCTCTAGAGATTCCACAAAGGGGTGCCTGGGTGGCTCAGTGGGTTAAGCCTCTGCCTTCAGCTCAGGTCAAGATCTCAGGGTCCTGGGATTGAGTCCCGCTTCCAGCTCTCTGCTCAGCAGGGAGCCTGCTTCCCTTCCTCTCTCTCTGCCTGCCTCTATGCCAACTTGTGTTCTCTCTGTCAAATGAATAAATAAAATCTTAAAAAAAAAAAAAGATTCCACTTAAAGAGATAGGAAGAGATCATGGAGAAATAGACAGGCCTGCTGTAGCTCCACCCCAAGCACACAGACAGGCAAGCCCCACCGGGAGCCACCCTCTCCTGGCCTCACTGTCTGTATATGTCCTTGGCTATGAAAACAAAACAAATATGTGTATGTTTATATATATAAAACATAAAGTGTACATATATATGACTTTCAGCTCCACCTTTTTTTCTTCATTTTTTTTTTCAAGATTTTATTATTTGTCAAAGAGATAGAGAGCCAGAGTATGCACAAGCAGGGGGAGCAGCAGGCAGAAGGAGAAGCAGGGTCCCAGCCGAGCAAGGAACCTGATGCAGGATTCAATCCCAGGACATGACCTGAGCCGGAAGGCATATGCTTAACCGACTGAGCCACCCAGGCATCTTGCTCTACCTTAAAAAAAAAAAAAAAAAAAAAAAAATATTTTATGCATTTATTTATTTGAGAGAGAGAGAGAACACATACAGGCACATGCATGAGCAGGGAAAGGACCAGTGGGGGAGGATGAGGGACACACAGTCTCCCAGCTGAGAGTGCAGAGGACACCAGCTCAATACCAGGACTCTGAACAGGATCATGACCTGAGCCTAGCTAGACATTTAACCTACTGAGCTACCTAGGTGCTCCACAGCTCTACCTTTTATTTGTTTTGTGATCTTACGAATACTACCTAACCTTTCTTGGTTTCAGTTTCCTCATCTATAAAATAGCATTAATATTTCTTGCAGTACTATTAGGTAAATTACATGATACAAAGACTATAAGGCACCCAGCTCGTTACACTGAAATTGTGGACAGCTGTTAAACTAATCAGCTTCCCAAATATTAGATTAATTCTTTTTGTCTATTTAGTGACTCAGTTAGAATTGAATCTAAGTATTCCTCACTATTATGAGATAGATTGCTATCTCTAGCCAAACTTTCTTTTCCAAGATTATAGATATTATCAAATAATTTAATGCTCTAAATTATCTAACTCTTCAAGTTAGAAAGTCTGTAGGCAAGGGATTTAACCTTTTTGGCTCCAGAGTAGGGGGAAAAAAAAGTGATCAAAGAAGTCACTTAAGGTAACATAAGAAATTCTTAGGAATGCTTTGCTGAAGACTTTAGAGATATATGCAAAAAAATTTTATAATTATTCTAAAATTCTTAATTTTTATTTTTTAATTTTTAAAAGATTTTATTTATTTATTTGACAAAGATCACAAGTAGGCAGAGAGGCAGGTAGAGAGAGGTGGGGGGAAGCAGGCTCCCTGTCGAGCAGAGAGCCCGATGTGGGGCTCGATCCCAGGACCCTGAGATCATGACCTGAGCCAAAGGCAGAGGCTTAACCCACTTAGCCACCCAGGTGCCCCTAAAATTCTTAATTTTTAAAAACTCACAATTTATATTAATGATTTCAGTAAAAGATCATGAATCCAGTCAAGCAAGTTACTATTTGCTCAAGACACTTTGAGAATAGAGAAGAGATTTTCAATAGGTACCTAGACTAAGGCAGGCTGAATACTTTCCTTTTCGTTCCTCTAAGTTCCCTTCCCCTGAAACCTCTAGCTGACATCTCTAGACATTTGGGCCTTCTTAAAAATTACATGAAATATTTTAAAAGAATACCAATTCCAAATTTATTAAGAGTTAAGCAAATCAGAAATGTAACAAATTACATCTTAGAATACTATTGCCATTCTCCTCCTCCACACTTTCCAAAAGTTATTTAAAATAACCTTACATGGAGTTCTAATGACTTCAAACTCAGGTCAGCAAATGCATCTCCAAGTTGCCTTTGGGTATGCACCATCTGGAAAAGCTGGGTTGACAATGTCTGAGCCAGTCTTAAAATATTTTCATATTTTTTCTTGTTATCTCTTAATATATCAATCTGGGCTTCAAGTTCAAGGTCCACAGTTCTTGATCCACGGCCTAGCTTCTCAGAAATAATTTGTCGAGTGCACTAAAAGTGGAAAGATGCACTTTGTTTAGGAAGAAAAAAAAAGAACAAAAGAGAAAGGAATAATATAGCAATCCAAAGTACAAATGCTACAGCATTTGGCATATACCATTTTTTGCTTCAAACAAGTTACCCTTAAAAAACTGAAAACTGTCACCCCACTTAAGAAGTTCGCCAAGATTCAAAATAAACTTACCAGACATACCCAATAACTATTATTAATCAGAGGAAGTTTTAAGACTTAGCTAATTTATATCTATTGGTTGAGCTCCCTCACATAACCGTATTTCAGGTTTATACTTGCGTAGATTATTTACAACAACTGAAATACTTAGCATTGATTTAAGAACACGAGTGGGCTGTTAATATAGGAATAATAAGCATATCAAAACTCTACTCTCCTGTTGTTTTCAAATGCTTTTTTTCCTTCTATCTTCCTCTTAAATAGCTGTGTGTATGTGTGTGAGTAGGAGGAATGACAGGAAGAAAGGAAGGAGAAAGAGGTAAGAGGAGGTGGTAGGGAAGGTGGGGAGAGAGAAAAGGGAAGAAATGAAGAGACAGAGGGAGAGAAGGAGGAAAGAAGAGAAAGAGGTAGAGGTAAGAGATTCCTGAATTCTTTTACTTCTATCCAGAAAGAACAGTATTAAATTATGTTATTCTGTCTTGCCCCAGAAATGATACAGGAAATTTTTGTTAGCAATAAAAAATTATAAGCAACTTCACTACTCAACAATATATTTTTAGAGTAACCATATAGGGCATTAATATACTCTTCAGCATTTAAAGTTAACAAAAATATTCTAAAGAAGTGAAAAATATTGCAATTTTTTAAATTTGCAAATCTGCTCTTTTATCTTGTCTTTCACAGTTTTGGTTACAGAACTGATATCTATTCCAAAAATTAAAATAAGAATGAAATAAAAGGTGAATTTCCTCTTCCTTCCTTTAATCCCACTAAATAAAACAAAACTGTTAACAGTTTGATGGATAGTCTACACTCTTCCTTAAACCTCTACACTCATATACTTTTCAAGTAAAAATGAGACTGTGGTATGCTATACATACAACCCATAGGTCATTTTCCTATTACCAAATACCTTGAGATTTTTTTTCCTGTCAATACATATAAATCTATCTATTTTTTTAAGTAATCTCTACACTCAACGTGGGGCTCAAACTTACAACCCAGAGATCAAGAGTTGCATGAACCACTGACAGAGCCAAACAGGTGCCCCTACTCTATTCTTCTCAAAAAAATTTTTAAGTGGCACCTGGGTGGCTCAGTTGGTTAAATGTCTACCTTCTGCAAAGGTCATGATCCCAGGGTCCTGGGATTGACCCCCACATCAGGCTCCCTGCTCAGGGGAGAAAAAGCCTGCTTCTCCCTCTCCCTTTGCTGCTTCCCCTGCTTGTGTTCTCTTTGTGTGTGTCTTCTCTTCTGTCAAAGAAATAAAAAATAAAATCTTAAAAAAATTTTTTAATAATTTTTTTAAATTTTGGGTGTGAGAATTCCTGTGGATGAGACTCAATAAGAAAATAAATAAATAAGTGCCTGGGTGGCTCAGTGGGTTAAAACCTCTGCCTCCAGCTTGGGTCATGATCCCAGGGTCCTGGGGGATGGAGCCCTGCATCAGGCTCTTTGCCTGGCGGGGAGCCTGCTTCCCCCTCTCTGTCTCTGCCTGCCTCTCTGCCCACTTATGATCTCTGTCTGTCAAATAAGTAAATAAAATCTTAAGAAAAAAAAAAAAATTTTTGGATTTAAAATTTATGAATAAAATCAGGTCAATTAAAATAATATATAAAAATACTACTTACTTATATGTCAGACCCTAAACTTAAAATTGCTCCAATTATATATTTGGTTTAAATCACCGCCTGTTTTTAGAGCCAAAATTAACAACCAATAAAGAAGTGCTAAACAGTCTCTGTAAGGAAAAGCCTTTAAGTGACTGATGCATTACAAATAGCTCGAGCCACAAACACACTTAGTACCTTTGAATCTTAACAGGGACAAGACAGTAGAATTTAAAGAACAGTTAAGTGGATGAAAACCTTAGCTGCTCAAGTCAGAGCATTGGCCACTACACTCTCTATATTTTGTGAATTGTTCATGGGTGTAGTAGCTTGTAAATCAGGAATTGTTTATATTTTTATACAGAGCACGTACCTCTTCTCAAGAGTAATACGAAGTGAATTTATTCTTTCAGTTAATACTTCTAAAATATGATTTAAAATCATCTACAAAAAGCATAGGTTTTTTTAAGATGATAAAAGTGGCCTGAAACATGTTCATCAATCATCCTCCAAATTATTTAGTGTTTGTTAGAGAACAGAAACAGAGAGAGATTAAAGGCCGAAAACCATGCAGGAACTGAAATCCAAGAAAAGGAAGATCAAAGTTGTAGCTAGAAGAACCAAGTTGTTCAACAGTAAAATGGTAACAAGTAGAGATCTACATCAACCAAATCAAAATCTACACTTGAAAGATTATCCAAATGACAATGAATGTCCTATAGAGTTCATAATTTGGAATGAAAAGGTAAAAAAGTCATAAGAACAGAGTCAAGAAGACCCAATAAAGTCATTACACTGAGTTTGTTTAGGTTCGGAAGCATATGCCAGCCCAGACACACTGGCTATAAACTCCATTAAAATTCTCTAAGTTAGAACACTCTTTCTTTTCTGTTATGTTTTTTTAAATATAAATACACTTAAAAAAATTTTTTTTTTAAATTTATTTATTTATTGGGCGCCTGGGTGGCTCAGTGGGGTAAAGCCTTTGCCTTCGGCTCAGGTCATGGTCCCAGGGTCCTGGGATCAAGCCCCACATTGGGCTCTCTGCTCAGCAGGGAGCCTGCTTCCCTTCCTCTCTCTCTGCCTACTTGTGATCTCTGTCTAATAAATAAATAAAATCTTAAAAAAAAAAAAAGATTTTTTTTTTGAGAGAGAGAGGGAACGAGAGTGCATACAAGAGGGAGGAGGGGCAAAGGGAGAGGAGAGAGAAAGAATCCTAAGCAGACTCCCCACTGAGTGCAGAGTCCAATGGGAGGCCCAATCCCAGGACCCCAAGATCATGACTTCAGCCAAAATCAAGAGCAGGCCACTAAATCACCAGGTATGCCTGATTTTTTTTTTTTTTTTTTAAAGTAAGCTCTAGATCCAATACAGGGGTTGAACTCAGAACCAAAAAATCAAGAGTCGTAAGCTTTACTGACTGAGACAGCCAGGTGTCCCTCTTCTTTTAGTTGCAACATCCCAGTTAAGCTGTGATGAAAAAAATTTTCAGTTAAAAATAATCATTCTGAGGAGAATGATAACTCCTTCATATAGTATTATGCCACCTGTGCTACCTTTTAAAGGCTGGTCAATTTCATTAACACAAACTTACAAAAAGGCTGGATGTGGTATGTTACCATATAAGAGATAAATATGGAATCTTAATAATGATTCAACTTGGGGTGCCTGGTTGGCTCAGTGGGTTAAAGCCTCTGCCTTCAGTTCAGGTCATGATCCCAAGGTCCTGGGATCAAGCCCTGCATCGGGCTCTCTGCTCAGCAGGGAGCCTGCTACCTCCTCTCTCTCTGGCTGCCTCTCTGCGTACTTGTGATCTCTGTCTGCCAAATAAATAAATAAAATCTTTAGAAAAAAATGATTCGACTCAGATTACTGTAGAAGTAGCCAAAAAAAAGGGAACAGATAATAAGTATATAGGAAAAAAGGAGAGAACAAGGGAAACATGAACTAAGGGACACAAGAGGAAGGCTCAAATGAACAAAATCTTACATTCTGTAATTTGTAATAGTAAGACTTGGTTCAGAAATAAGGCCTATACTTTTTTAAGGTGGTAGTTATTTTTATTAATTAATTAATTATTTTTAAAAAAGATTTTATTTATTTATTTGAGAGAGAGAGACAGAAAAAATGAGAGGGGGGAGAGGTAGAGAGAAAGGGAGAAGCAGACTCCCCACTGAGCAGGGAGCCTGACATGGGGCTCCATCCTACAACCCTGACCTGAGCTGAAGCAGACACTTAACTGACTGAGCCACCCAGGAGTCCCTAATTAATTATTTATTTTTATTTATCTATTTTTAAGATTTTTATTTATTTATTTGACAGAGATAAAGAGACATCCAGAGAGGAGATCAGACAGGGGGAGTGAGAGGGAGAGAAGCAGGCCTCCTGCAGAGCAGGGAGCCGGATACAGGACTCGATCCCAGGACCCTGAGATCATAACCTGAGCTGAAGGCAGACACTTAATGACTGATCCACCCAGGCACCCCACTAATTAATTTTTTAAAAAAGTAGTACCTACAGCCAATGTGGGGCTCGAACTCACAATCCCAAGATTAAGAGTCGCATGTTCTATCAACTGAGACAGCTAAGGACTGCATTCTTTAGGTTTCAATGTGTGATCAGAGAATGTTACTAGTTAGAAGCAAATTTCATGAATAAATGAACAAAGGAATGGTTGAATAAATACATTTAATAAATAAATGAATGAAGCTCAGTTTGGTATGAAAGACAAATATGTGAAATGAAAGGGAGCAAAAAGAAATTCCAAGTAGTAGGCAAATATAGTCACATGAACAAAGTTATAGATGTATGAGATACCATAGTTTGTTTAGGATATCTCTGGATAATTTGGTATGGGTCACTGGTGGGAAAGAGGAGCAATAGGGGAAAATGTTGGGAAGGTAGGTGGGTCAGATCCATGCCATTCTAAGACAAAAGAGATCAAATGAACACTTTAAAGCAAGGGTGAACCTTGCTGCAGAATATGCAGCAAGAATATGCAAGCTAGCATAGGCAAGCTAGACTGCAGAATATGCAGTCTAAGAGATTTTATCAGGAAGCTATTTCAGTAATGTGAGAGTAACAAAGACATGGACAATGGCTGTGAAAAAGGAACGGAGAAAAAGGGATAAAGTAAAATATTAAGGAGCCAGAGTCCACTTAATGATAATAGATATGTGGCATCAATGAGAAGATGAAGTAGAAATCTGAATATATGGGTGAACTGTTGTGATATGAGGGAATACAAAGGGAGAGACAATTCATGGAATAAAAGAATCCAGATCCTTGATAACAAAAGGAGCAATAATTAAATACAATGTCCTGAATGAGAACAGTCTACACTGGCACCATTTTTTAACAACTATCATTGGCATTTCTCAGGGCTACAGTGGCATGAGGAAAACAATTTTGGGAAAGATTCATGAGCATGTTTCAGGGCACTTTTATCATGTTAAGAAAACCTGTACTTTTGTAGATGATTTCAGATATTCTGAAAGTATTAACTGAAAAAATAAATTTACTTCTGTATTACTCTTGAGAAGACACAGACATGTGCTCTGTATAAAAATACAGACCATTGCTGCGTTATAAACTACTACATCCACAAACAATTCACAAATGTAGACTGTTATGGCCAATGCTCTAACTTGAGTAGCTAGGGTTTTCGCCCACATCAATGTTCTTTAAACTATTTTTTAAAAAGATTATTTATTTATCTGAGAGAGAGAGCATGATTGTGACCGGGGTTGGAGCAGAGGGAGAAGGAGAGAGAGAATCTCAAGCAGACTGTGCATAGAGCTCAGAGCCTGACGTGAGACTCTATCTCACCACCCCAAGATCATGACCTGAGCTGAAATCAAGAGATGGACACTTAACTGTCTGAACCACCGAGGCGCCCCTAACTGTTATTTAAACTGTTTTGTCCCTGTTAGGATTCAAAGGTCCTAAGTGGCTCTGTGGCTTGAGCTATTTGTAATACATCAAAAATACTATGGCTTAAATAATTTGCTTATTTGTTTTACAGAGGCCATACAAAAGAATAGTCACCAATTATTCTGAAGCAATGCAACTAACAACATCAATACATTGTTGAAGTTTAACTCTTTGCAATGTGGTGCTGTCTGTACAGTTAATGCTTAATTATTACAATAAGATCAGAGAATTCCAACTCTGAAAAATGACTATAACTCTGACATTCAGTTGCTGTAAGGTATCAAGAAGAGGAGGTAGGGATAGACAAGTCTATAGCAGTTCTACAGGTAAACATATTCCAAGGTAATATATTTCTTCTTCAATTATGTTCTATGAATTAATAAGCATTTCTGTAGCCTTTTTACTCTTTTGCTACTGACTTTTGAAACTACATTTATTCAAAGATCAATAAGACAAAATACTTCACTTTCTAATTGTATTTTTATAGTTAGATGGCATTATTCTCTCCTATAATTTCATATAATTGCAAATAATTTGCACAACATACAATTTGCATAAGAATGAAAATTCTTAGAGCTAGTCAGGGTGGAAACATTAAAAAAATACAAACCTTATAGGTGTTTAGACTCCATTTTCTAACAAGCTCTAACTTTTCCATTGCAGGATTTTTTATTTCATCTGCTAGAATAACTGGTCCACTTTTGGTTTGTGTTCTCTGGCCACCTGCATGATCATAACAGAAGACAAAACACAAACTAGATAAAGACAAGAAGGGAAAAAAACCCAAACCACTGATGCTATTCAAATTAAACTACTTATACACTTAAAAAGGTTTCCACAAAGTGAAGGACTAGAACTTTCTGGAATAATTGAGGACAATTTTCAAATGCTTAAAAAATATTTCTGCCAATTAAACACAAATGCTTTGTGGTTTGTCTATCATCTTAAAAAAAAAAAAATGCTGCAACCAGCCTTCTCTTCTAAATAAGCTCTTTACTTCTAGAAAACAAAATTTCCACAATTACTCTTACAACCTAATGACCCTTAAAAAAACTGTGTCAGTAAAAATCTGGAAAGGTTATGTACTCTTCACAGTGATCTCCTTTCATCATATGATGTAGAACAGAGCAACAAGAGGTTACTATAATTTTGGAGGATTTAAAAATGTAATTCAAATTTCAAATAGTCATTAAA
This sequence comes from Mustela erminea, assembly GCF_009829155.1. Lineage (NCBI taxonomy): Eukaryota > Metazoa > Chordata > Mammalia > Carnivora > Mustelidae > Mustela > Mustela erminea. The sequence goes on along the minus strand of NC_045615.1, from coordinate 26,213,149 downwards.
AATACCTTACCACCAGTATGAAAGGCTAGGCTAAAACAAGACCTACACTGTACCTCCTTTTTTTTTTTTTTTCCAAGACCACCCACCCTCCTGCAAAAAGCCATAATTAATAAAGGCAGTATAAAGCCCTGACAATGTATTGCTCCAACAATTAGGAAATTATGACATAAAAGCAACTTTATATATTGTTTCTATAGTAAAATATTTTTCATAGAAGAAAAGAGTTAAGTGCTTATGAGACTAATGACTTAAGAGTAAAGACTTCATAATAATTTGAAAACAACAATGAAATAAGGAGAGGAGAAAAAGTCCTAAAAAATGGCTTTTAAAGTCAGAGCAAAAATTTCTCTTCTCACTTACTCCTACAGTCAGACCAGCCTTTGCCACAACTTTACCACAAGCCTAAGATCAAGAATGGTATATTAAAATCAAATACATTTAAGATTTATAAAATTGTCATAGAAACAAAATACAGAATGTTAACATTTCATATGTTAAAAAGAAATGTGTTGTTCAAATTTTTCCTGTTTTTATAGGTCAGTAATATTAAAGTATAGAGCAAATTCAATGCAAAGAAATACATTTCCCCCAAGTACTTTTCACTGCATAATTGGTAAATTACATATCATTTTGCTGCAATCTGCAAGCTATCTGTAAACTGTAGTTGAAAATAGGAAGACACAACATTTTCCACTTGACCCATTCCAAATAATGAACAAGCCAACTGTTGAAGGCTCTTTTTTTGTTTAACTGAAAACAAGAGAGCAGAGCTGCAAAGCTGAGAGGATCAAGTAAGTTACTCTACATTTTTCCAAAGTTGAGAAAGCATGATGTAAAATGAATCCAATTTTACAATGTTTTTTAATCTCAAAGTGAATTACACTTCATGTTTAAGATACATAGTTAATAACACTGAAAGCCCAGAAAAATAGGTATGCCTAGAAAGATTATTTCCATTATTGTTAAAAAAAAGAAGCAGCCACCAAGAAAAGGCAGAATTACACACACCTATGAATATAAAGCAAGGGATTACGAAACTGAGGGAATTAGTTTAGTTTCAGAAGTAGCAAGAGGGTTTTATCCAATCAGTGCAGTGAATACCTGCAGGAACAATTAAATCACTTCCTTGTTGAGCCAGTCGACTAGCTGCAACCCTGCTAGGAGACATAACAGATGGCAATGGTGGTGCCGGGGAACCTGGAAAGGGTAGACATTTAACTGTGAAAATCCTCTTTCTTTTCTACATGCCACACATTTTGAATCTTGGTTTACTGACACTGCCCTTAAAATATTTAAAAAATTGGGTTAAAAACTGGAATTAATATATTTGCTTTCTTGCAGGAAGGGACTAAAAATAAATGGATGCGACCAGGTGGAGTTCTTGCATAAACTTTTCATGGAAGTGTTGAAACCAAACAAAACACATGTAACTATAAGAAGAAACTTGGCAAGGACACATCTAAACACGACTTTACCTGGACTCTGCTATTTCCAAATGGATTAACAGAATGTGATTAAAGTTCCATAGCTGAACGTTTTAAAGTTTAAGTAAATATTTTATAACCTGCTACTCCTACATTCAAAGGAAAGCTCTTTAAGTAGATAAACAAGGTATGTAATAATGCATCAAACTTAGAATTCACAAATTGTGAACTAGTCACAGTGTTCACAGAAATTGTAGTCCAAAACTTCTCATCATAAAGGCAACAGCACAAAGTGTAGATCACTGCTACTCCTAGTGTGGATGCAGAGGACCTATAACAGGAATTTCCCGAGAGCTCATTAAAAATGCAAAAACTCAGGTCCAGTCCTAGACCTACTGAATTAGGATCTGCATTTTCACAAGATGCTTAGGTGATCTGTATGTATTCTGAAGTTTGAGAACTGATGATGTAGAGTGCAATAGCATATTCTACTTAATCATATGAATGAAGCTTTTAAAACATAGCTGGGACGCTGCATAAGATCTACTGATCATCCAGGGGTATCTGTAGGTTTTTGTTCATATTTTTTACAGTTTTACCTTTTTTATTCAATTGTTTTTATTTATTAAACAAAAAAATCTATACATCTATAGATGTTGTTTTTATTTATTGTTTTTATTTATTAAACAAAAAATTGTTTTTATTTATTAAACAAAAAATCTATACATCTATATATTAAACAAAAAAATGTATACATTTCAAGTATACAGTGGGATGTTTTCACGTATGTATACAAACTAATATATCCATCACTTCTTTTGGTTATTTTTCCGTGGATACTTGAGATCTATTCTATTAGCAAATTTCAAGTATACATACAGTATTTATTAACTATAGACACCATGCAGTACATTAGGCATTTGTGGTATTTAAAAGGCCACTCAAAATTATTCTAAAACTCAACTAAGTTTGAGAATCACAGGAAAAAACAATTTTTGAATGAAACACAACTGAATTTTAAATTCTTAACTCTGTATTTGAAATTCTGGCTCTATGTGCCACATAGTATCAGGAATATCCTAGCAAATTAATTAACATCCCTGAGGCTTAGTTATCTACAAAGTGAGAAAACTGACTATCCAACATTGTTCTAATGTCTGGCATTAAACCAAAGAAAGCCACATAACTTCAATTGCTTTCTTTATTTTAAATTCTGAAGTCTGTACATCTTTAAGGGATGATAATTAAAAGTTGAAAAACTTAATATCCTTCCACATTTAGCTGAGAATATTTTCAAGTCTGTAAGATATTTTTATTTCAACTACACTCTCTCCCAGTTCCCTAGAAATCATATAATGAATCAAATTCATAATTTAAATGTTCTAATAGGATAGAAATCAAGATCAAATATCTTTACTTAGAATTCGTAATAATTGGTTACATCCCAGATATACTCAGTTCTGATGGAGAAATAGTCATCAGTTTTAGTAATATGAAAACTAATTTGAACTAGACCTAACATTAAAATCCAAACATACAATAGACCTAAATAGACTGGCACTACCTTTCAAAGTGAGAAATATTTATCTCTTTAAATCTGTTGAATTTAAAACTAGAAGGGATGACAGAAATCAACTAAGCCTGACTTAAACTATAGGAGAAATAAAACCCAGAGGGGTTAAAACAGCTTATCAGAGACTCAGATGCTGAATTCACACCCTAAAATCTTAATTATTAAATTCAACACAGAAAACAGTTACTTATTGTGTTAGAAGGCATTTTAATAGGTTATCCAATCTAATCACCATTTTAAACAAAGATTATCACTACTATCCAAGGCATAAGGGATTCTGTTACATAGGTAAATGTTAAAAAAAAATACTATAATTCTACTTTTTGATGATCCCAGGAACAAAGTTCTGTTGTTCTAGTTATTATTGTTTATTAATGCTGCATAAGGACTAATCTCATGACACAGAAGGAGATGTGTACAATATATGTAACAAATAATACAGAATCTTCCAAACTAAAAGAGCAAAAGACATGGTGCCCTGGTAACTCGGTACTTCAGCCTTTTTCTTTTCCTTTATGGTAATTACTCTTTCTCTGTGTCTTAAACCCCTTAAACCACTAATGTAGGCTAAATTAGTTACTAAAATCATTCACTAATACTCAATAAAAAATAATTCTTAAAAATTGAAAGTCTTGCTTATTGACTAAATTTGAGGAATTAGCTCCATTTCACCTTAATAATTTAGGAATTCAGGAATATGAATATACGTAGGTAATGATCAATATCCCACTAAAATAAAACTCAGATATCAAGTATACTTCATTCTAACGAGCTTTGATTTATTCATGATTTCTACTATATGGAAGTAGTAGATTCCAGTATATGGAATTAGTAGATTTTGATACTTCTTGTTGGTAGGCCAAACTTAAGTATAAGTTCTCCTAAATATGTTCTAGAGATGGAAAAGTAAATGGTTAATGTTTTTTGAAGCAACTGTTTAAGTAATAAAATCATTATTAAGTTATTATTCAGTCATTTTTTCAGAGACCTAAAACAGCCCCAACTCATTTAAGTTTTTTTTCATACGACCAACTTCAAAATTTTAATCATATGCTTTTTCTCATGTTCATTCCAATTTATCTGTAAATGTTTTAAAACAAAGACACTTAAAACAAGTACAACTTTTTGAAAAAAACAAAACAAAACAACCAAAAACTACACCTTTCTAATAAATAATCTGCATAAGGCAGAATGATTCTTTTTAATATACTGATCAACAATAGCTTATGTTAAAAAATTATATAAAGCCAATTCAAAGAGACATAAATTACTCATGAAACATTTTTTATTCCACGTTGAAAGACTAGGCTATATCAATAAGCAAGTGAAACTGATCAGCATTTCCATGCTTATACACAACAGTTTAAATGGTCAGTTGGTTTTAATCATTATATACTACTACTCTACTTAAGGGGAAAAAGATTAAACCAAATGTCAGTTAAATAATCATTGAGAATATTTAACACATCTTAATAGTAAAAGCATTTTTTACATTCTCTATTGACATTTAAATTTGAAAATTGGTGACTGATCCAAAAATGGTGTCATATTATGCACGCCTTTTATCCTTTAAGCACTCATAATTTAAGGCACTTTCAAAATCAAAGTTATCCCCAAGAGAAGATATGCTAGCCAGAATGCTACAAAATGATTAGTGAGATATTGACATGTAAGCTACCTTTCTGCCGTTTTATTTTTCTGAACCTAAGAATGAAAAGGGGGAAAAATGATGTCACTAGATAGCCCATTCATTTTACAGCCTAAAGCAGAGGTTGTTATTCTGGATTATTTTAAACACTTATTTGTAGGGCCAATTTAGGAAAAAATATATTTCAAAATAGAAGTTGTTCTGAATCAAGTATTGACTATTAGTATAATAAAAATAAAGACTACTATTATCTACAAGAGGGCTAAGGATTAGAAAGGCACAGAGATTTTTTTAATATTATGAAATTATAATGAAGTGTTAAAATTAATATACTTCATCAAACATCAAATACAACCACTATTTTAACTATAGCTAAAGAAAGAAAACAATTCATTTTTTATATCCAAATGTTTACATGGTTTTACTTCCACTCACATGAAAATGAAAAAACACTTGAAAAAGGTTATTATATGCAAGAGTATTAAAAAGGACACAACTTTTCCTTACATTAAAGATAGAACTATATATGAAATGTGTGCAGAAAAGAGTTAACTTAGCAGGTCTGTTTATCTTTAAAGAGACCGTCTTACACAATTGACCCTTGGTTGGCATCTTGGTTGGAAACTTAAATTTTGGGAAGATTCCCTCCATTCCTAGAGCGGTAAGACTGGTTCAATCCTCCTAAACTGTTTATACAAACAATGTGGTTTATGCTAAATGCCTGTTTTCCTTTGGGGAGTCTGGAATGTTGGTACATGCTAGGCAGAGGGTGCCTACACAAGCAATCTCCAATAAAGACCCTGGGCACGGAGGCTCCAACAAGCTTCCCTGGTTCACAATAGTTCATGGCATGTTGTCACAGTCTGTTGGGGGAATTAAGCATAATCAATGACTGCTTTCTAATATCCTATGGGAGAAGACCCTTGCAAGTTATGCCTAGTTTTGCCAGACGGCCTCAGGCATCCTTGGCCCTTGCTAATTGTGTTTGCTATACTTTCCCTATAATAATCATCGTCATAAATATGACTATATACTGAGTCCTGTGAGTACTCTCAGCAAATTACTGATCTGAGGGTGGTTTTGGGAGGCTTCTTACATGGAATGTCTAATAGGAAAAATAAAAGTTGTTTTTCTTTTGCTTTGAAATAGGAAATATGTATGTATATAAAATAATACTGACTTAATAGTTACAAATTTTGTAGTTAAAAGCTTAAATAATTTAAATCTGCATTTTTGATAGAATTTTTCAGTTTTTACTTTAGTATTTTAAAACCAATTCTTTAATAATCAGTGAAATAATGCACATTGATCTATTTATATAAAGAAGACTCCTAAAACAATTCTTAAAATTATTTAAATTGAAGAGAAAAAAATTATGCTTATAAAATCAGTGTTTTATCACAGAATCAAAGGACTTTATTATGCTTTATTATTAAAGGTAGCTTTTGATGTACTTCTCCCATCCTCCACCCCAGCCATCTTTAAAAATGTGTGGGCTCTTACCTTGAAATGCTCCTGCTTCAATAACCCCCTCTTTGGTACTGTCAAAGCCATGAGATGTAATCTGGGTTTCTGAGAGACCAAGTCCAGCTGGTAATGAACGCTTCAAATCCTTGGCAACATTTGAATAAAAGAGAAAATCTTCATAAAAAATCTCACACCACAGGGCAGTCAGCATAAGGGTGTCCTTTAACTCACATCTTAAACTATTTTTTCTCTACTATATAGAGAACGCTGTTGTGGCATTCTATAATGATGTATAACCAGCAGCAAACTCAGCAAGATTTGCTGTCAAATACAAAATACTTCCATTATTCTAGAACTAAGCAGCAGGCAGATACCAAAATTCAATTTTCAAATTCCTAAGCTACTGATACCTCAGAAAAATAATTCTAAAGAACAGAATTAAGATGACTAAAAAATCTGTCTATTATGTAAAAACTGATGTCTAATACAATCATGATGAGCCTGGCTAATGGTCAGTAAAAATGAATCGTTCACTTGCCTATTAATTTTCCTTTGATTTCAAGGTTAGTTAGGTAAGCAAGGCTCTTGGATTTCAATCAGGGTGAGGTAAAGGAAATTTTCTGCTATTTAAATTTATGTTAAACACTCATATTAGTCGACCCAAATGCAAATTAGCTTCTAACTGGAACTTAACAGTAATAAATATAAATATAAAAAATAAATAATAAAATAAATATCCACACTCTGTTTTAACAGTTAAAAAAACAGAATGCTAAGAAACACTTCCAAAAGTCCTTTTTTCCTCTGGCTTGGATATGAGGAATTACCCAATTTTCATAATCAGAGTCTATGAATGGATTCTACTGGTTTCCCACAATACTGATAAATGATGCACTAAAACAAAAATATGTCTTTGAAATCCTTTCTTAATATGGTAATATTAAAGAATATTAAGAACTGTACATAATGTACAGTTATAATATGAAAACTCAGACTAACATTTTAAATTTTCTAATTGGCAGAGTCTAAATTTTTAAAAAAGATTTTATTTATTACTTATTTATTTGAGAGAGAAAAAGAGAAAGGGAAGAGAGGGAGAGAGAGAGGGAGAATCTTAAGCAGACTCTGTGTGGAGCCGGACAGAGGACTCGATCTCACCACGGTGAGATCATGACCTGAGCTGAAAACTGAGTTGGACACTTAACTGACTGACGACCCAGACTCCCTAGCAAAGTCTAAATTTAGCAGATACATAACTGGCAAGTGCTGGGAAGGGTTTTTCTTGAGAAACTCATTTTGCCTAGGCAATTATTTGATTGGTATGATAGGCCCTGATTTAGTAACTAATGAAGTCAATTCTCATCTTATCAAACAGCGTTTGACTTACCAAATTTATCACTTATCAAACAGTATTTGACATAGGTAATTAACTGTTCTCTCCCTGTTGTACTTTCAACCCCCCAGCTAACTTCAGACATTCCTGACTTTCCTTTTACAGTATCTGTTATGTTCCACTGTCTCCTTTGCTGATTCCTCCTCATCTCTCCAACCTCCAAATTCTGAAGTGCCCCAGGGTTCAGTCGGAGGACTTTTTCTCCTATAGCCACTTCTTGGGTGATCTAATTGATTCTTCTGGCTTTAAAAACCATCTATACCTCGACAACTTCCAAATTTAGGTGTCTTACTTGGGTCTCTCTTTAACTCCAATATATCTGATTATATACTTGCTATTTCAACTTGGATATTAAATATGCATCTCAAACTTAATGTGTCCAAACTGACTGATTCCACAGTAAATCCCCAACTCCCAACAGACAAAACAAAATAATATTACCTACATTTTCACTCCTTTCAGTTAACAGCATCTCTACTATCAAAATCTTAGCCCAAATCTTTTGATTCTCTCTTATGTCCACATCTAAACCATTAGCAAATACTATCAGATCTACTCTCAAAATATATCCAGGATCAAACCAATTCTTACCACTTCCACTGCTACCACTCTCATCTAAGCAAGCATCATATTTCAACTGGATTACTTCAACGGCCTTTTAATTGGTCTCCCTGCTTCTATCCAAGACCATTAAATCCACACATCAACCAAAATTACCCCACATGAAAACTCTACAACAGCCTCCCATCTCATTTGAAGAAAACCCAGACTGTTAAATTCTCTCTAGGCATTACATGATTTGACTTAATCTCCTACCAGAATGAGCCGTAGCTGCCGCACAGTTATGTCAAAAACAATAAACCTATATATGTTTCAGAGCCTTGTACTTCCTCTTCCACACCCCCTAACCCTGAATGCTTTCTTACCAGACATCTACAGGGCTTGCTTCTCTAGTGAGAGAAGCTTTCCCCCAACAACATATAAAATAGCTCTCAGGGAACCTGGGTGGCTCAGTCGGTTAAGTGGCCAACTCTTGATTTCGGCTCAGGTCATGGTCGCAGGGTCAAGGGCTTGAGCCCTGTCTTGGGTTCCACGCTCAGCAGAGAGTCTGCTTGAAATTCCCTCCACCTGCTCCCCCCTCTAAAATAAATAAATCTTAAAAAAAAAAAAAAAGAGTAGTAAATAAAATAGCAACTCTTACAACCTTACACTGGAACTCCCTATTCTGCTCACTATGGGAAGTTTTATACTTCCCATAGCAGGCGTCACTCAGTATTTGTATTATTTTTATCTCTTCTCTCTATATACTGTAAGCTTCATGAAAGCAGGGATGTTGCTTATTTTGTTTACTGCTGTATGTTTAGCACCTGAAATAGTGCCTGAGATACAGACATTCACTAAATATTTGTTGAATGAATAAATGAATTTGTTGAAAGGACTTGTGATTCAAAACCATATAGATTAAGAAGCTGCTATAGCGGAGGGAGGAGTCAAGATGGCGGAGAAGTAGCAGGCTGAGACTGCTTCAGCTAGCCGGAGATCAGCTAGATAGCTTATCTAAAGATTGCAAACACCTGAAAATCCATCGGCAGATCGAAGAGAAGAAGAACAGCAATTCTGGAAACAGAAAAACAACCACTTTCTGAAAAGTAGGACTGGCGGAGAAGTGAATCCAAAGCGACGGGAAGATAGACCCCGGGGGAGGGGCCGGCTCCCGGCAAGCGGCGGAGCAACGGCGCACAAAATCAGGACTTTTAAAAGTCTGTTCCGCTGAGGGACATCGCTCCAGAGGCTAAACCGGGGCGAAGCCCACGCGGGGTCAGCGTGGCCTCAGGTCCCGCAGGGTCACAGAAGGATCAGGGGTGTCTGAGTGTCGCAGACCTTGCGGGTATTGGAACGGGAAAGCCGGCTACAGAGACAGAGCCGACAGTAAGCTCACAGCTCGGTGTTACCTTGAACTGGTCGCAGGCTCGGAGAGCTCGGAGCGCGGCCGGAGGTCAGGCAGACGGGAGTAACTGGGCGCTGTTCTCTGAGGGCGCACTGAGGAGTGGGGCCCTGGGCTCTCGGCTCCTCCGGGCCGGAGACCAGGAGGCCGCCATTTGTATTCCCGTCCTCCGGAACTCTACGGAAAGCGCTCAGGGAACAAAAGCTCCTGAAAGCAAACCCGAGCGGATTACTCACCCCGGCCCCGGGTAAGGGCGGTGTAATTCCGCCTGGGGCAAAGACACTTGAGAATCACTACAACAGGCCCCTCCCCCAGAAGATCAACAAGAAATCCAGCCGAGACCAAGTTCACCTACCAAGGAGTGCGGTTTCAATACCAAGGAGAGCAGCAGAATTCCAGAGGAGGAGAAAGCCAAGCACGGAACTCATGGCTTTTTCCCTGTGATTTTTTTTTTAGTCTTGCAGTTAATTTAATTTTTTTCTTTTTCATTTTTTGTTTTTTTTTTTTTCTCGCCTTCGGGTAAAATTTTTTTTTTTTTAACTGTTACCTTTTTCTTTTTTAACGATTTTTTACTAGTTTATCTAATATATATATTTTTTCTTTTTTACATTTTTCTTAGGTGTTTTCCTTTTTTTTTTTTAATTCTTTTCTTTTTTCTTTTTTTTTTTTTCTTTTCTTTTCTTTCTTCCTTTTTGAACCTCTTTTTATCCCCTTTCTCCCCCCTCACGATTTTGGATCTCTTCTAATTTGGTTAAAGCATTTTTTCCTGGGGTTGTTGCCACCCTTTTAGTATTTTACTTGCCCCTTCATATACTCTTATCTGGACAAAATGACAAGACGGAAAAATTCAACACAAAAAAAAGAACAAGAGGCAGTACCAAAGGCTAGGGACCTAATCAATACAGACATTGGTAATATGTCAGATCTAGAGTTCAGAATGACAATTCTCAAGGTTCTAGCCGGGCTCGAAAAAGGCATGGAAGATATTAGAGAAACCCTCTTGAGAGATATAAAAGCCCTTTCTGGAGAAATAAAAGAACTAAAATCTAACCAAGTTGAAATAAAAAAAGCTACTAATGAAGTGCAATCAAAAATGGAGGCTCTCACTGCTAGGATAAATGAGGCAGAAGAAAGAATTAGTGATATAGAAGACCAAATGACAGAGAATAAAGAAGCTGAGCAAAAGAGGGACAAACAGCTACTGGACCACAAGGGGAGAATTCGAGAGATAAGTGACACCATAAGACGAAACAACATTAGAATAATTGGGATTCCAGAAGAAGAAGAAAGAGAGAGGGGAGCAGAAGGTATACTGGAGAGAATTATTGGGGAGAATTTCCCCAATATGGCAAAGGGAACGAGCATCAAAATTCAGGAGGTTCAGAGAACGCCCCTCAAAATCAATAGGAATAGGCTCACACCCCGTCACCTAATAGTAAAATTTACAAGTCTCAGTGACAAAGAGAAAATCCTGAAAGCAGCCCGGGAAAAGAGGTCTGTAACATACAATGGTAAAAATATTAGATTGGCAGCTGACTTATCCACAGAGACCTGGCAGGCCAGAAAGAGCTGGCATGATATTTTCAGAGCACTAAACGAGAAAAACATGCAGCCAAGAATACTATATCCAGCTAGGCTATCATTGAAAATAGAAGGAGAGATTAAAAGCTTCCAGGACAAACAAAAACTGAAAGAATTTGCAAATACCAAACCAGCTCTACAGGAAATATTGAAAGGGGTCCTCTAAGCAAAGAGAGAGCCTACAAATGGTAGATCAGAAAGGAACAGAGACCATATACAGTAACAGTCAACTTACAGGCAATACAATGGCACTAAATTCATATCTCTCAATAGTTACCCTGAATGTTAATGGGCTAAATGCCCCTGTCAAAAGACACAGGGTATCAGAATGGATAAAAAAACAAAACCCATCTATATGTTGCCTCCAAGAAACTCATTTTAAGCCCGAAGACACCTCCAGATTTAAAGTGAGGGGGTGGAAAAGAATTTACCATGCTAATGGACATCAGAAGAAAGCAGGAGTGGCAATCCTTATATCAGATCAATTAGATTTTAAGCCAAAGACTATAATAAGAGATGAGGAAGGACACTATATCATACTCAAAGGGTCTGTCCAACAAGAAGATTTAACAATTTTAAATATCTATGCCCCCAACGTGGGAGCAGCCAACTATAACCAATTAATAACAAAATCAAAGAAACACATCAACAATAATACAATAATAGTAGGGGACTTTAACACTCCCCTCACTGAAATGGACAGATCATCCAAGCAAAAGATCAGCAAGGAAATAAAGGCCTTAAACGATACACTGGACCAGATGGACATCACAGATATATTCAGAATATTTCATCCCAAAGCAACAGAATACACATTCTTCTCTAGTGCACATGGAACATTCTCCAGAATAGATCACATCCTCGGTCCTAAATCAGGACTCAACCGGTATCAAAAGATTGGGATCATTCCCTGCATATTTTCAGACCACAATGCTCTAAAGCTAGAACTCAACCACAAAAGGAAGTTTGGAAAGAACCCAAATACATGGAGACTAAACAGCATCCTTCTAAAGAATGAATGGGTCAACCGGGAAATTAAAGAAGAATTGAAAAAAATCATGGAAACAAATGATAATGAAAATACAACGGTTCAAAATCTGTGGGACACAACAAAGGCAGTCCTGAGAGGAAAATATATAGCGGTACAAGCCTTTCTCAAGAAACAAGAAAGGTCTCAGGTACACAACCTAACCCTACACCTAAAGGAGCTGGAGAAAGAACAAGAAAGAAACCCTAAGCCCAGCAGGAGAAGAGAAATCATAAAGATCAGAGCAGAAATCAATGAAATAGAAACCAAAAAAACAATAGAACAAATCAACGAAACTAGGAGCTGGTTCTTTGAAAGAATTAATAAAATTGATAAACCCCTGGCCTGACTTATCAAAAAGAAAAGAGAAAGGACCCAAATAAATAAAATCATGAATGAAAGAGGAGAGATCACAACTAACACCAAAGAAATACAAACTATTATAAGAACATACTATGAGCAACTCTACGCCAATAAATTTGACAATCTGGAAGAAATGGATGCATTCCTAGAAACATATAAACTACCACAACTGAACCAGGAAGAAATAGAAAGCCTGAACAGACCCATAACCAGTAAGGAGATTGAAACAGTCATTAAAAATCTCCAAACAAACAAAAGCCCAGGGCCAGACGGCTTCCCGGGGGAATTCTACCAAACATTTAAAGAAGAACTAATTCCTATTCTCCTGAAACTGTTCCAAAAAATAGAAATGGAAGGAAAACTTCCAAACTCATTTTATGAGGCCAGCATCACCTTGATCCTAAAACCAGATAAGGATCCCACCAAAAAAGAGAGCTATAGACCGATATCCTTGATGAACACAGATGCGAAAATACTCAACAAAATACTAGCCAATAGGATTCAACAGTACATTAAAAAGATTATTCACCACGACCAAGTGGGATTTATTCCAGGGCTGCAAGGTTGGTTCAACATCCGCAAATCAGTCAATGTGATACAACACATCAATAAAAGAAAGAACAAGAACCATATGATACTCTCAATAGATGCTGAAAAAACATTTGACAAAGTACAGCATCCCTTCCTGATCAAAACTCTTCAAAGTGTAGGGATAGAGGGCACATACCTCAATATCATCAAAGCCATCTATGAAAAACCCACCGCAAATATCATTCTCAATGGAGAAAAACTGAAAGCTTTTCCGCTAAGGTCAGGAACACGGCAGGATGTCCATTATCACCACTGCTATTCAACATAGTACTAGAGGTCCTAGCCTCAGCAATCAGACAACAAAAGGAAATTAAAGGCATCCAAATCGGCAAAGAAGAAGTCAAATTATCACTCTTCGCAGATGATATGATACTATATGTGGAAAACCCAAAAGACTCCACTCCAAAACTGCTAGAACTTATACAGGAATTCAGTAAAGTGTCAGGATATAAAATCAATGCACAGAAATCAGTTGCATTTCTCTACACCAACAGCAAGACAGAAGAAAGAGAAATTAAGGAGTCAATCCCATTTACAATTGCACCCAAAACCATAAGATACCTAGGAATAAACCTAACCAAAGAGACACAGAATCTATACTCAGAAAACTATAAAGTACTCATGAAAGAAATTGAGGAAGACACGAAGAAATGGAAAAATGTTCCATGCTCCTGGATTGGAAGAATAAATATTGTGAAAATGTCTATGCTACCTAAAGCAATCTACACATTTAATGCAATTCCTATCAAAGTACCATCCATCTTTTTCAAAGAAATGGAACAAATAATGCTAAAATTTATATGGAACCAGAAAAGACCTCGAATAGCCAAAGGGATATTGAAAAAGAAAGCCAACGTTGGTGGCATCACAATTCCGGACTTCAAGCTCTATTACAAAGCTGTCGTCATCAAGACAGCATGGTACTGGCACAAAAACAAACACATAGATCAATGGAACAGAATAGAGAGCCCAGAAATAGACCCTCAACTCTATGGTCAACTAATCTTCGACAAAGCAGGAAAGAATGTCCAATGGCAAAAAGACAGCCTCTTCAATAAATGGTGCTGGGAAAATTGGACAGCCACATGTAGAAAAATGAAATTGGACCATTTCCTTACACCACACACAAAAATAGACTCAAAATGGATGAAGGACCTCAATGTGCGAAAGGAATCCATCAAAATCCTTGAGGAGAACACAGGCAGCAACCTCTTTGACCTCAACCGCAGCAACATCTTCCTAGGAACAACGCAAAAGGCAAGGGAAGCAAGGGCAAAAATGAACTATTGGGATTTCATCAAGATCAAAAGCTTTTGCACAGCAAAGGAAACAGTTAACAAAATCAAAAGACAACTGACAGAATGGGAGAAGATATTTGCAAATGACATATCAGATAAAGGACTAGTGTCCAGAATCTATAAAGAACTTAGCAAACTCAACACCCAAAGAACAAATAATCCAATCAAGAAATGGGCAGAGGACATGAACAGACATTTCTGCAAAGAAGACATCCAGATGGCCAACAGACACATGAAAAAGTGCTCCATATCACTCGGCATCAGGGAAATACAAATCAAAACCACAATGAGATATCACCTCACACCAGTCAGAATGGCTAAAATCAACAAGTCAGGAAATGACAGATGCTGGCGAGGATGCGGAGAAAGGGGAACCCTCCTACACTGTTGGTGGGAATGCAAGCTGGTGCAGCCACTCTGGAAAACAGCATGGAGGTTCCTCAAAATGTTGAAAATAGAACTGCCCTATGACCCAGCAATTGCACTATTGGGTATTTACCCTAAGGATACAAACGTAGTGATCCAAAGGGGCACGTGCACCCGAATGTTTATAGCAGCAATGTCCACAATAGCCAAACTATGGAAAGAACCTAGATGTCCATCAACAGATGAATGGATCAAGAAGATGTGGTATATATACACAATGGAATACTATGCAACCATCAAAAGAAATGAAATCTTGCCATTTGCGACAACATGGATGGAACTAGAGCGTATCATGCTTAGCGAAATAAGTCAAGCAGAGAAAGACAACTATCATATGATCTCCTTGATATGAGGAAGTGGTGATGCAACATGGGGGCTTAAGTGGGTAGGAGAAGAATAAATGAAACAAGATGGGATTGGGAGGGAGACAAACCATAAGTGACTTTTAATCTCACAAAACAAACTGAGGGTTGCTGGGGGGAGGGGGTTTGGGAGAAGGGGGTGGGATTATGGACATTGGGGAGGGTATGTGCTTTGGTGAGTGCTGTGAAGTGTGTAAACCTGGTGATTCACAGACCTGTACCCCTGGGGATAGAGTATTATGCCTCCATCAGAAAGGATGAATACCCAACTTTCGTAGCAACATGGACGGGACTGGAAGAGATTATGCTGAGTGAAATAAGTCAAGCAGAGAGAGTCAATTATCATATGGTTTCACTTATTTGTGGAGCATAACAAATAGCATGGAGGACATGGGGACTTAGAGTGGAGAAGGGAGTTGGGGGAAATTGGAAGGGGAGGTGAACCATGAGAGACTATGGACTCTGAAAAACAATCTGAGGGTTTTGAAGGGACGGGGGGTGGGAGGTTGGGGTACCAGGTGGTGGGTATTATAGAGGGCACGGATTGCATGGAGCACGGGGTGTGGTGCAAAAATAATGAATACTGTTATGCTGGAAATAAAAAAAAAAAAAAAAAAAAAGAAGCTGCTATAGCAATAGGTTTATTTTTAAATTTAATGAGTATTTGCTGACTCTAGCTGTATGCTAGACCTTCGAGGCAAAGAAAAAGGTTAAGGTACAGTCCTTGCCTCATCAGAGAGACAAGAATCACAAATATTAATATAAAAGTTAAACTTGTTGCCAAAGTAAAGACAAGAGGTATCTCAGGAATTCAGAAGAGGGACTAAACTATGAGGGCCAAATAGGAAAAGAGAAAGTACTGCTTGAGCTCTGGAACATAAAGGATTTATTTATTTTAAAAAAAAATACATTCAATAAATAAATAAATAAATATTAAAAAAAAATACATTCATTGTCCCAACATTTAATGAACACCAATAACAGCCCCTGCTCTAGCTAGAGACAGAGCAGTGTAGAAACAGTCTCTGCCCAAATTAGACTCACATGGGGGAAGGAAGGGGAAGGAGCCCGATAAACAAATAAATGTATGTCAATAAAAGTGCTGTAAGTAACAAGTAGTAAGTTAAGTTTGTTTTTTTTAAGGCAGGGTAAGAGAGATACAGAACGAAGGGCATCAAATGCTACTTTGGGTGAGCAGATTCCTGGAAGCAGTGTTTGGGAGTGAACCATGTGAGCTTTAAGACACAATTCCCTTATCAAATGTATGATCTGCAAATATTTTTTTCCCATTCTGGTAGTTGCCTTTTAATTTTCTTCATGGTGTTCTTTGAAGCACAAAAGTTTTAAATTTTGATTAAGTCCAATTTATCTATTTTTTCTTTTGTTGCTTATGTTTTTGGTGTTGTATCTAAGGAACTCAAGTGCTTAATCCAAAGTCATAAAGATTTATATCTGTTTTTATTCTAAGAATTTTATAACTGTAGTTCTTATATTTAAATCTTTGATTCATCTTAAATTTTTTTAAGAGTTTATTTTTAAGTTAGCTCTTCACCCAACATGGGGTTCAAACTCACAATCCTAAGATTAAGAGTTGCATGATCCACTGACCAAGCCAGCGAGATGCCCATTCAGTTAATTTCTGAATATGGTGTGAGGTCTGCATTCAACTTCATTATTTGCATATGGATATCCAGTTGTCCCATTTCTTAAAGACTATCCTCTCCTCATTGAAAACTTTTGCCACCATTGGTGAAATTCAACTGAACACAAATGTAAGGGTCTATTTCTGAACTCTCAATTCTGCTCCACTGGCCTGTATCTTCCTTATGTGAGTACCATACTGTTTGATTAATGTAGCTTTGTAGTAAGTTCTAAAATCAGTGGGCTCTAAGACTGTTTATCTTTTTCAAGACTTTTTCTGGATCTCTTGATTTTACATATGACCAGTTTGTCGATTTCTATAAAAAAACAGGATTTGATAGAAATTATGTTGAATATGATCAATTTGGTGAGCACTGGCACTTTAATGAGTTAAGTCTTCTGATCCATAAACATGAGATGTCTTTCCACTTAACTTAGATTTTTAGCTTTTTTCAATAGTGTTCTATAGCTTTCAGTATACAAGTCTTGCACATATTCCTGAGTACTGAAATTTTTTCCTTAATTTTGTTTTTGCATTATTTATTTTTAAAAATAAATTGGGTTTTGCAATAATGCTCTTGTATCTCACAACTTTGCTGAACTTACTGGTTCTAATAATTTGTGTGTGAGTATATGTGTGTGTATTCCTTAGGAGTTTCTATATATAAGACCACATTGTCTGTAAACAGAAATAGTTTGATCTCTTCCTTCCCAATCTTGATGCCTTTCATTTCTATTGTTATTCTCTGTATCTTATACATTTTCTGTCAATACTCTTTTATATCTAATATTTAATAAAAACATTAAGAAATAGTGGTTAAAAATTATGCACACTCAGCATCCAGAGTTTTTCATTAGCAAAACCAAAAGAAACTGCTATATAAACCAATGCAGGTGACAGGTATACCCCAAAATAGAAAACCAATTAACATTAACTTTACCGAGGACATCTCTTTGAATTGGCCTTAAAAAGGGTATCTATTCCAATATATTATCCAAGCAAAGCTATAACAATTTTTTCCTTAATTTTAAAAGTCTTATTGCTAATCATTATGGGGACAAAAAAACCCATAAAATAACAGCACAAAAACACAATAATAAATACAAGTCAGCTGCAAACATTTATTCTTGCTTTTTTCATCCTAATTAGAATTCCCTATGCAATTATCTTTTGAATTTATTATGGCATATTTTAAAGATGTTTATCAATAGCAAAGACTCTTAAATCACTTTTTAAAGACTGTCATAGTCTCATCAAGAACCAACTATTGCTAGAAACATGAAAAATCTGGAAAGATAATTCAGACAGACTTTATTGGAATACCAGCTTTCCTAGTTAGTGGCTATGTGAATCCTAGACAAGTACTTAAAAACTTTCTTAGTCTGTCTGCTCAGCTGTAAAAAGAGTCTAAAAGTTACCTCAGAGTTCTCTGACACCTGTGAAAATCAGGTGAGATAATTAATATAGATAAAGCACCCCACAGTTAATGTTAGGCATCCCTCTCCCTCACTACAATCATCATTACAACCAATTAATGTTATCGCTAATTACAGTGAAAAACATTTCTTGAACACTTACAATGTGCTAGGAATTGTTCTAAGTACTTTAATGTATAGGCAGTCCTCACTTTGCATTCCAGTGTAGGACTGTAAAAATGATCCAGCAAGCTGAACCTGTGCAAAGTGATTTATGGAAAATATTGATTATTCCACAACCTTCAAAAATTTGTCACAATGTTAAAGCTCCTTCCTTGTTTATGTTAATCAGTGAGCCTTCACTAAATTCTTCCGGATCAAATCCAGAGTCTCTCCAGCAATGGCAGTGTCAATCAACATCCCTATAGTCAGCTATTTCTTCCAAAACTCCATCTAGGTTTGACTGATTTTCACTTTTTTCAGTGTTATCATTTTTCATTTGTTTGATGCACTTCCATCTTTATTCACCCATTCCCTTCTGATCATCCACATTTGGAAAATGTCACATGGATTTATGATGAGACAAGAAGGTAATACTACCACATAGTTTGCCGTTTGTAAAAACAGAGTAACAGATATGCAGCAACCGATTACCAAGACTTTGAAAGAAGTGACATGATTAGTCGATAATCATGATTTACCTCTGTTATTCACATAACGATTTATGGACTCTAGTGCTAGCAGTGAAGAGTGTCCTTTATCTAATTATAGTTAATATACCAGGGAGACTTAAATCTGAGCTGTGTTGTTGGGAGACTGCCATCATTTAATTAAAATGTGGTAAAAGAAAATCTATATAAAATCTGTTTCATCTTGATAATACTGCTAAGTGGTACTATCACTACTGTTCTACAGATGAAAAAACTCGGACACAAAAATGTGTCATTTAGTCACTAACTAGTAATATAGTTAGGCTAGGCTTTAAGAAACAATATTAACGGTAACGTATAGTAAATGTAAATAACTACAAGCAGTTTACTGGAGACTTAGAATTTATTTTAGCTTCTATGTTTTCTAAAAGATTTAAAGAAATGCCTTTTAAAAATCATTATTTCACAATCTGCTGAAGTTTAAACACTAAAGCAAATACACTCTCAACTTGTTATTTCCTAAGAGTACAAAAGAAATTAACTGTTTCATTCCTTTTTATTTCCTAATGTCACTTAAAACTTCTTTGTCACAGGACAAAATCCTTTTCATCTAAATTTAGAATTGAAAAGAAAAATCATTACACTCAGATTTATTTCCTATTTTTAAACCAAATCTCTGAGTCTGTTCATTTCATGGAATAAATGATCTTTACCTTTCCAGTTTTTTTTTTTTATTTTTTATTTTTATTTTTTTTTAAAAGATTTTATTTATTTACTTGAGAGAGAGACAGTGAGAGAGAGCATGAGCGAGGAGGTCAGAGAGAGAAGCAGACTCCCCATGGAGCTGGGAGTCCGATGCGGGACTCGATCCCGGGACTCCAGGATCATGACCCGAGCCGAATGCAGTCGTCCAACCAACTGAGCCACCCAGGCGTCCCATACTAAATCAGTAGTTTCTAGTTTTAAATATTAATAATCCTTTTATTCATATTTACATTAAAACCAGACAATCTCTTCTCTCTGAAAGACAAATATACCACTTACAAAATAAATACTGTCAAACTACGAAGACATTTTTTATACTTTTCAAGTCTGGTCATTAAGGTCAACCTATTTTTGGAATGGTTTCCTTGAATGCTGCCTTGCTCACAGTCTTGATAACTTTTTGGCTCTAAGAAAATAAGTATCAAAGACACTCTTCAAAATATGAAGAATAAAAAAGCACACGGCGGGTGTGGGGGTGGCTCAGTGGCTCAGTTGGTTAAGCATCTGCCTTTGGGTCCTGGGATCGAGTCCCACATCGGGCTCCTATCTCAGCAGGAAGGCTGCTTCTCCCACTCCCTCTGCCTACTGCTCTCCCTACTTGTGCTCTGTCAAATAAATAAATAAATTCTTAAAAAAAAAAAGGCACATGAAAACAAAATAAAAATGGCATACAGGTTCAGGGCAGTTGTGTTTGCTGTGTTCTTGGAACTTCTCTGGAAAGAACATTACTCATTTGAATCATCTGTCCAGTCACAAAGCACGGTGTAAATTCCCAGGAAAGAGATACAGCAGTAGTAGTTGGTAAGAAGTTACACAGTAAACATGATATCTCTGATTATCTAAGTTTTCAAGAAGTTAGAGGGATGCCTTCGGTCTTCTCATGCACCGCCTCTGGAAGACACAACTAGTTTTCTGAGGATATTACATCTCACTCAGACCCCTCCCAATTATCTCTTAGGCATCTTTTACTCAACAAACAAGAGTTCTTCCAGAAAAAAAACCTTTATGTAAAACAGCTGTGAAATCTGACAAGCACTAAGGCCTTTCTATGCCTAAACCATCACTAACAGAAGGAACCTAACCACAAGTGGTACAAATGGGTCCATTCAGATTCTGAACAGAATTATCAATTTGATAGTTGTCTAGCAGTTGAATGTAACACAAAGTGATATGGGGTTATGTGAGAGGAACGTAGGACTTATGAGGTTAACACTCTGTACTTTATGAGCTTGTTGACTATTTTTGTTTTTTTTTTGTAAAATACATACTAAGTAATATAATTTAGCCTCATAACTCACAAAAACCTAAAATGTGCTTTTACATGATTCTTAATTTCTTTTTTAAAGTGACTCAGTTATAAAGCTGTGCCTTGCTTAGTAACTTTTAAAGTATCTGCTACTGCATTTACCCTTACGGTTTCCAGAGTGGATTTCAGCAACAATGAGCCCACTATACCCAACAACATAAAATCCCTAATTTGCATTTTTATGTCACTGACATTCAAGCCAAAGTTTAGGACTTAGCAAAATCACGCTTAATTATAAAATAAAATGGAATAAATATAAAGTTAACTTTCTAGTAAAGCATTAGGTTAATATGCAGCATTTAATATTTTAAAAACAAATTTTCAAACAATTAAGCTAAAACAAATATAATGCTTTTGGTAAAAACATTATATTTGGTAAAAAAGTTTCATGTACATTTTAAGTTCTTTTGAGGACACAAAATAGTATTTGTAGTGACAGATTCCATATAATGGGAAGGGGTGCTGATTTTTTCTTTCTTTCTTTCTTTTTTTTAAGATTTTATTTATTTATTTGACGAGAGAGATCACAAGTAGGCAGAGAGGCAGGCAGAGAGAGAGGAAGAAGCAGGCTCCCTACCGAGCAGAAAGCCCGATGGGGGCTTGATTCCAGGACCCTCAGCTCTCCACTGATACTTCTAAACTACCAGTTCTCAAACTTTAGTTTGGGTAAGAACCACCTGAGAATGTATTAATAAAACTCAGCTTCTTCTCAGCTGTCCACTATGATCTCATTAAATTGGAGTATGAAGCCAAGGAGCCAGAATTTCAAGTAAGCCAGGTGACGCTGACACAGCTAATCCTTTGTCTACATTTTAGGAACTCTGCTGTAGAGAATTGTTTTTGCATATTTGTACATTACTGACTCCCATCCCACATTTCCATCCCACATTGTGGGCCGCATTACCTCCCTGCCCTCTTTCCCACCTTAACATGGCCATCTACTTTCTTTTTAGCCAACTTCAAATATTTATTGAGGGCTTCGGCACATCCAGGTTTTCTGCTCTATCCCCAACTCTTACCGTTATTTTGGATGTACCCAATCTTTTGCATGCACTTGGGCACTTTCAGAGAATGCAATGATTCTATGTTCAGTCTGCAATTCTTTCCAAACTGATATATAAGGTCCAAGCTGAGTTTTCATAGCTCATCAAAAACATAGCCTCTAATGACACAGTATGTAGTCTGTTGCCTTTTTTTTTTTTTAAATACAAACTGTGAAATATTTAAAATGAAATAAAATCTATTGCATGAGCTTGCCTACCTATGTTGATACTGAAAGATGGGTGGTATAATAACAGTCTGTTACTATGTGTATAATTTTTTTTCTCCTTGGTATACTTGTAGGAAGCCCAAATTTGGTAGTTTGACATAGGTTTGGTAATTTGTAGTTGGACAATGGGCCAAAAAAGGTGTGAGGGCAGATAAAAAATAGATTAGATTAATGAAGTACAAGCCAACCTATACTTTCATCTCAGATTTCATTAACCTCTTCATCTTAAATTCCTTTCATCGTTCATCCCCCATTCTTCTTAGCCACTGGAATTCCCATGGCCACTCTTTGGGACCTTGTCATTACTCAGGAAGCAATAATTCTGGAATTTTTAAGTCTAATAACTCACTTTTTGGTCACAAATTACTGTATCTGTTATTCCACTTGAACAAGTTAGCAAATCTCCCGACTCATCTATTTTCTCCATTTTATCAACACACACACACAAACACACAAAATCTGTCTCCTCTCTATCTCTCCCACTTCCCCTCTCATTCAGTCAACAAGCGTTTAACAAGAACTTACAGAATCACTACATTTTGATAGTTTTCTGCCTACCCTCTTGGCCTCACCCACTCCCCCTCATGCCCCCTTAAACTAGATTTTAAATAGTACTGAAATTTGATAAGAATGATATCACTTTCCAACCTCCATCAAAGGAATGCTGAATTCAAAGACTTATCACTGTGGGAACATTCGTATGTATCTACATTCAAAACAACTGCTACTAGAAATCAAAAAAACTTATTCAAGATAGAGTTTGCTTATAAATAAAGACAGAATCTACTATCTATTTTATAGGCACAATATCTTATAATTAGGATAGATAAGGCTTCAGCCCCTCATTAAAAATTGTATTTATTCACATTTTTCTTTTTAAAATAATTTTATTTATTTATTTGACAGACAGAGATCACAAGCAGGCAGAGAGGCAGGCAAAGAGCGAGGAGGAAGCAGGCTCCCTGCTGAGCAGAGAACCCAGTGTGGGGCTTGATCCTAGGACCCTAGGATCATGACCTGAGCGGAAGGCAGAGGCTTTAACTTACTGAGCCACCCAGGCGCCCCTTAGTCACACTTTTCAGTAGAAATTCCAATTAGGTGTTAATACATAAAAGATGTAAATACAATAAACACATATTTAAAAACTTAATTTGTGGTAATAGTACTAAGAATATATTCTCTATTTGAAAACTAAGTATTTGCATGGGTTAAACAATCCTTGAAAAAACATCTGCCATACCTCTGAAAGGGTACATGACACACATTTGGTAAAAACTGGCCTTTGGAAATAGTCCCCATCAAATCAGTGTTGCTACTGATGGAGCTACTAAATTTTTCAGATGTGCGTAATGCAGATGTGTGATACTGAATAATATATAATATGGAGACAAACTGTCATCATATGCTATTCAAACTCTAGGAGAGGATGATTGAAGTAGAAAACATGATACATTTTTTAAGTCCTCATACTGGAATTCATTCCTTTATTGAGCAACTACTATGAAATCATCAACTGTGCTGTGTGCACACTGTTTCTGCCCTAAAGTTGATTTCAGTCTCTTGGGAAAAGCAGATCAGTAAGTGGGCAGTTACAGCACTGAGGTGAGGGGAGGAAATATGTCCAAAACAAGCATTCTGACCATTTTTATTCTTATGTTCCTTCCCAAATCTTCTCCAGACTGCTAGAGTTTATTATCCAGACTGATAAGTACAGGGGAATGGAGAAACTACTTAGTTCAATAAAAACCTTAGAACAATAACAACAAAGACCACGTAAACAAAATTTCAAGAGCAATGATGATGATGCATGCTGGGAAATTAAGGACACAAGATGGATGTATCAAGTCTAAGAGTATAGTACATCTTCTTGTTGCACAGAAGTCTAGAAACATGTTTCTAAATCTGGCTTTAACATGTGTTTTCATTCACTCATTTATTCACTGAACGTTTAATGAAAGCCTTGCTTATCTCTTACGTGGCAGCACTGCAGATAAGGTAATGAACAAATGGAAACATTATTGCCCTCACTTTACTTAAATCAAGTCACATAAGCCTTTGGTACAGCCAGTTTAATGGTAATTTCATCACAACCTCCAGGGTCCTTTTCCTCAACTGTAAAGTAAAGTAGTGGGAGTCAGGGATCTGCAAAGTACTCCTACTAAACTAAAATCCTGTGATTTAATTCAAAACTTGTAGACCAGAAGTTTTTAAGACCCAGGAAACTAAGGATCCATAGGCAGGGTTCAGGGAGTCCTAAACTCTCTAAAACTGAATGCAAAATTTGGCAGTTTTGTGTATATGTATATTTTTCCAGAGAAAAAGTCCACAGGTAGAAAAAACTAAATTATGGGTTTTAGTTTTGGGCCTACCACAGAAAAAGTTTTTGTTTTAACTCTATCTACTAGGATAATTTCACTGAATTTGGCAAGTATAACTTAACAAGAAGTTTCAACTTTGTGGAGCTGATATTTGCTGCTTCTCTTTAATTCATGTCATGAATTGCTTGTTTTTAATCTAATATTTTGACCAGGACTTTAACAGAATAAATTAAAATATATGGTTTACAAGTCAAAGAATAATTTATATTCTTCTAAGATTAAATTTGCTTGATCTTTAAAAAACAAGAATTTTTATTTAGAAAAAAATTTTTCCTGTAAAAAACTGTTATAATATTAAGACTATTATTCTATCATCTCTCTATATAGTTGCTGCCCCTTATCTTGAAAAAGAGTAACACACCTCAAAATATTAACATACGTTAAGCTGTTACCGGGGGATTTCTAGGAAAAGCTCTTTCATTACAATCAGAATGTAAATGTTGAGTTAGCTTCCAAACAGGGCCTCTTGTAGGACAGACTAAGAGCGGAAACCAAATAAAGAATGAAACACCTGCAAGGAGACAGAAAACCAGGAGATAAACATTCACTGCCTATGCCACAGTGACACCAACTGGCCAGTCAAGATAGGACAACTTAATAAACATCTTAATTTTATAGGACTTTGTTTGTTGAAGGGTATTATGCAGTATGGTATAAATAAATAAATCAACAAACTTTTAAATAAAAGTCATTATATGATTTTAAACATCAAACAGGTATAAAAGGAAGATGTATATAAGTAAAATACCTCAAAACTCTGGATATGATCCAGTTTTACACAAGACATTTTACTAGTCCTATAAAATAGTCTAAAGATAAGTAATACATTTTCACACTTATTTTCTGTATGAAACTTTATCAATATTAAAATATGAATATGGACCTGAAGTTAAAAGCAATTTTCCTTTTATTGCTCAGAAAAATAAAGGACGGAAAGTATTACAAAATTGAGGTAAATAATATATCTATGAGGTCTTAAGTATAATTCATTCAAAATGATTGAAAGATGTTTTTAAGATATTGTTTTCACTCATGGTAAAAGGGATCACACAGCCAATGTTATTTTAATTCAAGGATATTAAATATGTAAGAGACTCTCATGATGAATATCTTTTTAATGAGAGCAGGTACAACCAGAAACAAGTTTTATGACGTTTAATTTCTTCAGGAAGCGAAGTGGGGTGTACTACTTGAAGGATTACTGATTCTTTAGGAACCCTGCCCACAGGTAAAGTTCACATCCAATAAAAGGAGACCTCCAGGAGAACATCTTTTTTCCTTCTCTTACCGCCCAAAAGTGAAATAACACTGCAGAGGAATGTCCAAAAAGAGAATTTGACATTAGCCAGTAAGTAAACTTAAAAAGCAGTAAGTTAGCTGGCTTTGACTGGATAGCAAAGAGCTTACACAGATATGTTACGGTTTAATTCACTTCACTCTAATAAGACTCAACTCTAAGGTTAAAATTTGAGAGGATAGGGGCGCCTGGGTGGCTCAGTGGGTTAAAGCCTCTGCCTTCGGCTCAGGTCATGATCCCAGGGTTCTGGGATCGAGCCCCACATCAGGCTCTCTGCTTGGCAGGGAGCCTGCTTCCTCCTCTCTCTCTGCCTGCCTCTCTCCCTACTTGTGATCTCTGTCTGTCAAATAAATAAATAAAATCTTTAAAAAAAAAAATTTGAGAGGATAAAAACTTTTTTCAGTGCCACTCAAAGGCAAATAAAGGTTCCTTTTTTTTTTTTTAGCTTTTGAGAGAGAGAGGGTGTAGGAGAGCAAGAGGGGGACAAATAGACTCCTTGCTCAGCCTAAAGCCTGAGGCAGGTCTCTATCCCATGAATCTGAGATCTTGACCTAAACTGAAATAAAGAGTTGGACACTTAACCAACTGTACCTCCCCAGTTATCCCCCCACTTTTAAAAGAATTTTATTTATTTGAAAGGGAGAGAGGGAGAGAATATCTCAAGTGGACTCTATACTCAGTGCAGAACCCTTTGCAAGGTTGATCTCAGGACTCTGAGATCATCACCTGAGCTAAACCCAAGAACTGGATGCTTAACTGACTGAGCCACCCAGGCGCCCCAAAGGCAAATAAAGGTTCTTAAGTGAGGAGTCATGAATAAGTTTAAGTATAAGGCAAACCAGAAAAAGAAAGAGCTAGAGGAATTAACCACTAGTTGCTAGGGTTAAAGATAATATTTGTTCTAGACTTAATTACTGTAGTCATTAACTTACAGTATGGTATTATTACAAGGATAATATAAGGATAAAAGACCAAGAAATAAAACAGTCCAGAAATAGAATAAAACATATATGATTACCTGATTAACAGCAAAAGCTTCCAGTGCAGAAAGGATGTTTTCAATAAACAGTGAATAGCAATTAGATATTCATATGAGGGGTTAAAAAAAAAACAAAAACCCTTGACCCCTACGTTACACAAAAATTAATTCAAGATGAATCACAGAGCAAAGTGTGAGAAGCAAAACAAACATTCCGAAGAAAAGAGTATCTTCATGATACTGGGATGGGCAAAGATTTCTCAAAAGGGTCATAAAAGTCACTAAAAGGAAACACTGATAATTGGACTTCATTAAAAATTATCAACTTTTGTTCATCAAAAGATACCATTAACAGAGTGCAAAAGTAAGCCACAAACTGAAAGAAAATATCTGAAATATATATATCCAAACAAATGACTTAGAATATATAAAGAACTCCTACCAATTATTAGAAAAAGGCACACACCCAACAGAAAAATGGGCAAAAAACTTGAGAAAGGGCTTCATAAAAGATAAATGGTTTTTGAGAATATGGTCAATGAGAATATGAAAGTATACTCAACATCATTAGTCATTAGGGAAATGCATATGAAAACCACAGTGAGATACCATCAGAATGGCTAAAATTAAAAAGTATGAAAATACTAAGATTTGGTCAGGATGTTTAACATCTAGAACTCTTATCCATTGCTGGTAGGATTGTCAACTGGTCCAACCACTTTGGAAAATTAGTTAACAATATCTACCAACGCCAAACATCATGTATCTGGCAATTCCATTCTAGAGTATATACCCAATGGAAATAGGTGATCATGTACACCAAAAGACCTGAACCAGAATAGTCATAACAGCTTTATTCATATTAGCCATGGACTGGAAACAACCTAGGTATCCATCAGTTGCAGAATGGATACACAAATCGTGGTATATTAACACAATGGAAAACTACATTACAATGGAAAAGAATTAAGCCAGTCAAAAAAGAGTACATAATGTATGATTCCATTTATTTGTAGTCGGGAACAGTTAAAAGTATCTATGATATAAAGTTAGAGTAGCAGTGATTACCCTGGGAGGAAGGGAAGTATACTACCTAGAAGAGGGGAAGAGAGCCAGTTAAAGTCCTAGAAATGTTCTGTATCTTGATATAGGTGGTGGTTCCACATAAGCTGTACATGGAACAGTTGTGCTTTTTTTTTTTTTTTTTTTAAATCTATGATCTTGAGGGTTTTTAAAAGACTGATTTGAGAGAGAGAGAGAAGCATGCATGAAGACACGTGCACAGGGGGAAGAGCAGAGAGAGAAAGGGAAAAGCAGACTCCCCACTAAGCATGGAGCCTGATGGGGTACAATCTCACAACCCTGTGATCACGAGCTGAGCCAAAATCAAGAATCAGACACTTAACAGACTAAACCACCCACGTGCTCCATTAACACCTGTGCTTTTAAAAAACAAACAAAAATCTGTGCTTTTTACTGTGTATAAGCTATAGCTCTAAACAAAACAAAACAAAAACAAGAAAAAGAAGAGGCTTAAGGTGGCAGGTGAATCTCCAGAACAATGCAACATTTTGCATGTATGGCATTTTTCTTGGACAGAAGTCATTAGATTGCCTATTAGAATATCAACTCCCTGCTGGCAGGCATTTTTGTGGTTTTTATTCACTACTCTATCTCTGTACCTGGTACACAGCAGATACCTGATAAATATTTGCAAAATAAGGGGCGCCTGGGTGGCTCAGTTGGTTCAGTGTCTGCCTCCAGCTCAGGTCATGATCTCAGAGTCTTGATTGCTCCCTGTTCAGTGGGGAGTCTACTTCTCCCTCTCCCTTTGCGCCTCCCACACCCATTCTTGCTCTAATAAAATCTTAAAAAAAGTATTTGCAGAATAGGTTTGCAAAAGGAGCTGTTACCAAAAGTAAAATGCAGCAATCATTAACTAAAATCTTGGTATAATGAGTTATTTGAATTAACAGAAGTTTATAAAGTAATTGCTAAAGTCTAATGACGGTAACTTAAATTAGCTTATTATGCAGATTTCTTAGTACTTTAAAACACAAGAAAAACTAAACCTGAAGTGAAAACTTCCTTTTTATGTTCAGAACTTAAGGTCTCTTCCTTCTGTGAGTCATTCTATATTAGGTCATAGGGGCTCAGAAACCAAAATAAAACACTTGCAATGAAAATAAATCTGAAGTCGGAAGACATAATCATTGCTTCCAAAAAATTGCTAAGGCAAAAATAAATGAAATTCAGTGGGACTTACTAAAATCAATTATAACAATCTATCTGAAACTGGTTTCTCCTCAACTCTAGGGGTCATTTGGCAATGTCTGGAGACATTTTTGTATGTCACAACTGGGGGGTGCTATTGGAATCTAGAAGAACAGGTCAGGGATGCTCTTAACCATCCTATATGCAGAGGTCAGCCCTCTACAACAAGGAGTTTATCCAGCCCAAAACGTCCATAGTGCTGAGATTAAGAAATCCTGATCTAAAATATCACCTTTTATTAAAATAAAGGATTTTAAAAAATAAAAGATTTTATTCTCAAGCTTATGAACTGAAGAGTCTTATTTGAATTATAAAATAAGTTTCTTTCAACTATTACTTTTTCAAAAATACAAACACTATATATATGTATATATGTATATATATATATATATATTTTAAGATTTTATTTATTTATTTGACAGACAGAGATCACAAGTAGGCAGAGAGGCAGGCAGAGAAAGAGGGAAGCAGGCTCACTGCTGAGCAGAGAGCCCGATGTGGGGCTTGATCCCAGGACCCTGGGACCATGACTTGAGCCAAAAGCAGAGGCTTTAACCCACTGAGCCACCCAGGCGCCCCTAAACACTACATTTTTAAAGTTAAAGTTGTACAGGTGCACCTGGATGGTCCTGAGTTCAAGCCCCATGGTGGGAAAAAAAAAAAGTAAAGTTGTATACATGTATCAAATGTCATAAAAAGATATTTAGGGTAAATCTCTCCAGAGATAATAATCATCACCATCATTTCTAGGACTATCCTAGGCATATTACTCACTTTACCTTATTTAATATCAATATCCTCATGAAAGTAAGATTCTCATTTATAGTGATTAGAAACAAGAATTAGAAGAGATTAAATAAATACTTGCCTAAGATTATACAGCTAGAAATGGCATAGTGGAAATTTGCACCCACATTATCTCCAAATCTATGGTGTTTCCATTAAAATGCATTAAATTTCAATTTAATGAGAGTTAATCAAAATTAAAAGCACCTCAAGTTTCATTTTCCACAGAGTCAATATGCCACTTTAGAAAGTGAATAGCAAAGTCAGGAGAAGCCTCCTTAGGAATTATGTACTAAGGACACAAAGAAAAGAAATCAGTGCCAATTTTTGAAAGGATAACCTAGAGTTAATATTTTTTCTTATCATAAATAAAATTAAATAGTTTTATGAAGTTATATGCCGAAGTTATCAGATATACTCTTATTCTGGTCATACAACAGAATTACTGATGATAACATCAAAGCCTAAATGCTTACTGGCTGGGAGCTTAATCTTGGCAACTCACTAACATGACTCACACAGTCATCCCTACATGGTAACAGATTCCTAACACTTCAGCCAGTCTAAGAAAATATTCCTATATTAAACTCTATTACTTTCATCTCAACATTTAAGGGCTTATCATGATTCTCTGTATTAAGAGAAAGAAAAGTATTCTTACCCTATTAAAGCCATGTTCATGAGAATCATCAACTTCTCCATTACTAGTCACTGGAATTTCTGCTGCTGAATTTTTGGGAGATTCTTGAGCCATGCTAGACTCCTTAAAAAAAAAAAAAAAAAAAGAAAGTTGTAAATAACACCAAATCATAAAAGGCAAATACTGAGAAGACTATTCATGTTTATAGCACTTAAAAGCCATTATTACAGCATCTTAAAAAATAATTACAACCTACCTAACACGTATAAACATGATAGCAACCTAATAAAATATGCATCTGGCATTTGAAACTGCACTCAACTTAGATTTCTTGTTTAAAAATAAAGTGTCACTTGTAAATCCCAGTGGGCAATATCCTTGCCTCACAGTGCCTCACACTACTATAAAATTCCAATCTGGATACCTCATCAATGGAATTGTATAGTATTTGACTTTGTGACTGGCTTATTTCACTTGGCATAATGTCCTCAATATTCAACTATGTTGTTAAAATGTATCAGAATTTTTCCCTTTTAAGGCTAAATAATATTCCATTGTATGTATATACCACATTTTATCTATCCATTCATCCAGTAATGGACACTTGGATTGCTTCTATTGTAAATAATGCTTCTATAAACACAGGTATGCAGATATCGCTTCAAGATTCTGTTTTTAATTCTTCTGGAAATAAACCCAGAAGAAGGATTGCTAGATCATATGGCAACTGTATTTTTAAATTTTGGAAGAAATAGCATGCTGTTTTCCATAATGGTCACACCATTTTATAGTCCCACCAAGAGTGCACAAAGGATCCAATTTCTTCATATACTTCCCAACAATATTTACTATTTTTTGGTAGTAACTATTGTACCAGGTAAGAAGTAATACCTCTTTATGGTTTGGACTTATATTTCCCTGATGATTAGTAATACTGAACACCTTTTCATCTGCCTATTGGCCATTTGTATATCACCTTTGGAGAAATGTCTATTGAAGTCCTTTGCCCATTTTCTAAATTGGGTTGTGTTTTTATTACTGAATTATAGGAGTTCTTCCTTATTCTGGATATAACCACATCAGAAGTATGGTTTGCCAATATCGTAACCTATGGAATGGGAGATACTCTGTTGATTTTGTCCTTTGATGACAGAGACTCTGTACTCTGTTGATTTTGTCCTTTGATGCACAGAAATTTTCAGTTTTAATGTCGTTCAATTTGTCTATTTTTACTTTTGTTTCCAGTGCTTCTGGTATAATATTCAAGAATTCTTTGCCAAAAGAATGTCATGATGGTTTTCCCTGTTTTTTTCTTCTAAGAGTTTTATAGTTGTTTTTTCTTTTCAAGATTTTATTTATTTATTTGACACACAGAGAAAGAGAGAGAGAGATCACAAGAGGCAGAGAGGCAGGCAGAGAGAAAGGGGAAGCAGGCTCCCTGCTGAACAGACAGCTTGATACGGGACTCGGTCCCAGGACTCTGAAACCATGATCTGAGCTGAAGGCAGAGGCTTAACCCACTTAGCCACCCACGCGCCCCGAGCTTTATAGTTTTAGGTCTCATATTTAGATCTCTGATCCAATCTGAGCTGATTTTGTATATAAGGGTCCAACTTTCTTCTTTTGCATGTGGATAACCCAGCTTTCCCAGCACCATCTGTTGAAGAGATTTTCCTTTTTCCATTGAATGTTCTTGGCATCATGGATTCTTTTGAGATTCCTATTTTCCTCACTGCTACTGCATCCTTACAATACACTCAGATTGCCTGTGGCTGTTGGAGTTAGGTATCTGCCTCTTGCAAATAAGAGACACTAGTTATTTGGTCTCCAATTCAGCCTGGAAGACTAAGATTTAGCTATCTAAAATAATCACCACTCTTTCCAATTGTAAGGTAAGTTCTTACTTTCTTTTTCCTAAAAGCAGCTGGTGATTCAACAGGTATTTACTATCTTCCAGTAATGTACATGGGATAAAGCAAAAATAGAAATCAGGTCTTAGGTTGACATAAACCTAAAGTGTAATACAGACAAAAAAATGAATAAGTAACTATAATACAGTGGGGTGAACACCAGAGGGAAGCACTCAACAATGTAGTGGTGAGCATTAAGAGGGAAAACTTAATCAGCAATGGTATTTATGCTGAATCTTGCAGGATAACAAATTGGGATACAGTAAAGGAAAGATTCTAAATATAAGAATAATAGGAGCACAGTGGAAAAGAGTCTGGTATATTCTAGAAATTGCAAGTAAAGCAACTTGGTTACGATGTAATTCCTCATTCATATACTCACTGGTTCAACTGATCTACTGAGCACTTTAATGTGACAGGCACAATTTCAGACACACAAGACAGAGTGGTGAACAAAACAGGCAAGATTCTATCCTCATCAAGCTTACATTCTAGTTGGGGGGAAAAACAAACAAATATGCATGTCACAGTCGTAAGTGCTAACGGGCATGTATATGTGCACATGTGCTGTTCTAAACAGAGTGGTCAGAGAAAACCTCAGAAGAGGTTAGTAAGTCATAAGAATATTGGGGAGTACAGCATTCTAGGCAGAGGAATAGTAAGTACAAAGACAAGAAGGTGGGAAGAAGCTCAGCTTTTCAAGCAAAAACAAGAAGGTGAAGTGCCTTGAGGGAAGAACAAGGAAAGAAGAGAGAGGAAATGTCAAAAGACAGCCAGGGGCAAGAACCTGTGTGGCTTTAAAGACCACCATAAGAACTCTGGATTTTATTTTCAGTGAAGTAAGAAGTCACTTGAAGGTTCTGAACGTAAGAATGAAATGGCCTGACTTATGTTTTTAAAAAATTATTCTTTTCCTGCTGTGTTGAATTAAACTATAAGTGAACAATGGCAGCAGTAAGGAGAACAATTAGAAGGCTAACAAAATAATCTAAGCAAGAGATGATGGTGACTTAGAGAGTCAATGCAGCTTTATTAGTATCTGTTTTAGAGCTTCATTAGGAGAGCTACGAGGGACATTTCATAATGATAAGAGGATCAATTAATCAGGAGTATGTACTAATCATAAATATGTATGTTGGTCCCAATAATATGTTTCAAAATAAATGAAACAAACATTGACAGAATTAAAGGGAGAAACACAAAAGTCCATAGTCACAGAGATCTTACCATGAAACTCATAGCAATTGAAAGAACGACTAGATAAAGAAAATCTGTATAGACACAGAAGATCTAAACACTGAGTTTACTGATAGAATAGTAAACTCAGTAATGGCAGGATATATATCACTTTCACATGAACATGACATGTTTAGCAAAACATCATTATTTGGGGGCATAAAATAAGCTTCGATAAATTTTAAAATATTAAAATGATATAAAATATGTACTCTGACCGCAGTAGAATTAAATTACTATCAACTGCAAGCACCTGGGTGGCTCAACTGGTTAAGCGTATGCCTTTGGCTTGGGTTGTGATCCCAGGGTACTGGGATCAAGTCCCATACTGGGACTCAATCAGAGTCTGCTTCTCCCTCTGACCCTCCCCCATCTCATGCTCGCTCTCTGTAATAAATAAATAAAATCTTTCAAAAAATTATAATCAATTATAATCAATTGCAATAAGATATCCATGACCCCATCACCAAATCTGGAAATTAAATAGTACATCTAAACAATTAATGGGACAAAAAAGAAATCATGAGGGAAAAAAAATATGCTGAACTGAATGATAACAAAAACAATGTTTGTGGGATGCACCTAAGAGAGCAATTTATAGCTTTTAAATGCTTACATTTGAATAGAAGATCTTAAGCCAATGATCTAAGTAAGGATGCACCCTAAGAAAATTAAAAAAAGAGCAAATTAAACTCACAGTAAGCAGTAGGAAGGAAATAAAAATAAACACTAAAAATTAAGGAAACAGTAAAAAAACTGGCCTGTATACTTCAACAAGCTTAAGCTCATGAGAAACAAAGAGATGAAATGTTGCATGAAAGAGACTTCAAAGACAGCTAAGTACAATGTACAATACGGACTGGTTCACAAACAAGGAGAAAGACAGTTGCAGAGGACATTATTAGAACAACTGTGGGTTAAACAACAGCACTGTATCAATTTTCTAATTATATATTCTAATTTTGATAAACATACTGAGATTCTATAAGAGAAAGTCCTTGTTCTTAGAAATAAAGGGACATGATGTTTGTGAATCACTCTCAAATGGATTGAAAAAGGAAGTTGTATATACACAGAGAGAAAATGTTCAAGTAAATGGGACAAAACAACAGTTGGTGAATCTGCGTAAAGAGTTTAAGTTTTCAGTATGAAATCTTATCAAAATTAAGTTTTTAAAAATAAAGTAACAAGGCGGCTAGAAAAGTATGCAGCAGCCTATCATGATGGGCTTCAAAATGCCAGACAAAGCGTGGACTTCATTCTAAAAGGGGTAAGAAGAAAGCAGCAGGAGAGCCTGATCAATTTATTTTAGAGAGCAGTCTTGTGGGAGATTAGATTGAAGGGAAAGAAGAAAAAACTCCACACACAAAAACTATTTAAGACACTATTTTACTGTTCAAGAAATAATAATGATCTAATTTAAGGTTGTGGGAATAGAAAAAGGTGGATTCAAGAGTTATTTATAAGGCAGAAGAGGGGCGCCTGGGTGGCTTAGTCAGTTGAGTGTACGAATCTTGATTTTGGCTCAAGTCATGATCTCAGGGTCATTAGATCATGAGCCTCAAGTTGGGATCCACGCTCAGCATGGAGCCTGCTTGAGATTCTTTCTCCCTCTGCCCCTCCTGCTTGTGCTCGCTCTCTAATACATAAATCTTAAAAAAAAAAAAAAAGGCAGAAAAGACTTATAGAGTGATTGGATTGTGGAAGACAAAAAAGGAAGAAACATCTAGGATGACCTATGCCTCCTCCTGCCCCATACCTACTTTGTGGTTTGGACAATAAGAAAGACAAACATGTCACTCACCGAAGTGGGAAAAGCAGAGGTTTATTTGGCTTTGCGAAGGTCAGAAAATGAGTTGTGTTGTAGACATTCTGAATTTGAGAATGTGGGGTATTCCAAGTCTACCATTACATGAGGGATTTCAAAATGCAGGTCTAGAGCCTCAGACAGAACACATAAATCTGGGAGTTAACAGTATAGGGATGTTGATGGCATGAACTGGTAAGAGGGAAAGAGAAACTGAAGAGAAGCATCCAATGGAAAATTAAAGGGCAGAAAACACTGCAAAAGAGATGCAGAAAGGGACAAATAGTTCATGGTGCAGACACAGCAGAGAAAATTATAACAGTAAAACTATGTGTTGTTTTAGTTTATAACAAATGTCCTGAAAATGAAAAGTATAATAAATACAACTTTATGCCATAAAGCAGTAATAGGAATATTCGTTTGCCAAGAGATATACAAATATTCCAGCTATTATCTGCTCACTCTCTTACCCACAAAGAATGACCTACTTTTAGAAACATCACTTACTAAACATTAATTACAGAAGTGAAAATTAATAGCCAATATGAAA
Organism: Mustela erminea; assembly: GCF_009829155.1. Taxonomy (NCBI): domain Eukaryota; kingdom Metazoa; phylum Chordata; class Mammalia; order Carnivora; family Mustelidae; genus Mustela; species Mustela erminea. The sequence continues at coordinate 26,177,146 of NC_045615.1, read as the reverse complement.
ATTGACAGAATAGGGCTCAAAACCAAAAACTCCATGTCATTTCCCTGGATAAAAACCATTCATAGTACTTCACTCATGCTTTAAACTGAAATTGAATTTGAATTTAAATTTAAATTAAACATTCAAAATAATTATATGAAAGGCTTTGGGGAATAATTACATCCTTTAGAAATAAAATGAGAATCTCTTCTAAGATTCATGTTATTTAAGGTTTACTATGGTCTGAATGTTTGTAGCCCCCACTCCCCAAATTCACATGTTAAAATCCTAACGCCCAATGTGAAGGTATTAGGAGGTGGGTCCTTTAGGAGGTACTTAGGTCATAAGGGTACAACCCTCATGAAAGGGATTAGTGTTTTTTTTTTTTAAAGACTGTATTTATTAATTTGACAGAGAGAGACGCAGTGAGAGAGGGAATACAAGCAGGGCAAGTAGGAGAGGGAGTAGCAAGTTCCCCGCAAAACAGGGAGCCTGAGGCAGGGCTCCATGCGGTCTCAATCCCAACACCCTGGGATCAAGATCTGAGCAGAAGGCAGATGCTTAAACGACTGAGCCACCCAGGCACCCCACTACTCTGTTCTTCTTAACAAGGCCTAGCCTCAGGGAAAAACCAGAACCTAACCTGCTTGGATACAATCAGCCCCTAACCAACCTCAGGAAGGAAGTAACCAAATTCAGCACTCTCTAGTTATCTTGTCCCAACCTAAGCAAGGGAGAGAAAAACTGAGAAACACTTGTGAAGTTCACATTCTGGAGGCACAGGCTCAGTAAAAGATTGAGTCCTATCGTAGGACTATATAATGCTTCCCTTTTCCCATACTCTACAACATAGCTAAAGATCTATTTACAGCAACTCCTTTTATATCCTATCTATCAAGAAAAAAATTTTAAGGCCTACCCAAGGCAAAAAACACAATTTGAAGAAATGGAACAAGCATCACAACCAGATATGGCAGGGATGTTGGAATTATCAGACTGGGAACTTAAAACAACTATGATGAATATGCTAAGGGCTATAAGGGACAAAGTAGACAGCATACATGAACAGATGGACAATGTAAGCAGAGACACAGAGACTGTAGGAAGAACGAAGTAGGCAAATATTTCTTAGGACAAAAAAGCATAAAACAATACAAGAGAAATGCTGATAACCTGGGCTTCATCAAAATTTGTCTTCAAAGGGTACCATTAAAAAAAAAATGAAAAGGCAAGCCACAGACTGGAAGAGGATAAATGTAATGTATGTATCTGACAAATGACTGGTATTCAAAATATGTAAATATGTACATAATAATATGATGAGTCTTACAATTTAGTAATAAGATGACAAATTAACTCAAACTCAAACTCTGGTTAAAATTTTAATAGGCACTTTACAAAAGAAAATATATGAAAGGCGAGTAAGTACATGAAAAGATGTTCAACATCACTAATTATCAAGGAAATGAAATTTAAACCCAAATTAAGATACAACTATATACCCACGATAATGGGCTGAAGTTTAAAAAGACTGACAAGTGTTGGTAAAGAACACCTGGAATTTGCATAATTTACATGTTGGAGGGAATGTAAAAAAGTACTTCACTTGGAGAAACTTTAGCAAATCCTTATGGAAGTAAATATACACTTGACCATACCAATATACACTCAGCCATTCTACACCTAATCATTCACCACAGAAATTAAAATCACCAAAAGAGACTTTTATAAGCATATTCATAGCAGCTTTATTCATAAACGTCCCAAACTAGAAAAAAAGTGTCCATCAATAGGTAAATGGATAAACAAATTGTGGCATATATACATAACATAATATTCCTCGGCAACAGAAAAGAATGGATTCCTTATGAACGAGGTAACTGTTAATTAATCTCCAAACATAATGCTAAGCCAAAAAAAAGCCTGACACAAAAGAAGAAATACTAAGTGATCCCATTTATATAGAATTATAGCACATACAAAATCTCAGCTGTTGCCTTGAGACAGGGGGAGGGAGGGACTGACTACAAAGGGACACAGAAACTTTAGGATGATGGAAACATTCTCTATCTTGATTATGATTATGGTTTCCCAAGTTCATATATTCGTTAAAACTCAATGGACTATGTATTTAAGTGGGTACATTTTATCATACGAAAATTTTATCTCAAACTGTTTTTTTTCTTTTTTAAAGGAAGGGTAAAATTCCATTCTATCATCTCTAATGGTAGAGGATCCATTTCTCCTGGTAGCCCCAAATCTACTCAGAGAGCTCAGTCTGGTGGTGGGTAGGTTTATGTCCTGATCATAGTACCTGTGTTTAAGGAAGGACTGACTTGCAGCTCTACAACCTAGTAGCAAATGAAGTTTGTTGTTTTCCAAAGTATGTTTCCATGACAAAAATATATTAGACCAATATCTTCTCACTATAAAAATCACTACACAGTCCTAAGTGTCATTTACAGATTATATATTTATAGATATATATTTACAGATTTATATTTACATTTGCAGATTATGTATTTACAGATATATATTTACAGATTTATATTTACATTTGCAGATTATATATTTACAGATATATTCTCTGCTTAAGCCAGTCTGAAAATCATAAGCACTTGCACTCTAAGAGAGTATATAAAAAATGGAAGAGCACTGAAAAAAAAAATCCCTGTTTATCAGATCCAGTGACACTTCTAGATCTTTTAAATTAGCAGCAAGGCAATAAGTAGTTTGCCAAATCAGACTTCAGCCAAGTATTGTGTGTGTGTGTGTGTGCATGCACGTGCGTGTGTGTGAGTACTACTACTTCTGGCTGCCCAGCCACAGACCCCTTCTAATGTTGAGGAAATCCTCCAAATTGTAAAGCCAGGGAAAGGCAGAACCTGTGTCCCACTATATAAAAGCTCAAAACACCAGATAATCAAGCAACTGCCTGGAGCCAGATTATTTGGGTTCCACATACTAGCTATGTAACCTTAAGCAAGTTTCTGAAGTCCTCTTTCCTCATCTGTAAAATGATAATAGTACCTACTTTGCAGAATTGTTGTGAGAATAAAACATATATATGAGGTACTTAGAAAAGTGCCTGACTTATAAGAAGTACTGTCTAAGTTATTATTCTTTGTTTTCCAAGCTCTGGGGGCACTACCATATGACCTACGTTCTGTCAAATAAAAGGCACTTGCCCCAGACTTAGAGTCAGAAACTAGTGCTAAGAAGGAGCGATGGGGGCGCCTGGGTGGCTCAGTGGGTTAAAGCCTCTGCCTTCGGCTCAGGTCATGATCCCAGGATCCTGGGATCGAGCCCCACATCGGGCTCTCTGCTCAGCAGGAAGCCTACTTCCTCCTCTCTCTGCCTGCCTCTCTGCCTACTTGTGATTTCTCTCTCTCTGTCAAATAAATAAAAAATATAAGAAGGAGCGATGGAAGAATGTCCTCCGGAGCAGTGGTAAGTTTCAGCAAGCTCAAATTCTGGGCTGGCATGCTGGCGGCGGCATCTACGCACCACAGCTCGGAGGGCTCGCAGTACGAGCAGCTGCATGTGGTGCTAGGCAATGACAGCACTGGAACCCTTACTGAAACAATGCTGAGTCATGATTTGGTGCAGAGTCCTAGGCAAGAAGCCTGATTCTGGCTTTCCAATCTTTCTGACAATTCTGTAAGCTACCTCCTATCCTGTTAGCAAATGTCAGTTCCATGTAAATGAGCTGGAGTTGGTTTCATTGCCTGCAGTGTAAGACCTGACATCAGAGCTGCAAGAACGGAATAAATAGAAAACGGTCTTAGGAATGTTTCGGGGTATCAAGTGAAAACTACAAAAGGGTTTAGAAATTTTCAGAACGTTAGAATGTTATGAAACTTGTTTGATAACTTCATGGTTCCCTAATCTAACACAGTAACTGAAAACCTGATCTTCATCGACTGCTTTCTACATGCCAGGCACTGCGCTAAGCACATCACATTAATTATTTCATTTAACCCTCACAGATGCCCTGTGAAGTAGATGAGATTTTCCCAATTTTACAGATGAAGAGAACAAGGACTAGGAAGGTTAAGGAACTTAAACAATTTAAGCAATGTACCCTCTGCAAATGGAGCCCTATAAGAATTTTAAGAGCTAACACTTACGGAGTACTTCCATGTGTCAGGCACTATTCTCTTTTTCATATATTAACTGATCTAGTTCTAATCGCTCTATGTGCATTATCTCATTCAACTCCACAACCTTCTAATGTACGTAGCATTGTTATTCCTGTTTTACAGGTAAGAAAACAGAAGGAGTAAGAAATTTGCTTAATGACATACAGCTAGCAAGTGATGAACTGGGATTTGAATGTGCCAGTCTGGCTTCAGAGACCTGATTTTTAACCTCTACATTATACTACCTTTCCAAAGGTGACTGAAATACATCATTGGGCCATGCCAACCAAATATATGCATTCAGATATTTATGTGAGTCAACCTACTACTTTCTTAATGTTGACAACTTGTACTGTTGTTTCTTCTATTTCCATATCATCATGCACAGTTAAAGAGTAGCACTGTCTTTATCTGATCTTCATTTCCAACAACTGAGAATGAAGCATCAGCCTCCAATTACATCATTAGTGCTGTCTTTTGCTAACACCACTGTCCTAGAGACAGCTGTATCCTGAACTTCCCACTCCCCACTGTGGGCAAATGCAGAATTAACCTCAGACATGTTGAATCAGGAGCTTCAGGACACTTAGTCTGTTATTGCAAATGGCATCAACTGCCAGAAAAAATGTATGTGCTATCAATGATCCTAATAACTCAATGGTTTTCAACCAAGGCTGATTTTGCACACCCCTTGCAAAAACATTTATCAATGTCTGGAGACATACCCCACATTCTAATGGTGGAGATGGTGTGTTACTGGCACCCTGAAGGGACAGGACAGGGATGTTAACAGACATCCTGCAATGCACAGGATAATCCCCCACAATAAAAAATCATCTAGCTAAATGTCCCAGTGTCAAGGCTGGAAGACTCTGTAAAGAGCCTGATGCTATAAATTGCTTCTTACACTAGTTGGTCCCATGAGTCTTAATTCTTACTTCTAATGTAATAAAAATAATGATAACCCATTCCAAAGCATGGACCAACTCCATTGGCAGGGGGGAGGATTACTCCCCTACTCCCCTATTCCCCTATCTATTCCTCCAGCTGCTTCTCATACCATTCTCTCCTCCAGCTCTCTCCAATTTGGCCAGGTAGGGAACCAAATACCTACTAACTTCATCTTCACCTTCAGGATGCACAGCAACACTTCTCCCTATCTATACAATTCCTGGTCTATAGCCTTTTCTGCAGTTACCAAAGACCTAGGCTAAAAGAAAAAAAGCTCCTGTAATTTTCTTCTGGCACAACTGGTGTTTTTCAAATTCTTATTCAAAATATATCTTGACATTAACATTTATAAAAGCTTTACATATGACAGTCAGCATTTACAGGTGAACATCGTATGGAAAATAAGATACCACATTAACAAAAATTTACCCAGATTAAAAACCTATCTTAAAAATGAAAGAGAAGGCATACTGGAAATGTATTTCTTCCTGTTATCAATTTATTACATTATTAATGGTAAAACCTATTTTCTACAATGCTTAGAAACAAGGTAGAAACTTTCTTAAAAAGATGTAAAAGAACCTGTCAAAGCTCTGGACTTCTGCAACTACACAAGGTACTATATCTCCCAAAACACACACATTTAACATTGTTCTCTACTCCAATTTACCACTGAGCAAGCAAAAATAAAGTGATATAATATTAAGCTTGAAGTTTTTCCAATTCTTTCTTAAATCTACTATTTACAAATGGTACTTGAAAAATCATTAAAAAGTACTGTGAAATATTTCCTGTGCTCCGTTCACTGGTGCATATATTCAGCAGGTACACTGTTCTAACACGTAGCTATATTTTCTGCTAATTTAAAGGACTAAACTGTTAATTCCAGTCAATCTGAGACAAAAGAGAAATGAAGAAAGTAAACAGTGTGAAAAGAGAAGAGAAAGTAGCCACAAATATTTAACTCTAACTGTTCTAGTTATGGCTTCAAACAATGAAGGTTGCAGTGTTTAGTGGACTAATTATGCATGTCAACAGAGAACATACTTTGTTCCAATACCAAAAAGCACAAATGCCTTCTGTGTCAGATGAAATTATTTACATTTTTGCTTGCCTACAAAAAGAGAAAGCAATTACATTGAACTCATAATTCAAATAGCCTTTGAAATTTCCTTCTGCATTAGTAAAACTATGACCTTCTTTAAAAAGTAGTTAATGTATTTATTATAAAGTGTTAATTCAGCATGGTTCAAAAGTATTAGGTGAATAAATAAGCTTCCTGTGTGAAGTCTATAGAGAACTAATCAACATACCAGGAAACATGGATTTAAGGAACAGCCTTATCCCTTTTCATAAGTTTATAAAAGTCACTTTATTTTCCTAAGTTTCAATTTCCTCCTTATAAAATGAGATTATTAACCTTACCTATATATTAGAATCAAATAGAAATTGAATTTCTATTAGAATCAAATAGAAATTGCTTGGAAAACTGAAAATGCCCTATTACATAAAAATGTCATAATTAGGGGCGCCTGGGTGGCTCAGTGGGTTAAGCCGCTGCCTTCAGCTCAGGTCATGATCTCAGGGCCCTGGGATCGAGTCCCGCATCGGGCTCTCTGCTCAGCAGGGAGCCTGCTTCTCCCTCCCTCTCTGCCTGCCTCTCTGCCTACTTGTGATCTCTCTCTGTGTCAAATAAATAAATAAAATCTTAAAAAAAAAAGTCATAATTATAGCACACTGGTTTCAGCTAGGCTCCAAAAGGACAAATACTGGAATAGGTCTGTCAACACTAATACTTACCAGCACAACTACCCTTGCTAACTTTTTCACTATGGATATCCTCCCTATGCTTTTCTAAAACAGACCTGTATCAAGACAGGGTTGAAAATGAATCCAAATGTTATTGTTTGTAGCTTTGTTCTTTTATATTTTAGTCTATCTATCTTGGTAATTTCATGATTTTAAAAGGAAGATGACGGAGCACCTGGTTCAGTCAGTTAAGCGTTTGCCTTTGACTCAGGTCATGATCTCAGGGTCCTGGGATGGAGCTCCGGGTTAGGCTCCCTGCTCGGAGGTGTTTCTCCCTCTCCCTCTGCTGCTCCCCATTTGTGCTTTCTCTCAAATAAATAAATAAAATCTTTTTTTTTTCTTTAAAGATTTTATTTATCTATTTGACACAGAGAGATAGGGAGAAGAGTGGGAAAAGGGAGAAGTAGGCTTCCTGCCCAGCAGGGGCCCTGATGAGGGACTCGATCCCAGGACCCTGGGGTCATGACCTGAGCTTAAGGCAGACGCTTAACAAGTGAGCCACCCAAGTGCCCCCAAATACATAAATAAATTCTTAAAAAAAAGAAAAGATCATTCTCAAACCTATGATAAAGGAATGGCTAAAGCAAATGAGGTAGAATTCAGGTAATTATTGAATCTGGATGATAAGTATATGGGAATTCATTTCCTACTTAACCTTTATTTCACATACTACAAATTTCCCTTAAAAATGTTTTACTATATTAGTATCAACACCTAATTTGTCTTGTATTTTCAACTAGGTGCTACCTGACCACTGCATTTCAAATCTTCCCCCAACTTTCTCACCCTGTTTCTGTATGAAGCCAATCTCAGCTGCCAGCTACCACGGGAACCACATTTCCTCCCACTCTTTCCCACTGACACTCAGTTCCAGCCACAGAGCCCTCACCACTGCCCCTCAAACACACCAATCTTATTTTTGCTCTTGTGTCCTCTTTCTGGGAAGTTCATACTCCCAGATTTTCATGTGACTCTCTCTCTCATCTCACTCGGGTTTTTGCTAAAACATCAACTAAGAAAGGCCTTCTCTGACCAACCAACAGAAATCAGCAATTTTCATCATTCTTTATCCCCTTTACCTGTTTTATAGCAGTAAAGACTACATTAATTATAAAATTATTTGTGTATAAATGTTTTTAAAGATTATTTTTGAGACAGAGAGAAAGTGTGTGTGTGTGCGTGTGTGTATGCACGCACACACGAGCTGGTGGGAGGGGCAAAAGGAGAGAGAGAAGGAGGCTTCCCACTGAGCAGGAAGCCCCTCTGGAGCTGGATCCCAGGACCCTGGGATCATGACCCGAGCTGAAGGCAGACGCTTAACAAACTAAGCCACCAAGGCACCCCTATTTATGTATATGTCTAACATCTGTCTTCCTTCTCAGTATGTTTACAACATAAAAGCAAACTCCTCTTGACATTCAAAATCCTTCCATGACTTGGACTATCTTCTTTCTATCAACTATGCTTCTTCAGATACCCTATTAAATCAAACTTAATTATTCCCACTTTCCCTTATATGCCTCTGAATTTCCTTTCTCTATGCCTTTGTTCAAGCAGTGACCATCATCACTCATAGGCTAAAATTCTACTCACACTCTAAGACTCAGTTTAAAATGCCACCCCTGCAGTGACGTCCCTGGCTGATATTCCTCTGAACTGCCACAATTCTTTATTTGTATCACTCTAAAGACATAATTACTCTACATTTTATTTATTTTAAAATTTCCTCTATTAATCAACATGTATCTTGAATGCAGGATCTGTATTCCCTTTGTAGCATCCCAAAAGAAAAATGCAAATATTTGTATATATTTTTTGGATAATCGAAATTGGTGTATGTATTAGTGTTACTATACTGAAGAAAAGAAGAATTCAGGAAAAACCCTAGAACATGCTAATACCTAACACACATTTCTTTCTTTCCTTTTTTCTTGTTAAAAGTATACCTTATTTGCTTTTTTCCCAATATCCTTGCTTTTACCTTTAACTGATATCTTCCCTATTTAGTTTCTTAAATTTACTCATATTTTCCACTTTTATTTGGGTTTAAATCACAGCTCTGTTCCTCATTAGCTATGTTAGCCTTTTCAGGTCTTTGTTGCTTAATCTGTAAAATGAGGGAGAACACCTCAAATGCAAACAGGGGTATTATAGTACTAAATGAGATAATACATATGTAAAACTCAGTACAGTGTCTGGCATCTAACAGACTCTGTGAATGGTGCCTATTAAACCATTATTTCTTCTACAGATACAGAATCAGCAGTTTAAACATGTTTCAAGGTAGGAAGTTTAAATATTAAAAACACAAAGAACACAAGCCACCTTCATCTGTTGTAATCAAGACTGGACTAGAGTACAAAGCAAGCCAAGCTCGTGCTTTCTTTCTTTCTTTTGTTTTAATTTAAAAAGAAAAAACACTGATGTCATTAAAAACACACACACATAAAAGAAGAAAGCATTTTTGTGGTCACTAATGAGACAGATATTTTAACAGATAGATCATTTCTTTGAGAGCTAGAAAATTATCCTAGGTTCTACAATTAACAAGCTGAATGATTGTGAGCAAGGGAATTCACCTTACAGAACCTAAATGAACTTTAAGTCTCTTCTTGTTCAGGGTTGACAATGTTTTGGGCTCACTTCAAAAAGCTAGAATTTTTGCTGCGGTTTTTAAGGATTTTATTTATTTATTTGTGTGAGAGAGAGCATGCACAAGTGGGAAGAAGGAGAGGGGGAAGAAGAAAGAATCTGAAGCAGGCTCCAAACCAAGCACACAGCTGGATGCAGGGCTCAACCCCAGGATAGCGAGATCATGACCTGAGCCAAAACCAAGAGTCAGCCACTTAACTCACTGAGCCACCCAAAACCCCTTGTTGTTTTGTTTTGCTTTTAAAGAAATCAAAACTATCACCCATGTCCTCAATATTCTATTCCTAAGAAACCAACATCCATATATCCTTTATAATAGTAGAGTGAGAATTCATTCAACAAACTGACCCCAATGATGCACCAAGCTTGAAGATTAGTCTGAATTACTGAAAAGTCTGATGCATAAAACATTTAAGATGTTAATGGCCATAATACATATAAAGATATATTCAAAGAAAAATTATTTTAAGGAAATCTGACCCCCCGAAAAACTTTTCATCTGGATTTTGAAAAACAGCAGATTCAAGTTAGTAGAATACTAATAAATGGGGAATTTTATTTATTTTTTTAATGTAAATCCAACTAATTAACATATAATGTATTATGTATTTCAGAGGTAAAGATCAACAATTCATCAGTCTTATATAATGCCCAGTATAAAAGGGGGATTTTATTTTTTTCCTTAAGATTTCATTTATTGATTTGACAGAGAGAAAGCAAGAGAAGGAACCCAAGCAGGGGGAGTGTGAGAGGGAGAAGCAGTCTTCCTGCAGGGCAGGGAGCCAGATGCGAGACTTGATCCCAGGACCCAGGGACCATGACCTGAGCCAAAGGCACACGCTTAACGACTGAGCCACCCAGGGCCCCCGTAAATAGGGAATTTTGAAGATTTATTTATTTATTTGAGAGAAAGCAAGTGTGCAGGGAGCAGGGGCAGAGGGAGAGAGAGAAGAGAGTCCTAAGTGGACTCCAGGCTGAGCATGGAGCTTGATGCAGGGCTCGATCTCAGAAGCCTGAGATCAAAATCTGAGATGAACCCAAGAGTCAGACACCTAACCAACTGTGCCATCCATGTACAGCATAAACAAGGAATTTTAAAGTAAAATATATCCTTAACTCCTTCTTTATTTAACTGTAAACTCACATAATACTTTTTAAAATTTGGACATAAATTCAGACTATAGTCACACACCCGATTTTTTTTTAAATCACCTGTGAACACTGCACATTGGACATGGTGAAAAATGCAGGGAATACGTAACATGGATTTTAATGTTAATATACATACAAATTTTCACAATTACTTGGCAGTGGTTTTCTTCAGATCATCACCATTCAGGTTTAACTCTCTATTAAAGTAACTAGTTTAGCATCTATGTGAGTGACATTCTCACAGCCGAAACTCAAACTGGTAAACCACAAAAACACAATACTTTCATTTATTATGAATCATATCATTGGCTGGGCTGCCAATCCTTCCTGTAATTCACAGCATCAAATTTCCTCTGATCATCTCTCAACAGCAAGATTCAGAGATCTGGTCATAAAGAATCAAATCCATCAGTTAAGATAAATACAATATACACACTTCCCTAGTTTCTCTGAACTAAATATAATTAAAACATTGTTTTGACAAACAGTATATAACCAAAGTATTTTAAATCACAAAGAATCCCGAATCCTCCACAGGTAATACTTATTTTGCCAACCAGAACTCATCTTTGTCTTTAGGACTAGAATTACCTAGCTCTAAATCCCACATTAAAGCTTTCACATAGACTCACAGTGTCTTGGCTTACTTGAGAAAATACTGCACCTGGCACTGTGCATGTATACTGATGGCAACCTGGTTCAGAAACACTGCCTCTGGAGTCAGAAGACCCCACGTGGTGCTCCAGCCGTGCCAATTCCCCTAAGTCAGTCACTATCTCTGAAAGTATGTTCAACAAGTAAGTGGGGAAAATAACAGTTGTTCTAGTGCCTAACAGAATGATACCAAGTTGTTCTAAGGTTCAAAACAGGACAACATGAAAGTGCTACTCTGTAAATCGTTAAGCATTATAACATGAGAAGTTTTACTAGTATTAAGTATTCAAAAACATCTGATAACTTGAATTTAATACAAAATTTACTTTTTTCATATTTTTCCTCTTTAATGAACTAGTGGTTCATTGAAACATCAAAGTGGTCAGAATCAATTGTAGAACTTCTGAAAAGAAAAAAAAAAGCCAAAAACCACATGGCCTGATGCCTATCACTGTAGCTTCAGATTCAGTGAGTCAGAAGTAAAGTCCAGAACTCAGGATGTTGTGTTGTTTTAAAGAATTCTATACTAGGACTGTGATATATACCTAACTAAAGACAGTATATGGGAGTAGACAAGTTCAAAAATGAACCTATTACTACATTATTTCAACGGAAACCTCATTTCATACTTAAAAGTTGTATTTTTTTTTTTTTTGTAAAGATTTTACTTATTTGACAGAGAGAGACATAGCAAGAGAGGGAACACAAGTAGGGAGAGTGGGAGAGGGAGAAGCAGGCTTCCTGCTGAGGAGGGAGCCCCATGCGGGACTTGATCCCAGGTTCTAGGATCATGACCTGGGCTGAAAGCAGATGCTTAATGACTGAGTCACCCAGGTGCCCCTAAAAGCTATACTTTGACCCCAACTTTTACATTCATCTTTATGTGACAAGTGTATTCTAGAATTTCAGATGCCCAAAGTAAATGGTAACTTACTTCCCGTTACTGCAGAAATCTCTCTTCCCACTCCCTATGTCTATGTGTGTAAAAGAGTTTATTCACAAAGTCATATGTTTAGATCAACTGAGTCAATTTGGACAGTCTAAAACTTTGACTGAGATGGGCTGATTTCAAAAAACATAGGAATACTATCCAATCACCTCAGAATTAGACTTGACTACTTCTGTGCCTGGTTTAGATGCCCCAAGAGTTGTAGTATCATTGCTGCAGTCAGACATACCTAAAAGTAAAATGTGTTAAGCACACATTAAATAATTTAGTTTAAAAAGTTGTATAATCTCACCAATATTCTTAACAAATATTCTGTAACATGACTAATTTATCTGCCGTCATAATGTGCTCCAGAAGATGATCTATAATCACGCTGAGTATCTATTGATTATAACAGGTAAGCAATTCAAAAAAAGTATGCAGAATATAGAAATACAGACCTCAATGATTAAGAAATAAATTCATACAATTATTTTAGATATGAAACAAAATTTAAAAGATCAGAGGATCAGCTTAATTTGACAGATGAAAAAACTCACATCCAAAGATATCTGAAGCCAAAACATTAGTTATTAATGGCCTACATAAACCCAAAGTTTTTGACCAGAACTCAGGCTTCTTCTACTTGCCTCGCCAGTGCTCCTTTAAATTGATTATGACTGTTCATTCTCTAAGTGAAACACTATACCCAGATTTCATTAAAATAAAGTTTAATAAAAAAAAGTTTAATAGACTACTTCAGCTTCTAACTTATTCAACAACATTTACAGAAAGCCAACTATAAATGAAGAACTCTGCTAGGCGCTAAGGGGAAAGAAGAGTAAAATCGAATTCACATTTTACCAGTACTCTGAATTAAGGGGACAGATAAAAAATTACAATGCACCATGTCAGGTACTATAATACAAAGAAACAAATGTTTACTTTTGAGATACTATGGAGGGAAAAATTTTACAATTTTGGTTTGTAAACTGAACCCAATACCACATTAGAAAAATACAGTATGAACAGGTAGGATTTTCCCAGGAATATAAGACTAGTTCAATTTCCTGATTTGTGTATTAATATATACTATATTCATAAATCTAAAGGAAAATATAGTTTTCTTCACGGATTTTGAGATCTTCTGACAAAATTCAACATCCATTCAAAATGCAACATTCAAGGAGAAAGGAATCAAGAGAGACTTTCTCAACATCATTTCTCATCAAGTCCTTGGGCAACAAACCAGAGAAAGTGAAACCTTAGCTAAAGGGGGACTACTGTATATTTTAGGGATATTATTGTTTCAGCTGTGGTTGTAAGCAAATGATCCTCCTTCTGACATACCGTCAGATCAATAGCAACCTAACACTACATCACAACATCTATGTCACTGACATCAACTTCATCTCATCACATGGGCATTTTATCATCTCACATCACCACAGGAAGAAGGTTGAGTACAGTACAGTATAATAAGATATTTGGAGAAAGAAAGAGACCACATTCACATGACTTTTATTACAGTATATTGTTATAATTGTTCTACTTTATTACTGTTGGTTTAATCTTTTTTAAAGATTATTTATCTGGGGGCGCCTGGGTGGCTCAGTAGGTTAAAGCCTCTGCCTTCGGCTCAGGTCATGATCCTAGGGTCCTTGGATCGAGGCCCGCATTGGGCTCTCTACTTAGCGGGGAGCTTGCTTCCCTCCCTCTCTCTGCCTGCCTCTCTGCCTGCCTCTCTACCTACTTGTGATCTCTCTCTGCATCAAATAAATAAATAAAATCTTAAAAAAAATTATTTATCTGTCAGAGAGAGAGAGAGAGCACACGTGCACAAGCAGGGGGAGCTGCAGGCAGAGGGAGAAGCAGACTCCCCACTGAGCAGGGAGCCCAGTGTGGGACTTGATCCCAGGACTGTGGGATCATGACCTGAGCCGAAGGCGACACTTAACCAACTGAGCCACCTATGGAAACCCTGTTATTAACCTCTTAATATGCCTAATTTATAAATTAAACTTTATCACAGAAAATTCACACACAAAAAAATGGTATTAAAATGGCCCTCCAAAATATTAAAGTGTTCAAATTCACTCACAATCAGAGAAGTACAAGTTAAAACAGCACCAAGATACCATTTCTCACCTATTAGATTGGCAAAAAAAATTTTAAAATAACAATAAACATTCTGTTAGTGAGGAAATAAGGGAAAAAGTCACTTTCATACTTTGCTGATGAGAATACATATTGGTACAACCATGCTGGAGGGAATTTTGGTTATGCCTAAGAATTTCACATATGGATTTACTGCTGGACCCAACAATCTCAATTCTAGGACTCTATCTTGGGAATACACCTCCAACAATACAAAAATATATAGACATGGCAGTATTCTTCATAAATATAAAATATTAGAAACAGCCTAAATGTCTGTACATAGGAAAATGACTGAATAAACTATGGCAGATCCAAAGAATGGAGTACTATGCAACTGTTAAAAAAAAAATGAAGAAGTTCTCTATGATATGGAATGATTTCCAGCACATATATGAAGTGAAAAAAGCAAAATAGGAGTTATCATGTGCTCCCCTGTATTCCTCAGCAGCACCTGTTAGGAAAATATATAACTGTTATTCAGCTCAAGAAAAGGCTGAATAATCCTAGGCATATAGAGAAACAAATCAAATTTCTGAGAATTACAGAGGTAAGTACTAAATCTATGTTTTATTTATATTCTTTAAATGCTGTAACCTTCATATTTATTTTTTAGAAGTCTTTAACAACTTTGATAACTAATACACATGGGAACAAAAAGATTTAAAAAGTTAAAAACTTGTAACCTATACTGTTTAACTTACGTGTTTTTTGATCTTTACATAAATTCAGTTATCTTTAAAAACTGTTTTCAGAATAGAGGCACCTGGTTGGCTCGATCAGTTAAGCATCTGCCTTCAGCTCAGGTCACGATCCCACAGTTCTGGTACAGAACCCACGTCAGGCTCCCTGTTCGGTGGGAAGCCTACTTCTCCCTCCCCCTCTGCCCCTACCCCGGCTTGTGTGCATGCATGCTCTATCAAATGAATAAATACAATTGAAAAAAACTGTTTTCAAAATAGAATGATAAACTGCTGTTACAAAACTACCATTGGGGCGCCTGGGTGGCACAGTGGGTTAAGCCTCTGCCTTCGGCTCAGGTCATGATCTCAGGGTCCTGGGATTGAGCCCACATTGGGCTCTCTGCTCAACAGGGAGCCTGCTTCCCCCTCTCTCTCTCTGCCTGCCTCTCTGCCTACTTGTGATCTCTGTCAAATAAATAAATAAACACCTTAAAAAGAATTTTTTTAATTTTTAAAAAATTATAAAAAAATAAATTTCAAACAACCATTTATGCTCAGGCTTCATGGGTCAGTTTGTACTGCAGGCCAAAAATGCCTCAGGTCATCTTTGGGGCTCTACTTCTATAAATCAGCCAGAGGTATTCATTAAATAATGAAGTATAAGAACAAATGACCTATAAAGTGAACTATTAATTAGCATTTATAAAAAGTGTATAAATAATATCCCCTGAAGTTTATAATTCATCCAACTGTTTGGGACTGTTTTTAATTCTGCTATGAAAATCACATTTTAATCTCCATAAACTGAATGAACTAGGTGTATGCAGAGGGAAATTATATAAGGACTTTAAACAGAATTTAATGAGGGGGAATTCTATGCCCTACAATACTTAAATGGATTTGGATTTTTCCTAGGACCCAAGAAAGAGAAGACAGGAGGTACCAGATCTGCCGGGACACTGGAAGAGGAAACAAAAGATGCCATGGATACCAGAAAAGAAAACTGCATTTACAGTCTTCATGATGCCAATGAGTGAAAGACTGGAAGTCTAACACTAACTATGTATGGGAAAAGAGTTGTTGAACAGAAGCCAGGAGTTTTTCAAATTAAGGTACTGACATGCCACGCAGAGTCTGAAATGGTGTGATCAAGGCACAGAAAGACAGATATAAATAGAGCAGACATAAACAGGATAAACAGAGCACATCATACTAGAATGAGAATTTACATTCTTTTTTTTAAAAAAATACTATATTATGGGATGTAAAGCAAAATTCACTTGAATAAAACAATACATATAAGACTTCTAAGAAATTTCTTGAATTTTTGTAATAAAATAGGAGTCTCCAAAGAAACATCGAGAAAAAAAAAATCTGAAAAGGGACACATCTTTCTAGGGGTACTTTAGAAAAAAAAAGTTGGAGAAACAGTATAAATAATTATAATATATGGGACCAAGGAGTTCTGACTGCTGAGTCAAAGACAATGGTAAGGAAGTAAATACGGAAAACTAAAAGCAAGAAGGAGCAAAATCGCTTAATTAATCTAAACTTGCTTAGTTTCTTTAGACTACTGTATTGTTGCTATTCCAGAAACTGATTACCACGCTAAATATTAAAGAAAAGTGACTCTCTTTCTTTCATCTTGGAAGAATCTATTAGATTCTATGTGGTGTATATTTTTTAGAAGCAACCACAGCAAGAATGAGCACACACAGCTGCCAGGTATGGATTTCTAATACCATTCTTCAATAAAGGGAACCAGCACTCCTTGGAGAAATGGCTGATTTCTAGGACTTGGGCAGGAAATATACAAGATGAGCCTGGAACATCTAGTAGTGCCAGAAAGTACAGATCTGCTAAAAAAAAAAAACAAACAAAAAAACCTATCACCAACAAACCAAACAACAAAATTCTCACAATGATGGGGATATGTCAAAGGAATATAAAAATCCACTGAAAGAGCTCTCAACAGCCAAAGCTGAAGCAATCCGAGCTTGTACTGGATTATAAGTCAAAGCATAAAATAAATAAATGATTGAATAAATTAATAAATGAGGACAAGGAGATGAATTTCCCTTGCAGAAGAATTCCAAAAAATTCACATATATACTCCACTATTAAGCAAATGGAACATAACTTCCTACTTCTTAAGCTTGTACTCCATCTAACAGTGACTTTCTTCTAAAAAGTACAATATGCAAAGTGGCAGGAACCAGTAACCTTACAGAGGATGAACCTAATAAACCCTATCTCAAGCCAGGTGACCAAGGTTAACAACAGTGGTAGGGCACATTGATAGTATTTATTCTTGATACGATGGCGATGTCACTTTACCTCTATGGGTCTTCCTTGCCAAAACACAGTAGCCAGTCTAATCCTAAGAATAGCATCAGACAAATCTCAATTAAGGGTTAGTCTACAAAATACCTGACCAGTAATTCTCAAAACTATCAACTAGTAATCAAAATCAAGGAGTCTAAGAACCAGTCAAAACCCCGAGCCACCCAGGGCAGGGGTGCCTGGGTGGCTTAGTGGGTTAAAGCCTCTGCCTTCAGCTCAGGTCATGATCCCAGGGTCCTGAGATCGAGCTCCGCATTGGTCTCTCTGCTCGGCAGGGAGCCTGCTTCCTCCTCTCTCTGCCTGCCTCTCTGCCTACTTGTGATCTCTGTCAAATAAATAAATAAAAATCTTTATTTAACAAAACAAAACCAAAACCAAAACCAAGAGGGCATATGACAACTAAATGTAATGTGGTATCCTGGTGTAGAAGAAGGACGTTAGGAGAAAACTGATGCAATCTGAACACAGGTTAGTGCATATGAATACTGGTTCATGAATTGTGACAAATGTACCATACTAATGCAGTATGTTAATAATAGGAGAAACTGGGCATGGGGTAAAAGGAATCTCTACACTATCTGCAATAAATCTATAAATCTAAAACTTTTAAAATAAGAGTTTATTATAATATAATCTAAGAATACTATGCTATATTTTATAATAATTAGTTTTCAATATTCATATCAGGTACTGAGCTAGATTTAAGAATGAGCCAAAAAAGAAAGTACGATTTGGTCCCTATCTTCAAGGAGTTTGGAGGCAATGGAAGAGAAAGACAATCATCCAATCACACATAATATGTAAATTTTAACTGTGGTAAATATGTGTTCTGGGAGGTTTGAGTATTCCCTAAGGAAACAAAACTTCTATTGAAGTGTGAAGGACAGCTAGGAGCTAACAAGAGAAGTGAAATGTAAAAAAGTGATCCAGACAGGGATAAAAGCATTTGTCAAAGGCTCTGTAATGGCAAAGGGCAAGACAAGTACAAAGGACTAAAAAGAGGCCAGCATAGTTGAAGTGGAGAGTTAAGCAGAAGATGGTAAAAGATGAGGCTGCAGGGTGAGGATGAGTTAACCATGGTTAAAGGGTTTTACTTTAATCCTCGAAGCAATGGGAAGCCATAGAAAGACTGGGGAGGTGGAGAGAAGAGTGACAAGCAGATGAGTGTTTCAAAATAAACCACTATGCCTCCAGGATGGTTAATGGATTTGAGAGGGGCCAAAACAGAAGTGGGCAGAAATGAATGGAGAGTACTGTAGAAATTTCAGGCAAGACAATGGTAACAAACTAAAGTGGTGGTAGTGGAAACGGGAAGAAGTAAACAGATTCAAGAGATTTCAGAAAGTAAGATTAATAAAACTTGTTGATAGACTGGATGTATACAGGAAAGGGAGTTATTAAGAACCACTCCTAGTTTTCTGGATTTTACAACAGGAAAGATAATGGAGTTGCTCACTGAAATAAGGAACAAAAAAAGAGGATGAATATCTGGGGTTTTGTTTTTGGTTTTGTTTTGTTTTGGGGGGGTGGCGGTGAAGGGTAATCAATTTAGTTTTAGACCTGTTGTATTTGAGATACCTTTATTATACTTGAAAGAGGGCGCTAACCAGAAAGCAAAATATACAGGTCTAGAGCTCAGAGGAGATAGAAAATACACCCTTAGAAAAGCTGTCATCTTTATCCTAGAAAAGCAGCTAACTAGAATCCCCAAATATCCAAAAAAAAATTAGACTTTGACCATCTGGATTTATTAAAACAAAAAGCTGAAAGAGCATAGTTAGCATTTCATCAACTAAAACAAAAACTGCTAGGCACCATGGGGAATACAGAGATTTTTAAAACCCTGGTTCAACAGTAGAGAAATTATGTCAATAATCATACAGTATTTTAAAGTTTTAGCAGAGCTGGCCTACGTGGTCAGGAATGTTTTATACCTGCGCTACACAGTAAAGTAGCAACTTAGCCACATGTGGCTCTGAGACCTGAAATGTGACTGGTGGCATCGAGGAACTGAATTTCTACTCCTATTTTATTTTAACCAATTTAAATAGCCACATGTAGCTAGTGCTACAGTATTAGAGCTAGTTTAGAAATTCCTCATCTATTTCATCTAATCCCCAGCAATTACCCTGCAAATTAATGACAGTGGGTGTGGATGACAGAGGGATTAGAACCCTAGAAACTTTCATTCCATCTGCTTATGATATTATTTGAATTTGAAGAATATATGTTACTTGTATAATTAAAATGTTTTTAAAAGTCACTAATATGCCACACAGAAAAATTAGTAAATACAGAAAGTACAAATAAAAATAATCTGGAAACCTACCTTTAAGAAATAACCTATAATTGATATTTAGTCATATACAAAGAGAATCTATATTTTTAACCCTTTTAGTAGAAGCACCCAGAGCACCAATGGCCCAAGTCGCTGAGTTGTATGTAGCACATTACTTTTCTATACCACCCCCTACTCAAAATACCTTGGAAATCTTTTTAAAAAGACGGCCACCATCTCTAGAACTCAACCTCAAAACTGCCAAAAATAAACACTTTGATAGTCCACTTGCCTAGCTCCCTTTACCACCATCACCTTTTGCCACCAATGTCACACACTTTAAATGGAACCCAATCTCTACCCTAAAATGTCATGAAATCAATCACTATAGTGAAAAGAGTACAAACTCGAGCTAGCAACTTTGGTTATGAGTCTGTGGTTTTCCTTTACAGCCTGGATGACCCTGGACTAATTACCTCTGCTGGTTTCCATACCTGTTTCTTCTTTTGTTAATAAAAATAAGAATACCTAACATATAGCATCTATAAACCATAATGTCTAGCCAAAGTAGCACTTAGCATATGACAGCTATTATGGACTTCTATGTACCTAGCACTGCCCTAATGGCCCTGAATGTAGCACTTAAACAAAACAGGTAGGGTCCTGGCCATCCTGGAGGTTACAGGCCACTGATTTAACTCTCAAGGACTCTTTATTATATGTGTGACCTCATAAAAAGCACTTTATCTCAAAGCTCAGTTTCTTCATTTCTAACATGGTAATATTACCTACTTGATATGACTGCAGTAGAACCAAGAATAAAATGGAGTATAAAAAAAACTGGTGTAAAATGAAAGTATGAAAGTGCTTTGTAAATTATTAGATGCTAAATAAACAAAAGGTATTAAACAAAGAGTAACATATTCCTCTTCTCCAAAGCAAAGCTTTCCAACTGGTGTGCCAAGAATGAATTATAGATGTGCTGAAATACTGACCCCTCCCTCAGCCTTCAGGGAGCCAGGAGAGCCAGGCTATAATCTGCCCTATAAGTAAATCATTCCCACCATGATGTAGAAAAGTCTGGAAACCTTGTTCTAAAATACTATCTCGGGGCGCCTGGGTGGCTCAGTGGGTTAAAGCCTCTGCCTTCGGCTCAGGTCATGATCTCAGGGTCCTTGGATCGAGCCCCACATCGGGCTCTCTGCTCAGCAGGGAGCCTGCTTCCTCCTCTCTCTCTCTGCCTGCCTCTCTGCCTACTTGTCATCTCTGTCTGTCAAATAAATAAATAAAATCTTTAAAAAAAATACTATCTCATGCTAGCAGAAATGAGTGGGTCAACTGACTCCTCTGGATATTTAGGCCTCATCACCAACTCCACTGTTTTCATGATCCTGCTTCAAAAACTGCATCACAGTTCCCTAAAAGATCAAAGATCAAGTCTGAATATCAAGGAGATATTAGCCCAAGCTATCACAGATATACAAAAAATAAAAAATAAAAACTTAGATGAGAATATGGCAAAGATGTTGCCATATTTTCACAAAAGATTTGAGCTATTTCCAGCAACACCCTAAGACAAAGGCTTAGAAATCATGAAGAAAAGAATAAAAAACATAAGAAAGAGAAAAGGAATAAAGGAAAGAGAAATATATATATATATACTTCTGTAAACAATAGCTGAGAATCCGCAATAGCTATTCAGTGGTTTCCATGGCTGACTAAAGCTAGTAGACCAAAGATAACAAGATTATTTTCAGATTCTTTTGTTTTATAGTCTTTTTCATATACCCTAGAACTAATGCTGTTGCATATCTGACTTCCAGACTGTCATGGTCCCTAAGTCATCACCTTTCATATTATGTGGAATAGCGCTTTCCACTCTGTATATACATAGTTAGTTCTTTCATCCATAGCCATATTTTAGCTTAAATTTCCTGTTGAGGGGCGCCCAGGTAGCTCAGTCAGATAAGCATCTGACTCTTAGTTTCTGCTCCGGTCCTAATCTCAGGATTGTGAGATGGAGGTCCAAGTTGGACTCCACGTTCATCCTGGAGTCTGCTTGGGATTTTCTCTCCCTCTGGTCCTCTCTCTCTCTAAAAATAAACAAATGAATCTTAAAAAAAAAATTCCCTGCTGAATTTATTTCTTCCTTCATCCTGAGTTTATTCCCTACTCCAACCCAAATTTATCATTCTTGGATGTATTTATACCTCCAGACTCTTACAAAGCCAAGTTTATTACTTAAAATCTTTTTTCACTTTCCACTCCTCATGGCATAATACATCACACACTCAACATACCCACAGATTTATATCCATCCCCATGGGAAAACGCTATCAAATAAACATTCCATAGACTTTTGCCCAGTTCATTTCTTTCTGTCCTAACTTTTAGGTATGACATTCAAAAAGGTGTTCAACTCCTGAAGATTAATAAGGGAAAAGATCTTCTTTTCTTAACAGTTGATAGGAAGTAAGGTGAGATACCCCCAAGTCATGCCAAAAATGACATAAAGAAAATACAGTAGAAGCAATCTAGAGTAGTACTTTTAAGAGCTCAGTCTGAAGCAAACAACCTACATTCAATCCTGGATCCACCAGTGTGCTCTTGAGCAGATTACTTTGGCTTCAGTTAATCACTTAGTTTTAGTTTCTTCATCTATAAAATGGAGATTTTAGCCATCTTACAAAGTTGCTGTGAGGATTAGATGAGAGAGTCCCGTAAAACATTTAGCATAATGCCTGGTACACTGTAAGCAAACAAATGTTATTTGTTGGTAAAGTGTCAGATATAACCTACCTGCTGACTTTGTTATAAGCTTAGGAAGAAACAAATTCAGCATAATCTACTCTTTATAAAGTTATGTTTTCTGCTCCCCCAACTGACGCTAGATTACAGGAAAATAATTCTGTGAGCAGAAGAATCTCTTCAGAAGAGCAGAAGAATGACTCTTCACAAACTATGATAACCTGCATAGGTCTCTTCAAGTTCTAACATTCTATGAAACAAGTATCGAACATTTAGAACTTCAACCCTCAACCGGTAAACACTTCCCAACCAAATTAGTAAGTTAGTTTGGAGGGATACTAACTTACTCACATGAAAGAACAACCATTAAAACACCTAATACAGAGAAGGAAAGGAGATGACAAGCAGCAACATACCAAAAATTTAAGAACTACACTACTGAAACATCTTTTTTGCCATTCCTAGCAAAGCCAAAGTCTCAAGGGAAAACAAGAAAATGAAAGCAAAGGACAACCGAAATTTAAATTTTTTATTCTGAACTGTACCTAGCAGGTTGGTGGTATCTAATATGTATTAAAAAATAATATAAACACATTAATTTATAAATCCATTGGATCTCCACAGCATCGGCCACAGCCACAAATAGTTATCCCTAAAAAGAAACCTCAAAACCACAAATCAGGAACTAAATAAGTGGGCAGTCTTGCTTCCTTCTCTAGGTCTAGGAAAAAATTTAGAAACACGGACATTTTGAAGCAGTTAAGAGATTTCAGCATAAAGTTAGAATCTCTGCATTCTACTCTCCCAATACAAGCTATTTAGTTTGCAAAAATAAAAGCTCCACAAAAAAAGTTGTCATTAACTTGAACAAGACCCTAGGTATGATTTTTAAGCTATCTGGAGGATTTGTATCTCCTTTGAGGATCTGATTTTTGTTAATGGACATTCTCCCCCAACTCCCCCTGCCCATGCACTCAAAATTCTGTGTATTATTTCAGGGATGGGGATGAGGAGACCCCTGAAAATTATGGACTCCTAGACTCTGGGCCCCAAAGGCATAAACCAGGATTAAGGCAAACGCATTTATTAATTTGAAAAGGAATGAAAGTAACTAACGCAGAGATTTTCACTCAAAAAATAAAATTAGAAATATTTTCTATTTTCTCAGATAAGGAGTGTTAGAGTGGTCAGGAGAGGGTGTTGGTCATGTTGAGCAAGGAAAACAAAAAAGTAAGAACCGAGTTAGAGAAATTCCGTACTTTAATCTAGGAAAAAACAAAAGGGAGGAGACAGAAATCCTAAAAGGGGATGGCTTGAGGATCTGTAGGAAGTGTAAACTATAAACTTTTTGAGATCAAAGGGTTCAGGAGGGAGATAAAAACAAAAGAAAGGAAGCAATAAAGTAAAAGGGAAAGGCGTCTAGAAACTGTTCTTTACAAAAACAAACAAAAAAACCTCTTTCCTTTTCCTAGACACGTAAACAGTAACTTGGCAAAAAGGAGCCGACTAGAAGACGACAGCACGACTTCCTTCCCAAACTCCAGCATTCCTTGGCCGTCCTCAGGCTTGGGACGTTTCTTAGGAAGGCTCCTCCCTGCACCACTGCCCCGTGAACCTCTCGGAGGGACTATCACCATCTCCATTCCTCCCACTGCGGGAGAGAGGAAGTAGGGGATGCAGAGGGCGCAGGAGGGTTTAAAAAAAAAAAAAAAAAGACTGGACATCAAACCTGAAGGTGGCCCACTCCGAGAGACTTAGTCGAGAAAGACCTGGATCCCGCCACCCCTTTTCCCATCCAATGCATGCAAGGAGAGAGAGTGCAACCTTGCAAGGGCCAGTCCTCCCTCTTCACCGGCTGCTTCGGGACACAGGGGGTTGGGGCAGAAACGAAAGGCCGAATACTTGGGCAGATACAGCACAGCCTAGGGACAGAAGTGTCTAGTGAAAGTCCGGAATGGCAAGCTCCAGAAGCAACGTGTCCGCCCCCGCCAACTACCTCGAACTAGCCCGCCCCGTCCCTTCCCTGCGGACCGGCTCCGCCCTCACCTGTCTGTGGGGAACTTGGCAGCTCTCACGTCGAGGATTATCCCTGCCGCTGCTCTCGGGAATCGCCTCAAACCTGGCACCAAGCGAGCGGAAACGCAACCTGGGCCTTTTCTTTCTTCCCCTCCCCCCACGCACCTCGGATCCTCGGGGGCGGGGAGCAACTGCAGCTGTCACAGCCTCACACTGACCAACCGCCGAGGACACTCAAGACAGGCTGCCTCTCAAGCCGGCCTGCAGCACCAACACTGCGAGCAGCGGAGCCGGAAGTGAGGAGACCGGAAGTAGCGTGTCCTTGGCCCTGGACGGCCCCTCTCTCCCTCAATCTGGCCCGGCCCAACTGCATCTCGATGGTGCCAGCGCGCCTCCCTAGAGGCCGCCTCCGCCCCTCTCCTGGAGGCTGGCCCCGCCCCTCCCGCTGCGGCCCTAGCAACCACATCCGGGGCTCAGCGGGTGCTGTTGCCCGGGTAATTTTCTGGCTGCGGCCGATCACAGAGGGGTGTGCACCCGGGTCCCGGTGCACCTGCCAGAGCCGGGAGCTTGCAGAAGGGCGAGCTGGCCTGGTCTTGAGTGGTCGGAGGTCTCCTGGAGCCCTCAGCATCCCTTCTTTCTCACTCATACACCCCAGCTTCACGCGTTAGGCGTCCCCCCAGCAGACGGTGAGCCGGTGGCGGGAGGGTGGAGGTGGACGTAACTCGCCGCCACGCATATCTCAGGAGAGCCGAAGCTTTCTCAGCTGCGGGAGAGCGCGTAGAAGGTTGTTTCAGCCCCGCGGGGAGTGGAGGGTGGCGGGAATGCGGGGTTAAGGGAACAGACGGGATGCGGGCGCCTCACCCTCTCTTCCCCGGTGTCTGGAGCGCGCCACTCCGGCCACGTCACTCACGTCCACCCCCTTCAGGAAGACCAGACCTCCAAGCCTGGCTTCCCTGACTTCTTGACTTGCTGTCTTTGTAATCACTCTGCCCTGCTCGCTCGCCGACGGTGGACCCCTTATACTTTTCGTTCCTGCTCCTGTTTCTTTATCCAGATAACTGAGTTCCGCTTTATCTGCTCGCCCTATTCCTTCTTAGGTAGATCACTGCCCTAATACAGAAACCGCCAAGAAATCCTTTCTCTCTGAGCCCTTTGTAGTTTACTAAGTTGAGACCCAGCCTGTGCTATGGATACTCTCCTTACTCCCGGCGCTGAATGGAGGGAATGTATGGCTGCACAGTGGTAACAGGCATACCTTAAGCTCATTTGCATAGAGTACCTACAGTTGTCCATCCACATCTCTCATCAAGGTTCTGAGCTGTTTTTCGTTTGAAAGCCTTGCATGCTCATTTTTTCACTTGTAGAAATGCGAAGGATAACAGTGCATTCCGTGGGATTTACTCTTCTTTAGACTGTACTTCTCACCTGCTTTTGTTGTATTAACTGATGCGACATTTTTAAAGGCTCAGTGCCCAAAGGCAGACCTTTGCCTTTACAAATTCTAGGGAGTTTCAGAATAGTGAATCATATATCCCTGTGCAAATATCTTCCCCATATCCGTGAATAGGAAATACCCGTGCTGACACAAATGTTTCAAAAGTAAATAACATTATTTATCAGCTGAGATCTCCAGGAGACTTCCTCTGTCAAAAACAGTATTGAAGTCTCAAAACATGAATCTGTGTACAAAGGACCCTCATCTTAAGTGTCTCTGTCCTTAACAAAAAGAGCAAAGGTATATCACTCAAACTGTAAATGTATGTCACTCAAACCATAACTTCAGTTCTATAGCCTACTGTGGACTTTTTTTCTGTTCAAAGCCATCCTGTTAGTCTTCTCAATTACAAGAAAAGGATCCCAATCTAGAATAATTACTGCTCTTATTGCATAGGAACAGAATGGCATTTAATAGCTAAGTTCAAGTATTCTTAGTTTCAGAAGGGTAATTAGGAAGAGGAGCATGGCAGTGCTCAGTGGTGCCTGAATGATCTGTACTTAACTGTTTGAGTTGGCTGGCACCTTAAGGATTCCTGCCAAGCGTCTTTTGAGTTCAGGAATGCTTAGCTTCATTAGTCTAACTGTTACTTGTTAAGACTCAGAGGTGTTTCTTAAATTGGAAAGGTGGACACTTGCTTTCATTATTTGTCCTTAGCTGGATAGTTTCCTTGGCAGGTGCCAATGTTTTTGATAGAGATTCAGATGGATTCCAAACTGTTTGGAACTCACGCTAATTTCTGTTTGGCGAAGGGGCCGTTAATCATGTTAGGTACTCCAGTCCAGTGTGATTCCGGTACTGCACGTGACTGCTCTTCCTACATAGTGCAAGGCTCCACACAGGATTAGTCT
Source organism: Mustela erminea (assembly GCF_009829155.1). Lineage (NCBI taxonomy): Eukaryota > Metazoa > Chordata > Mammalia > Carnivora > Mustelidae > Mustela > Mustela erminea. The sequence continues at coordinate 26,150,308 of NC_045615.1, read as the reverse complement.
TCCCATGATTTCTGCTGCCCCAAGGGAAATTAGAATGTAAGTTGGCTGGAAGAAAACACTGAAAACTACTTCAGCTGATGATGGAAGACTGTGAAATTCTACGTAATTTATTTTGGAAAAAGGAAACAGTAGCTGGTATTTTTTTTTTATTTGGAGGAAATTTTTGATGCTGACAGAAAGACCTTATTTTAAATCTAACCCTACTTAGATGGAGATCTTTCTTTCTTTCTTTCTTTCCCCTCTTTCTTTTTTCTTTGCCCTAGAGTTTGGGGAATTCTACCTGCTCATTCTCTTTAGGAGAATAGAAGATTACTTCTTTTCTCTAAATTGGCATCTATGTTTGGAGAGGTAAGGAAAAAGGTAATAGTTGTCTGCTCTGTATGTTTATGACATGGGGATTATCTACTAATGTACCTTTGTACTGTTACTGGCTATTATTCAGCTTTTGAAAAATCAGATGCCATTTATTCACTTGGCTTGTAGGAAACCTGTATTTCATTTATTGACCACAAGTGAAGGGGGAAACAGGTTAGAGCATATTATTCCTTTCTGAATGAATTAAATGTGCACACAACCTTTTTTCTTCACTTTAGATGTTGAGTACTGTATGCTGCATATAAATATATTTCCTCAAGAGAAAAAAAAGGTGCTACCTTCAGATCTTTTCTAGGGGAATTCTGGTATTGTCACAATAATTTTATCACTCTCCATTATCAGGTCCCTTTTCATGGAGACATATTTAATTAATGATTGCACAGTGTAATTCTCTGGAAACAGAGGATTAGAGGATAGCGATAAATGGAACATCTAAAGAAGTCTGTGAATAGTAGTCTGAGTGGAGCATAAGAGTAGTAATTACTTTAACTGCAAAGAGAAAAAAACTGAAGTATTTCATAATTCCATTATCTAGAATTAATATGCAACATTTTATCAGTTTTTTTCTATGCATTTATATTTTTTCTACATTTATTTAAGAAACTGTTACTTAGAACCGACTGTCTGCTGGACATGAAGCACTGTAGGAATAGCCATCAGCCCCTACACTCATGTAACTTATAGTATACGCTAGTTTCGTTGGCATACAGTTTCACATTTTGCTTTTTTCACTTAAAATATTATGGAATTTCCTTCATATCATTAAATATTCTCCTTCAGTGGCTCAGTATTATATAGTAATTTATTTACTTAGTCCTTTTTATACATTTCAGTTCTTTCCTGTTTGGTCTGTAATTATAAAACAACAATGTGAGGAATATTGTTGTATGGTAAAATTCTAAGATGACTTCCGATGATTCTCACTTTGTATAATTCCCTCCCATATGAACATGATAGGACATCATTCTCATCATGTTATATTACATGCACAAGGGATTTTTGCAGCTATAATCAGTTGACTTTAAATTAATCAAAAGGGAGATGATCGGGATGGGCCTAAACTGATACGGGAGCCTTTTAAGAGCAGGAAGTTTTCTGCTGCTGTGGTTGCAGCAATGAAGGCAGAGAGATGCAAAACACAAGAGAGATTTGACAGGAGGAAAGTTCTCTATTGCCGAAATGCAAAGGGCCAGAGTCAAGGACCCGAACCAGGAGCTGAGAGCAGTCTCTGCTGACGGCCAGCAAAAAACTCAGGGACCTCAGTTCTCCAGCCACAAGAAGCTGAATTCTGCAAATAACCTGAATGAACTTGCAAGCAGATTCTTCCCCAGAGCCTCCAGATAAGAGTCCCATTTGACTAACATCTCGATTTCTGCCTGGCGGGATCCTAAGCAGAGCATCCGGTTGAGCTCACCTGGACTTCTGGCCTGCAGAACTGTGAGATAATAGATGGGTATTGTTTTAAGCTACTAAATGCAGCGATAGATCATGAATACATGTGTAAGCCAGGTTCTTTTTATATTTATAATTATTTGTTGGGGATAAAATTCTAGGTGTGAACTTGTTCAGTGAAAGTTACCCATATTGTTAAGGTTTTTGTATCATATTACCAATTTGCCCTTCATAAGCTTTGTACCAATTTATATACCTCCTCACAAACTATGTTATGACATTCTGGCAAATGCTAGATACTGCCGTTCTGATAGGCAAAAACAAAACAAAACAAAACAAAAAACGAAAAAGGATCTCCTGTTTTGAAAGAAGATTTACCAGTAGAACTGACTATTGTTTTCCTGGCGTTCACTTGATAGGTCTTTTTTAGTGACTTGCCTTTTCTTATTCTTTAGTTGGCTTTACCATTGACATAGAAGAAATAGCATCTAACGTGTATTCCAATATTTCTCTGTTGTAACATTTTCAAAGAGTAGAATGATTAATGATCTTAATTGAGAGAATGGGTACTTCTGAGAAATATCACCTCCTGCCATTACTCCCTGCAAGAAATACCTCAGACATTATACTGTGGGAGCATGGAAAATGTTAGCTTCATTGATTAAAGAGTATTGATGCCTTGTTCTTTTTTAGGGAAAAAGTCTGGCTTGTCTGGTTTTTCATTAGGCATGCGGTTGTTTTGGGAATAAAGATGTATTTTATGTTACCATGGAAAATTGTAGGTTTCACTACTGTTTTGGAAGGAAATATATGCTGTTAACTCTCAGAAAACAACTAATATCTTCCTAAATAAACATATCATCATTTTCAATTTGATCAAGATAATCACTAATCTCTGTGTATATTATATTGCTTTATTTGGGAGGGGATATGGGAGGATATTCAAGTGACTTTTTCTGTAATCCTCATTATTTGAGGTGATAGGGTTTATTTCTGAGAAATGATGAAATAAAGCAGAAGGCAAAAAAGAAGGAAGGAAGAAAAGAAGAAGGGAAAGAACAGAAGACAAAAGGAAGAGAGAAGTTGGGAGAGTCCCTTTTTCCCTTAGAGCATAGTTTTGCATGGTTTTCTCTTAAAAAATTTGTTCTTGGGGCGCCTGGGTGGCTCAATGGGTTAAGCCTCTGCCTTCGGCCCAGGTCACGATCTCAGGGTCCTGGGATCGAGCCCCGCATCGGGCTCTCTGCTCAGCGGGAACCTGCTTCCCCCTCTCTCTCTGCCTACTTGTGGTCTTTCTCTGTCCAATAAAAGTAAATAAAATTAAAAAAAAAAATTTGTTTTTGCTACCTCAATTTCTGAAGGTTGGTATCTTCCTAATAAGAGTGAGATATTTTAAAATGTTTATTTGAAGTAATTGTAGATTTATAGAAAATTACAGAAAAATGTGCGGAGAGGTCCCATACATGAGAAAGGGTTCTTTTTGTTTTTGTTTTTGTTTTTTGTTGTTTATTTTTTAGTTGAATGATCAAAGCTTATTTATTTAGAAAGATCAGCCCACTTAGCAGTGGGATACGGTTGCTATTTGTGTTCACAGAATTCATAAAGGCCTATTCTTCTATTCTTTTGTAGAGGCTTGATATTGTTTCTGTTTTGTTTTGGGTTTTGTTGTTGTTGTCTGTTGTCGTTGTTGTTTGGTTTTGTTTCATTAGGTTCAGATAGGCGTTGAAAATGCTGCCTCGGTTTGACTTGGTGCTGGGGACATAGAGTGTGTAACTATTATCAGAGGAGGCCACTAATACAGTGAAAAGAACGGTAGACTTTACATTACAAAGCCTGGATTCTGGGCTGCACTCAACCACATTATAACTATATGAGCTTTGAAATTCAGTTTTATCTTCTTCCTGAGTTGTTCGGAATACAGGAAATAAAGGTGTTTAGAAACTAAAGCCCTGGGCTATTGTAATTATTATTAGTACTTTTTTACAGTAACAGCAGGAAACTCCTTTACCAGTTGTAATTCCTATGATAAAAATTACTTTTTTTAGACAACAAAGGCAGAGGAATTTTGACAAAAAGTCTTGCCCAAAAATTTTGTGCAAAAAATGCACGTGACATCTTGAAACCTGGCAGGACAGAGTGAAAAAACCTGAGGGACATTGTGCTCATACTATTTCACACAGTAGTAACACCTGCTCATCAAATTAGCTTGTTACTTTGGCCCTCGGTAGGCCCTGAGCCTGTAGACTCTTGTAGGGTAGGTGCCACCTGGGAAAGTAGGGGCAAGCCTATCTAGGTCCGTGACTGTGACTGTTCTCACAGTACTGTTTGATTTATGAGAATCCCTGCTTTCGGTATATATTTCAGTGGGATTCTTGCTTCTGTTTGCAAGTAGGATTTTGAAAAATCTTTGAATTAAAAGGATCAACACAGCCACGGGGGCATTAGAGAGAGAGTAATGACGGTATCATCACCAAACATTCATGGAACACTTTGTAAGGGGCCAAGCGCTGTGCTGAGTGCTTTCCACTCGCTTGTTGAATCTCCTTGAATGCGCGATAACCCTGTGAAGTAGGGACTGTAGTTACACCTGTTTTACAAATAAGGAAGCTGAAGCCTCATATGGTTAAGTAAACCACCCAGGATCACGTAAGTTTAATTGGCAGAATCACTTGTCTACTCAGGTGTGTCTGACACCAAGGCCCATACCCTTCCAATATAATAAGCCCTTTACTTTACAGATAGGGAAGGAGAGGTCCTGAGATGTTAAGATCGTGGTCACTTTCCTTCTTACTCCGGTCTGGGTCTTTTTCTGGATTATAGCCTCTTAACCATTTGCTTGTTCCTCTACATGTTGTTGCTTATTTCTGGCCTCTGTGCATCTGGCTAATGTGTCAAGCTGGCCCAAAGTTACAAGATTTGTAAGCGTTTAGATAAAACAATATTTAGATTTTTAAAATTTGTAATGGAATCACTTGATTGGATTTTTAGTGAACGCTTTTCGACCCGACTCCTATAAAGGGGACGCTGTCTCCCATGTGCTATTAAAAGTTGAACCTTGTGACTACTGTCTCTGTTTTTCTTTTAGAGAAGTCAGAGGGGGCAGTTGTGACTTCATGTGAAAAATAGCCACCAAAGATCTATCCAGCATCATTTTTAGTTCTTTAATTTTGGTAAGCGCCCATTTTTAAAACAGATTAAATTTGCCTGAATTATTTCAGGAGTATATATTACAAAGCACTTGAAAGCAAGTGAGAATTCAAAAGCACAGAGCAGAGCTAGAGGGCTTTTTACAGAGGCCCTTTAGGAGGTAAGCATTTCTCATGGAAGCTTTGGTTATTACATTTGCAGAAACATGTTCTGATTCTTTTCATTATTATCAAAAGCATAACTAATTAGTATATTTTTTTTATATTCAATTGGCACATCGTTCCTAAAATAGCTTTCTCTTTTCTTCTTTTCTTTTCATTCTTTCTTTCTTTTTTTTTTTTTTTCTATTTTCAAGAGGCAGAAGATATACCCTCCAGTCCTAGAAGGATTCTACCACTTTCTTCTCCACCCTGAAGAGGCTTGGAAATTAATGGGTAACAGTTTGCGTGAAAATTACTGAATGCGTTTGCTTCTTATCTCAGAGGCCTTCTGCGGAGAATTAATAGGAGGTTGAATGCGCGCATGGATAAAATGGATCATCTTAAAGGATTGAAGTTCCAAAAATATATCAGCAGGACTGGACAGGTTTGACATAATGAGATTTCTATTTTAGCTTGACTTCTGGAGCACTGAATAAACTATAAACTGAGCCGCACATGTCCTGGGAAGGAAGTTTCTCTTTTAAAATGCTCTAGCTATGTGTAACGTTTTTCTTATTCAGGACCTTTGAAAATACATTTACTTACTGATTTTTAGAAATTTAAAGAAACAGCCACCAGCAAGACGACCGATCTCTGCATAAGCACTGGCGGAGATGGCAGAAGCTTCGGAGGATGCCTCAGCCCTGCCCGTGACAGTGAAGAAAAAGAAAAGTTTATCCATTGAAGAAAAGATCGACATCATCAATGCAGTAGAAAGTGGCAAGAAAAAGGCAGAAATTGCAGCTGAATATGGAATAAAGAAAAATTCATTGTCTTCTATTATGAAGAATAAAGACAAAGTTCTAGAAGCCTTTGAATCTCTGAGATTTGATCCGAAGAGAAAAAGACTGAGAACTGCTTTTTACACAGATCTGGAAGAAGCATTAATGAGGTGGTATCGAATTGCTCAGTGTCTGAATGTACCAGTTAATGGTCCAATGTTGCGTCTAAAAGCTAATGATTTTGCCCAGAAACTGGGACATAATGATTTTAAGTGCAGTAATGGATGGCTGGATCGCTTTAAATCTAGGTATGGTTTAGTATTCAGAGCTCAACCCGTAGAAGCTACGGGTGTACCAGTAGACCCTTCAACTGTCTGGCATCAAAATGTACTTCCTTATTATTTAAATGATTATCATCCTAAAAACGTTTTCAATATAAAAGAGACTGGGCTGCTTTATCGAATGTTGCCTACAAATACATTTGCATTTAAAGGAGAGACATGCTCCATTGGAAAGTTATGCAAAGACAGAATTACGCTGGTGGTTGGGACAAACATGGATGGCTCAGAGAAACTTCCTTTGCTTATCATTGGAAAAAACAGAAATCCACATTGTTTCAAAGGTATAAAATCATTGCCTGTGTGTTATGAAGCTAACAAAATGGCATGGATGACCTCAGACGTATTTGAACAATGGATGCGGAAGCTTGATGAGAAATTTCAAGCCCAGCAACGAAGAGTGGTGATTTTTGTTGATTCTTTTCCTTCACATCCAGAGGTAAAGAACCTAAAGTCCATTGAGTTAGCATTCTTTCCATCATGTTTATCTTCCAAATTTATAGCAATGAAACAAGGTGTTATTAAAAGCCTTAAAATAAAATATCGACATTGTCTTATCAAGAAATTTTTAAGCTCTGTTGAAGGCAGCAAAGAATTTACATTTTCCCTACTAGATGCAGTTGATACTTTGCACCTTTGTTGGAGGGCTGTAACCCCAGAGACTATTGTTAAGAGCTATGAAGAGGCAGGATTCAAATCTCAAAAGGGAGAAAGTGACAAGACCAATGCAGAGACAGACGCTGGTCTTGATTTGGTTGCCCATGCTCAGGCAGCAGGCGTGGAATTTCCTGAAGGTTTATCTATAGAAGAGTATGCTGCCCTTGATGATGATTTGGAGACATGCGAAGCTGCACCAGAAACTGATTCGGTATGGACCGAAGAAAGTCACTCAGAGGAAACTGGATTTTATACTTCTGATGAAGAGGATGATGGTGGTTCTCTAGGAACTGAACTCCCTTTGCCATCAAAAAATGAGGCATTAACTGCTTTAGATACTCTTAAAAATTTTCTTAGAAGTCAAGATATAAATGATGAGCTTCATAATTCTTTAGCAGACCTTGAAATTTTTATTAACTCATCATCTAAATAATTATTTGTGGTACAATATCTGAAGAGTAATAGTTTTTCCTGATGTATTTTACTCTACGAGGTATATAAAGGGAAAATACCACTTAAACATTAAAAAAAAAGAAGAAAAGTTTGGTTTAATTGCATATGTCTTTGACCTGAATAGCAAAGTTCCTTAGGTAGATTAAATAATGAGTAAGTCAATGAAAAATATGAATTTCAATTTAGCAAGGTTTGGGGTATAAAATGTATTTCAGAGGCCTTGTACTTGAAATACCTGATATAAATGTCAAAAATAAAGACCTCTTCAGCTATTTGATTCATACAGGTTGAATTGGTGATTGCAATTTTCTTTAAGTGCAGATCATGTTCTGGAATATTTTAATTTATCTACCTCATCTTAGAAATAAAAAATCTATTACTTAGATATTTATTTTTATAATGACATATATTCTAGCCTTGTATCAAGTATTAATTTTAAATTATTTTTCTTGTAACTAGCTTAACTTGCTAAGAAGAAATTATGAGGAAGTACTGAAAATAAAATCTGGCCCAATTATACACCAAAGTGATTAAAAATATATGTCTCACTACTTTCTAGTTACTTCTGTAGAAGGTCAAATGAAAGATGATGACCTTATCAGATGCTTTTTGTCATCTATAACCAAATGATTTGGATTCTTCCTAAATAATTTGTATGTATATGTGTGTGTTTAGTAGAATAATCTATTACTGAAACATTTATGAACTCATAATATTTTAATTATACTTTAATAACATTAGTCTTAAAAAGTATATATGAAGACATATGAAGTTACTAGAAAAGAAAGTGTTTTATGTGGTTCTGAGTTTTCTAATTTTAACAGATGAAACTTTTAATCTATCATTTTCTTTTCTTGATTTTACTGAATTTTATTTTCAGGGAAAACAGTATCTTTTCAGCATATTTTGATATATTTAATATTTTTTTCTTTCAAATTCAATGGCTAACATATTGAATTTAATTTCTGTCTGAGGAAGTTTTGTCTACAGAGTATTTTAAAATATTGTGTGGAAATTATTTACTCTCCGTCCATAAAGTAGCCTTTAAAAGTAGAAAAATAGAACGTGTCAGACTTTTTTGTTGTGAAATTTTAAATGGCATACTTATTTAAGTATTACATATAATTTAGGGTACACTTTGAGAAGTATTTTGAAAAAGTGTAAAATGTTATGTGGATTATTTTTATTATGAATTATTAGTCTGCAAAAAAAAACACATTTGGAAGGAAATACTTATAGAAAGTATTTTTATTTTCCATTGTTGATTTATTCAGCTTTTGAGATCTAGTAATAGCAAGCCTTAAAAAATAATCAAATTAAGAAAATTTTCTGTAGATCATAATATAGATTACTTAAGTTAATCAAAAGGATTTTAATTAATGATTTAATTTAAAGTTTTAGCGTAGTTGAACTGTGGCCCTGAATCATGGATCTTAATCTCTCTGAAGAGCCCCAGCTGTAGCTACAGCATCTGGCCTGTGTTGAGCCTTTAGTAATTCTTTTCTCTTTGTTTCTCTACTCCATACCGTTTTGATATCAAATATTTTTATTTAATCATTCCAGATATTCTATGACATAGGAATTATTACTTCTGCTTTTATAGATGAGGAAATTGAAACCTGAAAAAATAATTTGGTTAAAATCTCAGAACCAAAACCAAAATGCAGTAGTTCCCTGTCACCTAGTCCTTGTGTTTCTATCACCACACTGCTTCTTTTCTATACTCCATTAAAAAAAAAAAAAATGCTGTTGTTTTTTCCCCTTGAGTTTAGAGGCCTGAGGGTGAAAAAGTTCAGAGAATTTGCTGAATCTATGTTGATAGCTCTGTTCCCAAGATCTCTCCTGAGAACACTGTTACTAATACAACACTTGGACTTTCTGGCTTGGTAATTCTGTACCACTGTAACACAGAGGTTCCAGTGGAGTTCTAAGGAAAATATTTGAAACAACTTGAATATGCCCAAAGTGCTGAAAGTACCTACTGGTTTTTCTCCTATATGACCTGATTCATTTTTCATTTCTGGGGTATAATAAATCTAAAAGGGGTAAAATTAGACAAGGCTCTTATAAAGAATAAGAAAAAGATGCCTGCAGATTTAAATTTAAACTTTAAGTTGTTAACGTTGTATACTTTTCTTTAAAGTTTTAAAAAAGTTTTTAATATTTATTTGACAGACAGAGATCACAAGTAGGCAGAGAGGCAGACAGAGAGAAAGGAGGGAGCAGGGTCCCCACCCATCAGAGAGCCCGATGCGTGGCTTGATCCCAGGACCCTAGGATCATGACCTGAGCTGAAGGCAGAGGCTTTAACCCACTGAGCCACCCACACACCCCAATGTTGTATACTTTTTTGTGTAGTTTACAAGCTATATAAATTTAAGCAATTTTCAGAACAAAAAAAACTTTTTAAGTGAATCTTTTTTTTTTTCTTCAAGATTTTATTTATTTCTTTGACAGAGAGAGAGATCACAAGTAGGCAGAGAGACTGGTGGGGGACAGGGGGGTGCGGAAGCAGACTGTGCTGAGCAGAGAGCCCAATGCAGGGCTCTGTCCCAGGACCCTGAGATCATGACCTGAGCTGAAGGCAGAGGATTAACCCACTGAGCCACCCAGGCACAAAATTTTTAAATTTTTAAAAACAAAAATTTTTAAAGTCACTTTTCCTAGAACAGACAATCACGGCATACCTGAATCCTGATTTATCTTCTCCACACACAGTTAATACAAAGCTTGGACTAAATGTCACTTGTCTTTTCAGAAAAGAACTTCACTTAACAATTCACCTGCTTTTCAGTTAAATGTATTATTTTCATTGTTCTTGCCATTCTAAATTTCTACGGTTGCAACAATGTTTTCCCTTCTGTCTACTTCAACAAACAACAAATCTTATATTGAATTTGGGACATTGATTTACTTCACTATTGAAAGGTTTGATTCAGGATAGAGTAGGACAATGAATAAACCAAGACCTGAGGGTTTCATGTTGCCTGCCTGACTTCTCATTTGGACCTAAGGTCGAATGTAAAACCTCCCACTTACAGTATACAAAGCAGAATGATTGGGAGGAGGAGAAGAATAGGGGAGGAGAACTGAAGAAGAGCTTTCCAAGCAAACACCTCAGATGTCGAGAGAAGCCCTTTTCAGTCATTGACTCATTAGGGACCCAGTAGAGACTGACAGAGAGAGATTTGTTCCTTAGCGGAGGTAGCACCCATATCTGCCAACGGATTCACAGTTCAATGGTGGTCTGGATCTTTGGGGGTACCTAGATCTACCTAGCTAAGTACAGCATGATATAAGGCAGTCAAAAAGCTACACTAATTGCTGAGAATTCCTACTGCCAGAGGAGAGAACTAGGTTGGGGACCATGGTTTGCACACAGTAAGTTCTCAGAAAAAAAATTCTTTCAGTGGAATAAATTAAATCTAGCTCTAGTTATATGCTACCTTGCAAAAGACATTTCAATTCTCTAAATCTCAGTTTGTACTATCCATAAAATGAGACTGACACATCATTTGAATTTATTTTGTGGATGAAAGAAAATTGTGCATGCAAATGCATTTAGCAAATTCTAAAGTGTCCCCCAACTATAAAGAATGACTAGAAAGGCGCCTCCATGCTACTACTTCCGGATATGCCCAGGCATTAGCTTTGTGGTCACAAAACATCAATGACAATTTTCTCATTAGCATTCTTCTATGCAATAAAATAGGGAAGTCAACATTTCCAGGACTATGCAATTTATCTGTAGAACTAAAACATTTTCACTTTGAATGAAGGAATAAGGTGACTTAGAAACCTTTATTTTTCCTTTTGCAAAGCTTCAGCAAAATATTGCAGAGAGTCATCTGCTCACCATATGCTCACATGACCTCTTTATGCCATCACACCACAGGGGGTGGTGGAGATGTCTGGCATTTCTTCTTATAGGAGTGCTGATTCCATCGTGAGGAGTCCATCTTCATAATCTCATCTAACCCTAATTATCTCCCCCGAATCCAAGCAACATTACACTTAGGGCTTCCACATATGAATTTGGAGGGTGACAAACATTCAGTGCATAACAACTACCTAGTACCAATAAAGATATTCACATGTGGGGCGCCTGAGTGGCTCACTCAGTTAGGCATCTAACTCGATTTTGGCTCAGGTCATGGTCTCAGCATCGTGAGATCCAGCTCCAGGTCCAGCTTTGCTAGCAGCATGCAGTCTGCTTAAGATTCTCTCTCTTGGGCCCCCTGGGTGGCTCAGTGGGTTAAGCCGATGCCTTTGGCTCGGGTCATGATCTCAGGGTCCTGGGAGCGAGTCCCGCATCGGGCTCTCTGCTCAGCAGGGAGCCTGCTTCCCTCTCTCTCTCTGCCTGCCTCTCTGTCTACTTGTGATCTCTGTCAAATAAATAAATAAAATCTTAAAAAAAAAAAAAGATTCTCTCTCTCCTGCTGTCCCTCTCCCTGCTTGAGCTCTCGTGTGTGCTCTCTCTCTCTCAAAAAAAGTATTCAGATATTAACCAATTTGTGACTTGCTGTATCAGTTTCCAACTTGCTATAAACTAAAAGGGTATGTATATTTCAGAACTTGTTAATCAGCTATGGCTATTAGCAAGGCTCTCAAATTTTATAAAACTTTAAGAAGACATGAGGACATTTTTCATGACCTTGAATAAATGGAAAGGCTCAATATTGAAATATATGTTCATTTCTTCTGAGTTATTCCTAATGCAAGTTAAAAATTTTGCAAAATAATTCAGATTTTTTTCTGTAAGAATAAATATGTATCAGGACGCCTGGGTGGCTCAGTCGGTTAAGCAACTGCCTTCGGCTCAGGTCATGATCCCAGCGTCCTGGGATCGAGTCCCACATCGGGCTCCTTGCTTGGCAGGGAGTCTGCTTCTCCCTCTGCCTCTGCCTGTGTTCGCTCTCTCTCCCTCTCTCTCTCTCTGACAAATAAATAAAAAAATCTTAAAAAAAAAAAAGAATAAATATGTATCAGTATCAGAAAATTTTGAAAAATAAAAATAGAGTATTTGACATACACTTGAATTTTAAACAATATGGTGTGGGCAAAGAGAATTAATAGATCATCAAAAGAATAATATGTAATGTCTAGAAAAAATTTGCACATGATAAAAATGCATTTTAATCACTGGTGAAATAGATGGATTATTCAGTAACTGATATTAAATGGCTAACAATGTAAGATTAAAAAAAGACATCAAAATGAATCCTAAAAGAATTAAACTCTAAAAGAAACGAAGGAAATCAAGAAAGAAAAAAAAAATGAAGGAGGAAGGAAAGGAAGAAAGAAAGAAAAAGAGAAGGAAAACAGAAATTTGAAAACACTAGGAAAAAAAAAGTAAATGTAAATTTTAAATAGTATTTTAGTATTAGAAAACATACTAAAAGAAAAATCTTTTTTAAAAAGGTATGACACTCAGGACGCCTGGGTGGCTCAGTTGGTTAAGCAGCTGCCTTCGGCTCAGGTCATGATCCCAGCGTCCTGGGATCGAGTCCCACATCGGGCTCCTTGCTCGGCAGGGAGCCTGCTTCTCCCTCTGCCTCTGCCTGCCATTCTGTCTGCCTGTGCTTGCTCTCTCCCCCGCCCTCTCTCTGATAAATAAATAAAATCTTAAAAAATAATAAAAATAAAAAAAATAAATAAAAAGGTATGACACTCAAAAATAGTTGAGTATAATATGCAAACAAGGAATCATGGAACACTACATCAAAAAGTAATGATGTACTGTATGATGACTAACATAACATAAAACATTATAAAAAAAAGAATAGTTGAGTATAAAAATACTAATAAAGTATGGAAATATTGTCAACATCACTAGGAATCAAACACAAGAAAAAAAATGGGACATCTTTTGGGGGAAGAGCCATCAATTAGACAAAATTATAAAGAATGTTGATACCGGGGCAACCGGGTGGCTCAGTGGGTTAAGCCTCTGCCTTAGGCTCAGGTCATGATCTCAGGGTCATGGAATCGAGTCCCACATCGGGCTCTCTGTTTGGCGGGGAGCCGGCTTCCCCATCTCTCTCTGCCTGCCTCTCTGCCTACTTATGATCTCTGCCTGTCAAATAAATAAAAATCTTAAAAAAAAAAAAAGAATGTTAATACCAAATGTAGGCAAGAACATAGAGAAATGGGTGCACTGCTGTGAGAAAAGTAAATTGGTACATTTAGTTATTATAGTTGGTGTATACTAATTACTAATTATCAAACTTCGAAGTGTTTTGTCTGTGTTAATACTCAGAATAATTCCAACTATTATCCTCCCCGTTTTATTGCTAGGAAAATTTAAGTATAGCTATAGGTAATAAATAACACAACTAGGATTCAAACCCAAAAAATCTGACTCAAAAATGTTTTGTACATGATATAAATTTATCCTAACAAAATAAAAATATTCAGGATATTTGTTGCAGTGTATACAGCCCCACCATCCCTTATCCCAAACCCTGGGGACATATGTTTCAGAGTTAAGAATTTATCAGACTAGAAAAAAATAATATATGTGTATACTTTTCTTTTTTAAAGATTTTATTTATTTATTTGAGAGAGAGAGAATGTGAGTGAACAAGCAGCAGGGAGAGGGAGAAGCAGACTCCCCACTGAGCAGGGAGCCCAACATGGGGCTCCATCCCAGAACCCCGGGATCATGACCTGAGCTGAAGGCAGACCCTTAACCATCTGAGCCACCCAGGTGCCCTATGTGTGTACTTCATATTATGTAACATTCCGAGGGGATACTAAAGCAGCATCCCACAAACATTAATAACTCTGCAGTGAAGCATACTCATATGAAGTCAGATATATAAAAGTTATAAATAGCTTAATAGCTCTGTCGTTTTTATTGACAAATTCATATCAGGTCAGCTTTTATTATCAGATAGATTACAAAACGGCTTTCAGAACAGCTCTTCATGTTTCAGAATGCAGATAAAAGATTTGGTCCTATCTCAGCTTAAAACAAAAGACTGGGAACTATTTGAGGGGTGCCTGGGTGGCTCAGTCCATTAAGCGACCGACTCTTGATTTCAACCCGGGTCATGATCTCAGGCTTGTGAGATAGAGCCCTGTGTAGGGCTCCGCACTCAGCGAGGAGGACGCTTGAGATTCTCGCTCTTCCTCACCCTCTGCCCCTCCCCACCCCTGTCTCTCTCAAATGAATAAACAAATGTTAAAAAAAAAAAAAAAAGACAGTTTTTTTTAGTAGAAAATACGTATAATGTTGAGTGTAATGTCAAGGTCCAAACTTCTTTTAACTTCTTTTACTTGCATATATATGCAAATTTGCTTGCCTGAACTGGATATTTTCTAAATTTGACTTGCAAATTCTGGAACTAAAATCTCCTATTCTTCAGATTCTCCTTGTTGAACATCTTACCATTCACTGCCAGGCTAGAAATTTCTTTGCCAAGTGAAACAGGATCTGTCACGTAGTAAGGAATTGGTGAAAAACTAGATTTGCTGGTTTAATCTACTACAGATTGCATGTTCATCTCCATGCATTAGCCCAATTTAAGTTCAAAGAAGTCAGCTTCCTTGTTAAGAGAAGTCAGCCAATATGTCAGGGGGAAAAATTGAAAGGATAAGGCCCCACTTCAATCCACTTTTAGTTATTTTTTTCTTAGTCATCGAATCCAAGAAAATCATGTTTAATTGTTTTTTTAAAGGTGGGGCTGTTGTATTATGCCTTCATATATATCTCCCCAGCAGTGCCTCTTAAATACAAATAGGCTGTCGATTAATTAAATATATGCTCAGTTGGAGAACTACATGCCAAGTTGCTGATAATCTTGTTTCCTGTACTCGCAATAAAGACAGGGTTTTTGTTTTGTTTTGTTTTCCCCTAACTTCCTCTTTGTATGCCACTGAACTCTCTTTATTAATGCAAAGTCATTGCCTGTGTTATTGGCTGACACCACACCTTATTTTCTATGTTGCAAAATAGGTAACACGCATAGAGATAAGAGCCTCTTTCCTGTCACTACCTGCCCAGTTGGGAAACCATTTCCCCAAAAAGATCCAGAATGGTATCTCTTAACTTGCAGAGGTAATTCCCTCACTTGTATACCCAGAAGTGAGTATTTAAGAGAATCTCATATTGTTTATGTGATCAACAATTAATTGCCAAATTAAATTAAACCAACAAATTAGTTACCGAAAAAGGAAACAAAACAAAGGAAATGATGACCAGACTCCGACTTATGCAGTGCTCCTACATTAATTTCTTAAATTATTGTAAAGTCAGCCAACAATAAACTTGGGAAAAAAGCTCATGTATGATATCCAAGAGAGTAATCACTCATTTGACATACTTTAATCCTAAATTTTTAATTAAAAAGTATAGGAAAGTATATATAATACACATATCTATCTACCAATATATGTAATTACTATTATGTGTACTTCAGATTACTGTATTTATGCTTTATTTTCTGAATTTATCCATAAGTATTTTATAGTTTAGCTGCTATTGCAAATGGAGTATTTTCTTTATAATTTTCTGATTTAAAAAAAGTGAATGATTTTCGACTGGTTTATACCTAGTTACATCACCAAATTTCTTATTAACTCAATCTGTTTTCTAGTCAGATCACTTCATTATCATTTATCAACAGATTTCTTTTTTTCTACTGATTATTTTTCTTGTTCCTTCGTGAAGGCCATGAAATATTCCTTTGTATTTTCGCCAATTAGCTTACAAGTTTTGTTTGCATATTAAAATTTATTTTGTGTGTGGTGGAGGCAAGGATCGTATCTTCTTTTTCCCAAAGGGAAAGCCCCCTCCTACATATTGACTAGTTTAGCTTTTTGTAATACCTTTGTTATTCATAACAATTTCCTGCACCCATTCCAAGACTAATTCTGGGGAAGAGTTTAAATCTTAAGATGTCATCATAAATTCTTCCTATGAAAGTGAAGATTTCATAAAATCTTCATAAATTCTACGAAGAAATTAAGTCTTAAACCAAAAGACAGTTATATTTATGTGGGAAGATTAAGTTTGTTGTTGTTGTTGTTTTTTGCTACTGAATGGAAATGAGGCTTGTGGGCAAGTAAAGGTTTTTGTTTGTCTGGGTTTTTTTGTTTTGTTTTGTTTTTTGAGGGACAGAGAGCACAGGTGTGAACATGCCTGGGGATGGGGGGATGGTGAGGCGATGAGAGAGGAAGACAGAAAATACCACACAGGTTCCATGCCCAACACAGAGCCCTACCCAGGCTTGATCTCATGACCCTGAGATCATGACCTGAGCCAAAATCAGGAGTCAGTCACTCAGCCCACTGAGACACCCAGGCACCCCAAAGCTTATTTTTTATAAAGATTTTATTTTAGAGAAAAAGAGAGCCTGAGTGGGTTGAGGAGTAGAGGGAGAGGGACAAGCAGACTCAGCACTGAGTGTACAGCCCAACATGGGGCTTGATTCCATGACCCTGAGATCATAACGTGAGCCAAAATCACGAGTTGGATACTCAACTGACTGAGCCACACAGTTGCCCCCTGAACTGTAGTGTGTACAATACAAGCCTACTCCTGCTTCAAGGCTAACAACCTCTTACATCATCTATTTATACTTAGGCTGCAGAACTTAAAATTTGAGACTTTTTCTTCCAAATCGGACCATTGTCTGTCACATTCATTTGTTCTGTTAGAGAAATCATATAAAATCCTAAGAAAATCAGGTTAGTTTTACCTAATTAATTTAGTTACTCCAGGAGTTTTCCAAATAGAAGCAATTCAATACTAGCGACTCTAAAGATTGTAGTGAGGGGAAAAAATGACTGCTTATCTCACAAAAACCTATCACACTCCTGAAGCTAGGCACTGAGGATTTAATGGTGAGACTGAAAAAAACATCCCTTATGGAATCAGTGGTCTTGTGGAGGAAGCAGACACTGCTAAATAATGACACAAACACATATAAAGTTACAAATTCAATAAATACTTCGAAGGAGCAGTACCTGCTTCTCTAAAATATAACATGGGAATTTGACATAGTCTTAAGGTCAGAGAGGAGTCACTGAAGAAGCGTCAGGAGCTGAGACTGGAGATTTGAATGGCAAGCAGGAGTTCACTCGGCAAAGGGGATAAGAGGAGAAGATCATTCTGGGCAAAGGCTCTGAAAGGGAAGGAGCCTGAATGGGTTAAAGAATTGAAAGAATCTAGAGTGAAGAAAATTGTGGTGAGGTAGGTAAGAGACCAGGCCTTGGAGGGACTGGCCTGTAGTCAGGGCTGGGTAAGCATTTGTTCCCCCATTTATAGGAAAAAAATGTTCAAGGAAAAGAAGTCTTCCCATCTTGGTCTTCTAAAGCCTAGGCCAAAGCAAGATAATGGGACTTGGAAAATATTCAAAATGTCAACAAGAAAATGGAATTTGAAGGAAGTGGAGTCTCCTCCTAAGAGAAAAAGAAGTTCCTACTGCAGAAGGGAGAAGAGAGACAAAAGCCTGAGAGCAGAGACATCAGCATGGCCACAAGATAATGAGGAAGGTGACAGCCGAGGTAACTGAGAGGGGTGCTATTTGAAGGTCAAGAACTATGGGAGCTGAGCTGGCTGTGCAGATGGGACAGAACCCACTGGAATGAGCACCAGACCGAGCAGCACCCACTGCCTGGGCCTGAGGCTCATGGCAACTGTCCTCTGCACACCTGCTCAGGGAAGTCTTCCTCTGACAGCAGCAGTCAGCATTTGGCTTGGTGATCACCTTGCAGAAATGATGCCAGTCTCAGCCCTTCTACAGACGGTGAAATAGTGACGCCATTTCCTTTATGCTAATAATACACATTACAACCTAGGAGGAAAGAACAAACATATGGAACAAACAGGTAGGTCATACTATAAGACATATATCTCTTTTTTGATTTAAGATTTTCTTTATTTGTCACAGAGAGAGAGAGAGCGAGAGAGCACAAGCAGGGGAAGCAGTAGACTCCTCACTGAGCAGGGAGCCCGACATGGGACTCAATCCTAGGACCCTGGGTCCTGGGTCCTGGGATCATGACCCAAGGGTCCTGGGATCATGACCCGAGCCGAGGGCAGATGCCTAACCAACTGAGTCACCCAGGCGTCCCAAGACATATATCCTTACAAAAACAATAAAACAGGTTATAACAATCTTCTATTACATTCTTGATTCCCTTTGTGCCCCTTTTCTAGAAGTATGGATGACTGTAATGTGTAATAAGGAAGTACAGGTGGAATAATAGCCGGTTCCTCCTAATTCTGTTTTGAGGTATGATTTTTCATGGGAAGGCTTGAGTAATGTTGGACCAATGCTCTCAAATGGCTTCACTGCAAATTAATTTCTTACTTAGAATAATACGCCTTAAGTGCTATTAGAAAAGAAACAAGTAATCCATCTGAAAGCTACTTTAAGGTGGAAGCCTCAAAAGGAGGATTTGAAAACACCTAAGGAGAAAAAAAACGACAAGAGGCAAAATAAATGTATATTTAAAAAAATGATTCTCGGGGCACCTGGGTGGCTCAGTGGGTTAAGCCTCTGCCTTCGGCTCAGGTCATGATCTCAGGGTCCTAGGATGGAGCCCCGCATTGGGCTCTGCTCAGCGGGGAGCCTGCTTCCCTCTCTCTCTCTGCCTGCCTCTCTGCCTACTTGTGATCTCTCTCTCTGTCAAATAAAATAAAAAAAAAAAAAAGATTCTCAAATAAATGATGTCCTCTCCTTTTTTCCCTCTTACCTAATGTAGTAATAAGATATGCTATACTATATGAAAGACTGGAGTATGGGAGTCAAGAAGGAATAGTAAAAGAATGCCTGGGCAACTCAGTCTGTTAAGCATCTGCGTTTAGCTCAGGTCATGATCCAGGGTCCTGGGATCAGGAACTGGGTCAGGGTCCCTACTCAGTGGGAGCCTGCTTCTCTCCCTTTCCCACTGCCCCTCCCCTCCCCCTGCTTGTGCTTGCTCGCTCTCTCTCTCTCTATCTGTCAAATAAGTAAATAAGTAAATCTTTAAAAAAAAAAAAAAAAAAGAAGGAAGAGAAAAAAGTGTGTTTTAGCACAGATAAGGCAAGTTTCTTTCCTCTAATTTTTTGTTTTGGGTATTTTCCTGGTATTTTAATCTTCAGCTCTCCTTAGCCTAAAAATAGAAAAAAATATTTTTAGAACTATTTGCTGTCTTCTCCAAATTCTGTTGTTGTCACTGGAGTGACCATAATCTCAGCTGGAGTGTCATTCACTGCTTTACCATGAACACATCACAGGAGTACGAGTCTTTAAAATCACTTCCACTGAGAATATACTCTTCTCCATGGCTCCACTTCCCATATATGCAATTAACAAGAAACCAGACATCTTAAAAACTAACTGTATTCTACACAATGCCCCTGGATGGAGGATGGCTCTTTTAATTTTTATTTTCTGTAAGAATTTTCCCCACAAGTTCAGGCAAAAAAAAAATTTAACTGTCAATAATGTGTGTAATAGGCACACTATGCTGAGCAGTTTGAGACCTTCTTTGAGCCTAGGAAAGGCACAGTTCCTAATTAACTGCTCAGAGAATGGTTTCACTGAGTGGGAATCTGTCACGCACTTCGAGTGATTTTTTTGTGGGGCCTAGGGGCGATGACACTGCATTTTTAATCAGGCAAGCTAAGATGCCACCACCTTTTGGTGACTTAGCAGTCCCACTCCTACAGGGCTCCAGGTGTTCAAAGCTCTCAAGAACAACTCCAGAAATCCTTGTGGAGCTCAACAGGCGCATAGAATCGTTACACACTTTAGCCTTTGAATAGATACCACCTGTGGATTTTTTTTTTTCTTTTTCATTTTGAGACTGTTAAAGGTAGAGGTTTTAAATTTTTACTTTGAAATAGATGACAAATATATCAAGACTTGAGCTCATATCCCACATTTGACTCTTTTTTAAACACTTCAGTGTTTCCAAAAAATACCTAAAGAAATGTTAATAGAATTCTTTTTCTAAACTTGCATCTGAGTTAAGCAATTTACTGTTCTTTTGCACATTATTTTTAGCTGTCTTCTTTGAATGTTATTTTTAATCGCTTTCTGCTGTTTTTTTTTTTTATAAGGAATTAACTCCTTTTGCCAAATCCAATTAATAAATAAAACAGTCTGAGGACTTGTGCTCTCTAGAAGCAGAACATGGAGTCCAGAATGAGTAGAGGCTGAATCTCTGTAACCAGGACTCGCTCATTGCAACACTCTCTGACAGTATCATCTACTCAAGGCTCAGAGACAGAAGGTTGAATCACTGAGACTTAAGGACTCCAAGCCAACATCCCAGGAATGACATGTGTTCTATTTCTGGAGCAAAGAAAATAATGATTCAGTCATACACATATTATTAGCGGAGCTATTTCAGAACGGGGAGGAAGAATGTCACATAGGGGTAAAATATTATTTTGAGAGCCTTCTCTGTAGTGTCTTGGGTTAGGTTGTGGGGAGGGACATAGAAGAGTTAAAGACCTGGTCTCTGCCCTTGGATTTTGCCATCCATTTGGGAAGAAGGAATAAACACACGGGAAGAGACAAGCCACGACATGCTAAGTTTCCAGTCCCTGTGACAACAGGATTGCCAGAATGTGGAGAAGAGTGTGGCATGAACTACAGGCATCCAGGAAGGCTTCAGCCCTGGACGGGTGAAGTGCAGGGTAATAAACACAGGCTGCAAGAATCACCGAAGGTTTTTATTTTATTTATTTTTTATTTTATTTTTTTAAAAGATTTTATTTATCTGACAGAGAGAGACCAAGCAGGCAGAGAGGCAGGCAGAGAGAGAGAGAGGAGGAAGCAGGCCCCCGATGCGGGCCTCGATCCCAGGACCCTGAGATCATGACCTGAGCCGAAGGCAGAGGCTTAACCCACTGAGCCACCCAGGCATCCCTCACTGAAGGTTTTTAGTTGGGATATTTTCCACGTCAATATAAAGAATGCCCATTTACAATGTTTCCAAATGTGGATCACGGGAGACAAGTCTTTTGATTCACCTAGGGCTTGTGCAGACAGCAGATAAAGCCAACAACCTCCGCCCTTGATTGCACCAAGCTCCAAAGAGAAAAATCGAAAATCACCCTTCCATTCTAAATGTGCCTATAATCCTCAGAAAGAAACTTTTACAGATCATTAAAATATCAAATCCTGCTGTAAACATCAACGAAAAAGTCAGAGGGGCCTGAACTCATGCTTTGGAATGTCGACTATCTGGGGTAGCTAGCATGAAAAGGATCCAGGAGGGAACACCAGAGTCCGAGAGAACACTGAGGTCAAGGAAATTATTTTGGGAGCTAGAAGTTTATATCGAGCACATTAAGGAGTGGCTGGAAAGTAATCTGGCTCCTGTTACTGCTTGCTGCCTGTCCGACCCCCCCGCCCCCACCCGCCCCGCCTCAGCCACAAGGTGACCTCAAAGAAACACAGCTCTGCCTGCAATGAAGGGTGTGAACCAAGAACGAATGGCCTCTCCACTAAACTTACTATTTGGCTTACTTTCCAGCAATTCCGCTTCATGGTAACTTTAACATTAACCAGTTTGAGTTCAACCCTTATCCTAAGTAGTATACTCAAAATCACTTCCCACTCCCCGGACTCCACAAATCCAAGCCACTAAAACTTGAGGTTCCACTTAAACCAGATTTGTGCTAAGCAAATAGGTCTGATACAGGTGAAAAAAGTCACTAAGTTAATGAGGTTAATGTGATCCAGGGGCTAGCTGAATTCTTGGACGGAATCAGCTAGTCTTCTCACGGTCTCACAAACTTCGAGCTCTGCCCTTCTCTTTCCTCGATAATAATAATGATAGCTCTCTTGGATGCTTACCGAGTGCCTGGCATTGTGGTAGGCACTTTCTATGTCCATCATTTCAGATAACGTCTGAATAGTAATTACCCTGGGCAAATAGTATCCTGATTTTACGGGCAAGGAAACTAGTGAATATGCGAGCTGGAATTTAAGCATAACTTCAGAGCACGAGTCTAACCCCATAGCCGGCGATCTATCTCTTTCCTACCGGAATGCCCTGCCCCCTCTACTCTGCCCAATCAAATTTAGTGAAGACCCAGTTAAATCCTGCATCCTCTCATAAATGCTCCTACTGCCCATATTGATCTCATCACAGAACTCGTAAAGCATTTATTTATTGAACTCAGGAGAACAGCCCATTAGTAAAACATGGAGTATTTGGGATTTCACAACCTGATTGTGGTTAAATCACCCTGAGTGCTTACCACATACATGGAGTTGTACTAGGAATTAACGTACGGCTTCACTGTTTTCATGATCACAGCAAAGCTGTGAGGTTGCAACTATTATTATTTCCATTAAACAGATGTACAAACTGAGGCAGAGAGAAATTCAGTAACTTTCCTCAGGGCACAGAGTTAATATATATGAACATGTAGAGTCATACCTGGTACACAGAGTAAGTGTTCGTTATTAATACTATTTCTCTCTACTGCCCACCCCCACCCCCCAGACATTCTTGGTCTTTATCCAGTTGATTCAACTTCCCAAAAAGAAAATAAAGCATCTTTCATGAGTCAGATGCTGGGCTAGAAAGTATTATAATTGTCATTTCATTTCATTCATTCCACAAATATTTACTGAGCACCTGCTGTATGCCAGGTACTGCTGTGGGCATCAGGGATACGAGCTGAAAACAAGGGCTCTGTCATAACAATCCTGTAAAGATGATTCCTTAGCTCCATTATTACCGATGACAAAACTGGGGTTCACCTAGTTAGCCAGTGAAAGGTTTAAGGCTGAAACAGAATTCTCTCGAATTTAAAAGTCCCAGGTCTTTCTCTCCCAGGAAATGAGGTTACTTCTGTCTGCGATCCACCCGCGGGCACCTATTCTCTCCCATGGGACTTAATGCATTTGGAAGTTAGAAGCTGTTGTTTCTCTTGCTCATATTTGGGTTACAAATTCCCAATCGCATCCCCGTCAGCCTCAGAGAGTACTTGTAGAATACAGGCAGACTGTATTCCTCGTGAGGTGGTTCCCTTCCTCCCCACAGGAAAGTCTTCAAGCAATGAACTATTTGGGGAACTATTCCAGTTGGGGGCATGGGGTAGGGTAGGATGGGTCTCAAGCCCCAGTTTCTCTGCCTTCTCCTGGAGTCCCTAAAGTAACCCCTCATAAGCCCCCAAAGAACTCTACTACTCCACAGGACACAAGAGAAGCCACTGTGATCAAGAGAAAAAGCTCTATTTTTGGAGTCGGAAAGCCTATTTTATTAACATTTTTCATGATTTCCTTAACCCCTGCCTGTGTATCACCTACTATGATCCAGATGTTTTACATTAAAATCCAGAGCATTTTACAAATACTAACCCCTCTTAGGTCCTGATTTGAGTCCCAGTTTTCCACTTACAAGCTGTGTGATTATGGTCAGCTCAGTTAACTTCTCTGAGCCTTAGTTTCTTTACCTGTTAAGCGAGTTAATAAATTGCAAGGATCCAATGAAATGAGTCCTACACCAGCTCAGAAACTATTATAGGTGTTCGCTCTTGGCGTTTTGCTAACTGTAGCTCTACAAAAGAGTTCAATGTTTCTCCTCCGAGGAGCCAGGAGAGGATGTGGATGTGCCTGAGCTGTGGAGGCTGGGTGATAGGACCAGCAATTCCATCTCAGGTTTTAGGAGATCATGGAATAGTAGGATGTCAATTATACTTAGAGAACCATGTGGGTACGTGTGTATAAGTGAGTGATTACTGCAGTAACCCTAGCCAATGTTTAATCCCCAGGAGAGTTTCACATGGTCCCCTCATGATCCCCTGATCTAAATCCTACTCACCCTTCAGGTCTCAGCTCTGATAGTGCTTCCTCCGAGAAGCTCTCCTAATTCCCTTCTTCTGTGCGCTCCCACAGCGTTCTGTACTTCCCATCCCCCCTTTTTTAATAGTTTTCTCTCTCCAGCTCCTCCACCAGACTACAAGCTCTGAGAGGTGCCAAAGCAATTGCACCAAAGAAACATTAACCAGATCGCCAGCCACACCTACCTTTTCAGCAATTATATTCTCAATATTTAACAGATACCTGGGCACTTAGTAGGGCTTCAATAAATAGTTGTGTGAAAAAGTGAATCTCTATCTGAGGAGCTAGGGAGAACTTAGAACCCTCGTATATTTATAGAAGACCTCCAGAAAGTTGTTATGCTTAGAATATGGATCTCTTCTTATCATAAAGCACATAGTAATCACGTGCTCCTAAGGGAGCTCTGAGACATGCCCAGCATCTAAGGTCACACTGTGCGTGCTTACGAAATCTCTGTTGATTTCTCATTCCTAGATGACCTCTGCTCACTAGCCCATTAAGCACTTTCATGTGACCGCTGGTCCTTGCAGGTGGGCATCTGTAATGAGGGCTTAAGTCCAGTTTTGAAAGTCAAGCACAGGTGGGGCAGGTGATGCTTTTTAAGAACTCTGAAGAGTAGACTAGCTTGGGAGAACCTGGAAAGGAAGCCGAACAGTGTTGTATTACAAACTTATTTGGAGTGTGCCTGTATCCTTGTCCTTTTCAGAAGGGTCAGCAAGTGTTCAGTTCACTGAAGAATTTCATACATTGCGAGGAGATGAAACAGTATTGAGAATGAAATGAAATGTCATCCACGGTGAAATGCAATGTCTGGGAAAGGGAAAAGAAGACAGACAAGGATGATAGGGCTGACAGTCATGGGCAGACAGCCGTTTAGCATAAGTTAATTTACTGGCTAGCTCAATCCACAAGGATGCTTATATATCTGGCTTACGGTATGATATATTACACTCTGACACGATGGTAGGAGGGGAGAGGGAAAAAGGACATTTCCAAGGACGTAATACATTTTGTGTGTGAAATGCAAAAGCACAAGAAAGACCAGGGAGTCTTTTTTTTTTAGACTCTTGCCATCCTTGTGTCTGTGCCAACTCCTTCTCTGGACTGCAAGGCTCAGGCAGTATGATGCAAGATGTTAAACTATGTGTCCCCGTGGAGGCAGATAAAAAGTGTCATTGGGAATCAGCCAGAGATACGCATGTGCCTGTGCCCACATATGGAAGTGTGCTGTTAACTTTCCATGAGAGTTGACTGGAAAGCAAGTCAGCCACATAAATATTACTTAGAACATGACTTTGTACTGGGTTATTGGTAAACAAGGCCCCTGGTTATAATTGGAAAACATTATAAGTGCAATGAATAAGACCTTGCTTTCTAAAAGCTCGAAATATTAACAATGATTAGAAGACAACTTGACATAATCCTTTTCTAATGATAAGCAGCCTACGAAACCAGTAAGGCACATGAGACTTGTCTTTTTTCCCTAAGTGTGCAGGGAAGGAAGCGCAGAAGCAAATTGCATAAGAGACACGTCAAGGACATAATGAAAATAAAACACGATTAGACCGTATGCCACTCCCCTTGGAGCACCTTGGAAAGAGACGGTACTCAAGACTTCCTTGAAGTGACAGGGGTGAGAGTTTCCATCTGGAGGAAGACAGGTCTTTTGACATTTGAAAGCTCTTGTAATAACGATCTATTGACCCTGCCTTTGCTATCAGCTCTTGTCACAGGGCCGTCAATCAGAGTAAAGGCCTAGGAAAAAGAAAGTCCAGTGTCCTGGGCAGAATGACTTTGCCTAGTCCGGGTATGGCTCCCACCTCTGCACTGATTCTATCTGCCTGATCTTAAAGTGCCTTTGGAATATCTTGCCTACTGACAGCTGCCTCTGGAAAAAAAGAGGGGGTACAATTTGATTTGCAAAGTGTCTGCACTCTTGAAATTTTGGATTTAAGTATAAAATGAAATCATATTAAAAATGCACTTTAGGAATTTGACCTCCAAACAGTAAAAAGGGCATAGCATCAGGGACAGTTGGTAGTCTGACAACAAGCACAGAAGAAATAAATTCTTACAGATATATACAACATTTTTGCATTCAGAAGAATCGCCACCTGAAATTTTATTTTACAATATGACATTGTATATAATTGTTAGTTGGATGCTTGTGGTTACATACTCAATGGGATACCATAAAATGGATCATAAATGTTCATTTTCATATTTCACCTTTTCATTTTCTAGTAAACTCTGTTTCTCATAAATTTGTTAACAAAACTGGAATAATCCTCTTTATTTATTTATTTTTAAAAGATTTTATTTATTTATTTGACAGACAGAGATCACAAGCAGGCAGAGAGGCAGGCAGAGAGAGAGAGAAGGAAGTAGGCTCCCTGTGGAGCAGAGACCCCGATGCGGGGCAGAGCTCGATCCCAGGACTCTGAGATCATGACCTGAGCCGAAGGCAGAGGCTTAACCCACTGAGCCACTCAGGCGCCCCAGGAATAACCCTCTTAATGACATTTCCCACAAGGTGGAATATTTCCTGTAAACTAAAGCCTGCTCACTGACGGTTCTGAGGCTGCTTTTATTTTTGGGCCCTAAAGATTCTGGGGGGTAGAATCCTATACCTAAAAGAAGTTTCTACTCAGTGTCTCCTCTTAGCAGAGGCTGGGCAGCTAGAGGCCCTAGGATCAGGGGGTGTCTCAACTCAGAGCCTGCAGACTTTATGGGGAAAGATGCCTTGGCCTGTGAAAACTCCTTTGAGCAATGCTGTTTTGTGGTACTTCACCCGAGAACCACCATCGTACAGGATACAGATAAAGGTCAAGTTTGCTTTTGATTGTCAACCATCATTACAGAGTTAGCTGTAGTAAGAATAACAGGTTAATAAAAAATAATAAATGTTCTGTCTTATAAATGGATAAGCTCCCCCTTTGTCCATATTATGCTATGGGTCATACATTGTAGAGGGTTGAATCATTTCCCCCCCAAAATTCACATTCACCCAAAACTGCAGAATGTGGATTTATTTAGAAATAGGGTCTTTGCAGATGTAATTAGATGTAATTAGTTAAGGATCTTAAGATGAAATCATCTGGATTTAGGGCGGCCCTAAATCTACTGGCCAGTGTTCTTATAAAAAGAAGCAAGGGTGATGGGGCGCCTGGGTGGCTCAGTGGGTTAAGCTGCTGCCTTCGGCTCGGGTCATGATCCCAGCGTCCTGGGATCGAGCCCCACATCGGGCTCTCTGCTCAGCAGGGAGCCTGCTTCCTCCTCTCTCTCTGCCTGCCTCTCTGCTTACTTGTGGTCTCTGTCTGTCAAATAAATTAAAAAAAAAAAAAAAAAAAAAAAGAAGCAAGGACGCAAACAGACACGGAGGGAAGCAGGCCACGTGAAGACAGAGGGAGAGATTGGAGTCATGCTGCCACAAGCCACAGAATGGCAGGAGCCACCAGAGGCCGGAAGAAACCAAGAAGCACCCTCCCTCAATGGCCTTCAGAGGGAGCAAGGCCCTGCCGGCACTTCAATTTTGGACTTCCAGCCTCCCGAACGTGGAGACAATACATTTTTGTTGCTTTAAGTCACCCAGTGACAGGCCACCTGGGAAAGTAATACAAACATCTTTTACCTTTTTATGACTCAATCCCCTTTCTTTGATAGCATTGGCGGAGAACAAGGTCATCACATTAAGCAAGAGATTCTGGGTGGCATCTCTTTGTCGACCTTGGGACACGTCTTTGCAAACCCCTTGCTGGTTCTCAGGCTCTTGCCTGTTGGTCGTGCTTCATCATCTTGACTCCTTGCCCTGGGCCCTTTGTCCTGCTTTTTGCTTCTGCTCGCTTCCTTGTGCCCAGGGAACTAGCAGGAGTGTGTTTGATGAGGAAGATGGGTGCCTCGTCTGCTGTTCTTTTCCACGTGTAATGCCCGCGAGGAGGCTCCAAGCCAACTCAGTGGATTTCCGTTTGGAAGAATCAGTTTCGTTCAGGTCTTTTTCTAAGACAGTCATGTTCTTACCATTCATCTTCTTACATCAGTCTACAGGCGTTTGCCCCCGGTATTTATAATTATTGGCCCATTTCAGAGATTCTCTCTCTCTTTTTTTAAATTTATTTTTTACTTTTTAAAGATTTTATTTATTTATTTGACAGTGAGATAGTGCAAGCAGGCAGAGCAGCAGGCAGAGGGAGAAGGCGAAGCAGGCTCCCCACAAACAGGGAGCACGATGTGGGACTCGATCCCAGGACCCTGGGATCATGACCTGAGCCAAAGGCAGACTCTTAAATGACTGAGCCACCCAGGCACCCTTCTTTTTAAAATTTTTAACCAAAAAAGTGTCTCCTTATTTGGTGACCCTCCCTGGCCCCTGCATGTTCAATCTGGAGCTATAGTAAGCCCCCACTAAATTCAAGGCTGAAGGCAGACTCTCACCCACTCTTTTTAAAACAGCCCACATTTTACCTTAATCGGTCAAGAAAGTACACAGATACTCCCTGAGCGCAGGGTAAGGCCCCAGCACTGTCCCCGCACTGGAGGGGTTCATGAACGTGAATCATCCCATATCCACCAACAGAAAGGAGGGCAATCCCTTTGTCCTCCTTTCTAGCCCTCTGGCTCTCCCCACATGTTAGCCCTCTAAATACCTTGGGGAACCATCACACCTCATGGACAGGGCTGTTCCCTTGCTCTGACACCTGGAGTTTCTCCAGCTAATGTATAAACAGAGGAGAAAATATGTTCTCTGCTGTTCCTGAACCCTATTTTTGTCTCTTGGATGCTAATTCAGAAGGAAAGCGAAACCGGTTATGCGGCAGGACACACCTTAAAGCCTCCTGACCCGAGCTGTCCTCTCTGGCCCCTAGCCTGTCCTCCGCAGGCCACTCCTATCCTACACCAGTTCCCAAGGGCTGGGCTGCTGGGGCTGAGCAAAGCCAGCAGGGACTCCCCCCCCTCCCCACCCCACCGAGTTGCCTGGTTAGGGATGTATGGAAGGCCTGCAGGGGCGGGTTCCCAGCAGCAGGGGTGGTAGGGATTCTTGGTGAGCTGGGGCAGCAGCCATTGCTAACATAGAGAAAAATTGATCATGGCTGCCAGTGGATATGGGCCCTGCCCCACCGTGCAACAGACACTGAATAATTGAACCTCACTGAGATTCAACTTCCTCATGGTCAAAGGAAGCGTATTTGTCCTGCCTCCCTACAGCGTTATTAGGGGTCATAGTCTGTAATGACAATTTATGGCTTAATAGCAGAATATAGATGACTTTTACTTAACTTTACCTTTATATGTACCAGGGCCACCCGAATGACCTTGAGCAAATTATTTAATGTTTCTGTGTTTGTCTTTTCATCTGTGAAATGAGAAGTAAAATGACCCCCCACCTCACAGGTTCCTGTGGGGATATATGAGTTGGTATAGGTAGGGTGATCGAACCAGTGACAGGCACCATGATAATCATTAGGGGACACTGGGTTGGCAGCTACCAAAGTCCTAGAAATTGAAGAGGAGGCTCTGGGCTCCAGTTTGGAGATGAAAGCCCTGAGGATGACCAGATAGGGACATGCTTAGGTTCCATCTGGTTTGGTGGATTTTTATATTACTACATGCTGATAGCTACCAAAATAAACAGAAAAGGCAAAGAGGATTCTTTTTCAACCCTTATATGCTTTCTAAAAATTTTCTGAGTCATCAGATAATAAGCACCATCTTTTCTTGACAACCTTGTTATTTTTTCCATTATCCCCTTAGGGGACCTTGGGCAAATCATTTCACTTTCTGGAGGCTCACCTTCTTTTCTGTTAAACGGGGACAGACAAGTGAGAATCAAGCGAGAGAAGGTATATCGAAGTCCTCTGAAAATGAGAAACACTGTATAAATATTATGGAGAAAGACATTTTATGGTTTATTAAATACATACACACAAGCATGTCTTTAAGATTGGAAATGCTCCCATATGAGGCATAAGAGCCTCAAGATATAGACAAGACTTGTGGAGATAGTCAAGAGGATGGGGACTATGGATATTGAAGGCAGATAGACGAGAAGGCTGGAGAGTGACTTAATAATGGTGCTTACCTATAGAAAGGGTAAGACAGGATTATGGTCAAATCTTTCCATCTTCACTGATGACAGAATAAAAGGAAATGGGCATTAACACAAGGGATTTAGAGTAGACACCAAGGCTTCTTCTGCTAGTGAGGATTCTTAAACATTGAACGCATGGCTCAGTCTGCACAGAGTTTCTTCCCCAAAGGTCCATAGATGTGGTACTTAGTAAGGAAGGACATGAGAACCAGCACATGGGGGCCGATCAGGGGTTTGTTGGGACTGAGGAACTCTGGGTGGGAAAGGGAAGGGAATGTCCTCTTCCCCCGTGCCTAAAAAGATCCCTTATGTTCCCAAACTGCCATGTCCACATCCACACTTTTCTTGAATCAACTTACATTGTTAGCCTTTGCCAATTTACTGATTCATATGCATCCTATATCTAAATCAGCATTCTTATTTATTAAGGGGTTGTTGCATTTATAGGTTGGGAGCACAGACTTGGGGTGGAAAAGCCTAGGCTTCCATCTTGATTTTGCCCCCTT
This sequence comes from Mustela erminea, assembly GCF_009829155.1. Classification (NCBI taxonomy): domain Eukaryota; kingdom Metazoa; phylum Chordata; class Mammalia; order Carnivora; family Mustelidae; genus Mustela; species Mustela erminea. The sequence goes on along the minus strand of NC_045615.1, from coordinate 26,119,634 downwards.
TCAGCTGTGTTGCCTTAGTTAATTAATTGATTGCTCTGATTGCTTTCCATTGGTTTCCTTATCTGTGAAATGGAGATAACAATGGTTCTTACCTTAGGGGTGGCTGTCAGCCTCCCTGGTACAAAGTGCATTTCCCAAAGTAGTAGCCAATATTGTGCTAAAGTGACCTCTTTGTAGTTTCAAAGAGGTGCCTCTTAGATCGTGCACTTGGAGATTTGTTCATTCTATTAGCTCAGTGTTTTAGACCCGTCAGCTTTCTAGTTTGTGATCTATTCCTTTTCATCTTAAAAAAAAAAAAATGTATTCTCACAAGAAAGTACATCTCCCCCCTTCTTTACTCTATTTACCATTCTCTGAACTTTCTCAAACTCCATTATACCTGCCTTGAAGGCAAGTGACCTGGAATTGTCCAAGCTACATCCTCCCTAAAGGCAGAAAGCTGGATTGAATAATTTAGTAAGGTACCTTCTGGCAAAATGAACCTATGCAATGATTCTAAGGTTAAGGAATTTTTGCTCTCAGCCTGCCTCAGTCGGTTAGCCAAGATCTCTTTGTAACACTAGAGGTCACTGTTAAAGCAATATTTCTAAAGCATCAGCCTTCCATCAGCAATAAAATTGAGAAAGACTCCTTCAGAGCACGGCAAGGGAAAAGACATTCTACGGGTAGTTTGAGGGCAGCAGCTGGGATTTTGTCAAGTTCCTAAATTGAAATCCACTTCTAATCTCTTCTTGTTTCTCACCCCTAGAAAACAATTCCGCTTTCCCTGCAATAGTAAGACCTCTACCTGGGAAGTCTCCCTGAGACTGAGAAGTCTGCTGTGGCTCAGACTGCTGACTTCCAAATCAACTTCTCCTGCCCGACCGTGTGAGCCAAGACTCCTTGTGTATTTCTGAGCATCTTCAACTCATTTCCATTGGTCGAACCCCCTGCCTGCACCTGCCGCTGAAAAACCTGTCCAATGGGAATCTGGGAATCCGCTTCCTCCAATGTCACATCCCAATAGACTCCCTTCTCAACTTCCTCACTGGTGACTAAGACCAGATTCAACCTGCAAATTAAGGCTCTCCATTCACCAAGTCCTGCTGATTTTACATCCTACCTGCCTTTTGAATATATCTTCTTCCGTACAATTGGAATAACAACTGTATTCCCTTAGCGGTGTTGTGAGGATTGAATAAGGCTCCCATTAGCCAGTGGCCAGGAGAGTGTCCCGGTGCTACACCATGTCTGTGCCAGAATCATGCCTTCTCCAGGAGCCATCCAGGGGCATCTTAGAGCCTGTCCAACTCCTGTCAAGATCCTGGGGTCACTCCCAATCTGCCAAGTGAATATCAGGACTAACCTCACCATGTCCCCTAGCCTCACAAGACCCAGGGCTCTCGGGTCACCTTTCATCCCCAGGAGTCTAATCCTTACCCTATTTCCTGACCTCATCTGGCATTCCTCCCCAGCTCCTGCCCTCTGGAACCTGGGTCAGTCATTAACAAAATATTCCTTTGTCTCTGCCTCTCTTCTAAATGTTCCCTTCATTTCCCTAACTGAAACTTGGCTCTGTACCCTCGGGAGGATGCTTCTCTCCGGGGCCCCCTGCAGTGGTGGCTGGATCTCTCCCAAGGGGCTGGAGGTGGGATGGGCTCATCTTCCTCCTCCTTGCATCTTCTAGACCATGCTTGCTCAGCTTTGATTTGCTTACCAACAGAATTTTAATATCTATCTCACCTTTTTATATCTATCTCACCTTCATGATCCCCAGTATTACTCCGTCTTGAGTCTTAGCCATCTCAAGGTACACACGGATCAGCTTTCCAACACCCTGACTTCTCTTCCATAGGCCCTGACCTCTACCCACCTGACCTCTGCCGTTCATTCCCAGGGCCTCACCCTAGACCAGGACTGTCCAAGAGAACCTCCTGCCATGATGGAAAGGTTTTATCTACTCTGTCTGATGGGGTAGCCTGTCACAAGTGGTTACTGTATATTTGAAATGTGATTAGTGCAACTGAAGGAAACAATTTTTAAATTTTATTTAATGTTTAACTAATTAAATGTGAAGCCCCTATCTGGACTTGTGTTCTCTATGTGCTCTCCTGCTTCTACTGCTGAACTTGGCTCCTAGCTAAGGCCAACTCACCTCTAGTGCCTTAGAGCCTAGAACTTTCACTACTAAATTCCCCTCTCCTTTCTCCTTCAGTTTTTCCATCTCTACAAGGTCATTTCCATCAGCCTACAAACATGTTATTTCTCCCATCTTAAGAAAAATCTCTCTTGACCCCAGCTCCACACCTGGCACTGCTGTATTCCGCTCATTCTCTAGAGCAAAACTCCTTGAAAGAATGGTCTACACTCACAGATGTCCACTTCTCTCTCCCATCATAGCTTGAATCTCCACTCAGACACTGCTCTGAACACAGGACCCATGACCCCATATTGCTTAATCTAGTAATTATTTCCCAATCTTCATCTAACTCTGTCCATCAGCAGCACTGTCTGGTGGCTTGTCACTCTCCTCCTTCGAACCCTTGCTTCACTTGGTTCAAGGACACTTGTGCCGTTTTCCTCCCACCTTTGCTGGCTGCTCCGTCTTCATCTCCTGTAATACTTTCTTCTTCCTCAACCCTACAACCGCTGAATGCCAGCATGCCGAGGGTTTTGCCCTTGGACCCCTTCTTTTTTCTGTCTATTCTCCCTGATCTCACCTAGCTTCCTAGATTTAAACATCAGCCACATGCTGGTCATCCCTGCATTTTTCTTGCCAACGCAGAGCACTCCTCTGACTCTGCCTATCTCTTGCTTGACTAGCTGGCTCGTCTCAGAAGTTGTTTTCCAGCCACCCTGAGACTAACCTACCCCCTGCTTCCATAGTTTTGCTTCTTGAAAACAAATTCAATTTTTTTCATTCCCCTGTTTAAAAACATTTTGGTGACTCCCCCACTGCACTCAGATAAAGTCCCAGCACCAATATGACAGACAGACAAGGGACCACATGTGGCTTGCACTCATCTCTCCAGGCAGCTTCTCTCCACTCCCTCCTTACTCAAGACACACAGCACACCAGGCAGGTTCTCAACACTGAGTCTTTCTCTGCCTAGAATGCCCTTCCCTTCTTGTCTGCCTTGTCAGCTCCTAGTCATCCTGTAAAACCCTCTTCAGGGCAACATCTCCCCTGTGCAGTTCATTACTGCTGTTGCTCTCTCTCAGACCTATGTCTATTAAGAGCTACATCATACATATGGTCTGTCTTTATGTATTTTCTGCCCACTTTTTGGGTCTGATTTTCTCCATTTCCTGTCTGCCTCTCCTATTTGGCATGAACTCTGTTTTTTCTTTAAGTCCTAGTGATTGTTAAGTCGATTCCATCCATATTTCTTCACCCACGTTTGTTCTCAGCCTGCTAGGATTTATGTTACTTAGACTAGATAGAGACCACCACTCCATGAGGGAGAAGGGAGATTGCTAGTCATTACTCCTGTCTCTATACTGGCATCTGGTTCCTAGGAGGTGCGTAATCAACATGCTGAATGAATGCTTGAAAATTTGCATATCCCTCTGGAGAGTAGGAGAGAAGGTGGGGATGTGTGAAGTCACATATTTTTCTTGAAGCTTCGAGGGGAAAATATTAAAGAATTTAATATGTAACCTAAGTTATATGTTAAGACAAACATATTATAGACAAGAATACTAAGTTCACAAGAATTTGAAAGACTAGGCAGGACACTTAAAAGAAATTTTGAGTGTGTGGCAGGTCCCCCTGGGATGCTGCTTCTGGTTCTTCAGAAGCAAGAGGCCATTTACCTCTGGTTGGTGGTTCAGCTGCCTCAGTGAAGATTTAGAAGTTCTGCCTTCCATTAATGCCACTATTCATTTTCCTTGTTACTAATAGTCACCATCAGGAGGCTCTGTCTACTCTCCCAAACACCTCCCCCCGATCCTATGCCCATTCAGTATTTAAAGCTTTCTTCTGTTATCCTTCACCATCAAATTCAAACCCCTAGAATCCATTCTTACTCCCCCAAAGCATAACACCCACTTTAATAGATAATTGCTAATCTAGGATAACCTAACATCTTTTTTTTTTTTTTAAGTTGTTTTTAGGGGTGGCTCAGAGGGTTAAGCCTCTGCCTTTGGTTCAGTTCATGATCTCAGGGTCCTGGGATCGAGGCCCAAATCAGGATCTCTGCTCAGCAGGGAACCTGCTTCCCCACCCCCACCCCCGCCGCCTTCCTCTCTGCCTACTTGTGATCTCTGTCAGATAAATGAATAAAAATTTTTTTAAAAAGCTGTTTTTATTTTAGAGAGCGTGAGCAAGGGGAGGGTCAGAGAGAGAGGGAGAGAAAAGCTCAAGCAGACTGTAGGCTCAGTGTCAACCTGAACCAAATCAAGAGTCAGAGGCTTAACCAACTAAGCCACCCAGGTGCCACTAGAATAACCTAACATCTTAATCCCTTTCCTACTTGGAGAATCTCCTCATTGTGTGAGTCTTGGTGGAAGGCAGGACCCTGCCTGTCACTGCGTGATTTTCACTGTCATTTCAGTGACCCACCTGTATTTAGTTTCTTGAACCCATTTCTCCTGTCAATGCTTCAAGCTACCTTGTGGTCTTCCAGTAAAATTATTTCCTGCTTAAGTTAACTAGATTTCTGTTGCTTCCATGTAAGAACCCGCACACACACACACACACACACACACACACACACTGTTTTTTTTTTTTTTTTTTTTAAGCTAACATTCACTGAGCATTTATTATGGGGTGAGCAGTAGGCTAAGACTCTCCACGCATGACTTATTTAATTCTCATAACAACCTCATGGAAAATATAGTACCTGGATCCTGCACATGAAAAAAGCAAACACAAACAGGCTAAATGCTTCAGCCCAGGTCATACCACTTGTAGGTGCTAGAGGTAGGATTTAAACCTAGGGAATCTGATCCCAGAGGATGCCATGCTCATCGTGATAATAAACCATCTTACTCTCCTAAATTTCACTCTGTCCTCAACTCCTATGTCCTCTGAAAGCTCAGTTCTCACTTCCTTCTTGAAGTCTTGCCATCCACTCCAACACACCTTTCTCAAATCCCATAGCACTCACTGTTGATGCCAAGCAATCCAACACTTGTCAATATACTGTGCTATTATTTCGATTCAATATATTGTTCTGTAATATCTTGTGCTATTATTTACTAGCTTCATGCAGATTCATTTTTCTTTCTTCAATTCATTTCTGCTCCCTGGAGCAATCTAATACTGCTTTTGTATGCTGCCTTAGCAACAAAGAGTTAGGCTGCAATGCGTATTGTACAAGCTTTGTCCACAGCATGGTAGGGCTGAATAAAGACTAGGTCCATCCTATTACACGCTAGCTGAATTTTCAGTATTTACAGCCCAGATAATAGACAGCATGTAAGCTCAGTGCCAGACAAGCTCAAGTTCATTCTAGTTCTGTCACTTTATGGCCCAAATAAGTGACTTGTTAATGGAGACTAGTTCTTCACTTGTACAAATGTGGAAAATACCTAAAACACATGGTTGTGAGCATGAAAGTACTCATAGGTAGGGGCACTGAGCTGGCTCAGTCAGTAGAGCAGGTGACTCTTGATCTTAGGGTTGTGAGTTCAAGCCCCATGTTGGGTGTAGAGGTTACTTAAAAACAAATAAACATTTTAAAGTACTCATAAGTAAAGCCTAAAGGGCTCAGTATGATTTTATGTTCTCCTCTCTTTCTACCTTCCCTCATTCAAGGTGGCTTTCAAGAGACATCCAAGAATCATTTTCTTCTTAAAGTCAGGTGAAGCTGGGTTTCTCAACCTTGACCTTATCGACACTCTGAGCTGGATAATTCTTTGTTGTGGGGAGATGTTTTATGCATAGTAGCATTCTTTATGCATCCCTGACCCTAACCTTTATCTCCTAATGCCAGTAGCACAGGCCTACCCTCTAGTCCTGACAACAAAAATGTCTCCTCTGGGGAACAAAATCGCACTGGTTAAGACCACTGAGATAAAGTTTATGAAGACATTCTGGAGGACATGCTGTCTATACAAATGACATACTATTTAACAGCTCATATACAATTCTTTTACAACTAAGAACGACCCACTTGTAGCTTAGGTAATTAGACAAACCTCAGGGAACAGGTAAGGGAAACAGACTTGACAGAGATGTCTTTGCTTTTCCTTGAGGAAGGAAATTCCTTCTGACCTTTTGCCTAAACTGCCCCTTCCTCCTGTGATGGGACCAGTTGGGGCAGGCAGTGGGAGGCTAGATCAAGCATACCCAGTTCATATATCCAGTAGTAACACAGCAGATAAAAAGCCTTTAAGATTTGAGATACTTTCCTCTTCCCATTTAAAGTCAAGATATTAAAAAAGCTAGGAAGAGATCTTTTCTGCTATATGCAGACTGATATAAAGGTCCTCTTCTTAGCCCACTATTGTATCTTGCTAAAACCTGACTTCATTAGTTATAATCAGTAATTAACATAATTCATAGAACACCTCATCAGACAGATTCCTAAGGTGAGCATTGTTTTTTTTTCTTTTAAGACTTTATTTATTCATTTGAGAGAGAGAGAGGGCACAAGTGGGGTGTGGGAGAGCAGCCGCAAGGGAGAAGCAGACTCCCCACTGAGCAGGGATCCTGACTAGGGTCTCTATCCCAGGACCCTGGGATCACGACCTGAGCCAAAGGCAGACGCTTACCTAACTGAACCACCTAGGTGCACAAAGGTGAGCATTTTCAAGAAAAACGCAACTTATGATATGATTGCTCTTTCTTGGGATTTAAAGAACATTTTCAGTATTTCTGAATCCAGCTTAAAAGTTTTATTAGGAAAAAAGATATTAATGTATAGTGAAGGTTTAACAATTCCCACATATAGCTACACAGTCATCCATTTTATAAAACAACTATTTTCTCTTGCTTCTTTTTCCATTGTAGAGAATTTACAGAATTTCGAAACTGAAGAATGCTTTCAGGATTCTTAAGTTTTCAATCTTTTGGTGTTATGGGTCCCTTGGCATTCTTGTGAAGCTCACTGACCCTTTTCAGAATAATAATATGCATAAAATAAAAATAATAAATGCATTAAATAAAATGCAGGTTCCAGACATGTCGATCACGTTGATATATAGTTATCAAAATATAGTTTTGAATATTATTTTTAAAAATTCTGATAAAATACCAGTAACTTAAAACTTGCCCTCTTAACCATTTTTAAATGCACTGATTGAGTGTCCTTAAATTCAACCACAGCTATCACCACCATCCATCTCCAGAACGTTTTTCGTCTTGCAAAACTGAAACTCTGTACCCATTACACAGTAAGACCCCATTCTCCACAGACCCCCACGCCCCTGGCAACCCCATTCTACTTTCTGTCCCTATGAATCTAACTACTGTAAGTACCTCAGAGAAGTGGAATTATATAGCATTTGCCCTTCTGTGACTGGCTTATTTCTCTTAACATCATGACTTCAATGTTCATCCACGTTGGAGCATGGGTCAGAATTTCCTTCATTTTAATGCCTGAATAATACTCCAATTTTCTTGCCACTCATTTGTTATTTTTTTTTAAGATTTTATTTATTTATTTATTTATTTACTTGACTGACAGAGATCACAAGTAGGCAGAGAGGCAGGCGGAGAGGCAGGCAGAGAGAGAGAGGAGGAAGCAGGTTCTCCGCTGAGCAGAGAGCCCGAGAGCTCGATCCCAGGTCCCTGAGATCATGACCTGAGCCGAAGGCAGAGGCTTTAACCCACTGAGCCACCCAGGCGCCCCTTGTCACTCACTTGTTGATGAACATTCAGGTTGTTTCCACTTTTGGCAATTGTGAGTAATGCTGCTGCTATGAACATGATGGTATGCATATCTCTTTGAGTCCATTCTTCCAATGCTTTTGGGTATCTACCCAAAAGTAGAGTCACTGGATCATACAGTAATTCTACTTTTAACTTTTTAGGGACCTACCATACTGGTTTCCATAGCAGCTGTAGCATTTTACATTCCCGCCAACAGTGCGCAGGGTTTCTGATTTCTCCACATCTTAGCGAACACTTGTTTTTTTCCATTTTTTTAAAATAGTAGCCATCATCATGGGTACGAGGTAGAGTTTTCAACATATTTTCAAAAACAAATCTGTAATATAGTAATGTGTATTTGTTGTTCATTAACATATAAATTTGAAAAGCTCTTAGAAATTCTAATAATTATCATAGTTGCAAAGTAACAATGAGCCCAAGCAGTATTTCAAGATACCCACAAAATTTCCATATAATATGAAGATACCTGTGGTTTCTACTGGTGACAAAGCACAGGTATCATATAGCAAACACTACTGTAGTTTGTTGCCTACATTCACAATGGCAGAAAACGCCCATTTTCAGTTAAAGGTTGTTGGAAACTAAATGCAATATTTTCTCTCATACAAGTTTACCCCAAATATTACTTTTAAACACATTTTGAGGTGGGGCACGGATCTCAGGTTAAGAATTACTGCTCTAATTTCTTTCTCATTTGATAGGGGAGGATAGTGAGGCCTCCAGGGGAGAAGTGATTTGACTGGGACTGGAACTCAGTCTCCCAGTTCCTAGTCTTACGTGTTCTTTATCCTAGACATGCCATGCAAAAGGATCCACAGGAGAGCCCTGAATACCAAAGCCTTTAGTTCATTCTTTTGCACATGGTAGGTTTTGTAAATAGAGGATGAATGCTGTATATTATGAGCAAAGGAAACTGGAGCGGGTAACGTGATCTTTTCGCTGAGAATCTTCGTGTGGGGCATTTTTTTCTATCCAGCAGCAACTATCTATGAGATAGATAGAAATTACTATTTAATTTCCATGAATTAAGAAAAAGAGATTAAAACTTAAAGGTGGTATTTGCTTCCAACATACATAGGTAACAAATATTTTTTTTTCCAGGTGAATTAGTGAAAGCCTGGTCTTTTAAAATGTTATCTGACTAATATTTAGACATGGTCTTAGGAAATAGTTTCAGATTTCAAACTGTTTTTAGAAATGCACTTATCATTTAAATCATGTGTTTTGGAAAACATCTCAACAGCATATGTTACCACATCTGTTCTTACCTGTTTAGTTTCTTAAGAAAGGACTTGCCCCAGCCTAAAAGCAAAAGAAAGAGAAGTAAGGACCCAAAGAAAAAGAACAAAATGAACTCAACCTTCCTTACATTTCTTACATCCTCTCTACACCTTTGCTTTCCTTCTAAAGCATTTTGCTTAATCACTCCCTCTCTGGGGGAGAGAAAGCATAAGAGACTCCTAATCCCAGGAAACAAATTGAGGGTTGCGGGAGGAGAGGGGGGTGAGAGGGATGGGTGGTCGGGTGATGGACATTGGGGAGGGTATGTGCTATGGTGAGTGCTATGAATTGTGTAAGACTGATGAATCACAGACCTGTACCCCTGAAACAAAGAATACATTGTATGTTAATTAAAGATTTTTAAAAAGGTAAAGTCTCAAAAAAAAATTGAGCAATTTGCTTAATCTTACTAGTAGTTTTAAGTTTGCTTTTAAAACTTGCAGTGACTTCTGATGAAAGGTAGATGACAATTCTCCTAAAGCAGATGTCTGTTGTTGGATGTATTTAGATTGGTGACATTAGTCATCTGTGTGACACGAACTCTATTGCACTTGGTTATTGAACGCCTGTTTTTCTAGTCCGTAATGGGTTGATTGATAGAACCAACTTTCTGTTTCTTTGATTCTGAGAGAAGCTACAGAAACTTTCAAGTTGTCTGTTTGCTTCAGTTTTATCTGTCTGCCAACAGGTCGCTCACCTAATCGTTTGCCAAAAACTAGACTGGTATTTGTTCCTGGAAGGGAATCACCTCCATTTCTGATACGTCTGTGCACTTGGCCTGTCTAGCTTTTACCTCAGGCAAAGGGCCAAGTCTCTGAAAAAGTTTCACCTGTGTCAAGGCCAAGGCGCTGTTGTTCTTTTCATCTAAACAGATGGACTGTTCCCTAAAAAGAATTTACACTTACTAGCAGAGAGAAACGTTGGAATAATTTGGCATAATTTTTATTTTGTTTTCTTGGCTTTGGGGAATGATTAAAAAAAAACAAAAAACAAAAAACCCTTTAGACTTACAAGCTTCTAGCTAGTTGCTGAGCTACTTCCAGTGCATGCTCTCTGAAATACAAATCATATTTGGTTCATCGATCTTATTTATATGCCTTGACATGTCCTATTTTTACATTAAATATTTGACAATCTCAACGTGTTTTAAGAGGAATAAATGCACACATTTCACGAGGCAGGGAAGCAACCATGAGGGTTCGCCAACACCACATGGGGTGTTGTACTTAAGAAACCTACTGCTCTTAAAACATGTCTGACAGGAGTGCTCAGCCCTGTGGCGTGTATCCAACTCTGGTTTTTAAGGTCCCGAATTATCATCTTACTTGATCTCCCAGACAGTTGTTTTCTTTCCCTTTTTTCCTTGGCGCCAGAAGAGGCTAAAAATGATGGGGGAAAAAATGTGGTCCCAGATTCCTCTGTATTCTGTCAGAACATCAATATTCTAGACAGGGCAATGCAAATGTCCCTTTCAATCTGGGTCACTACTGTGTATTTCCCAAGTGGAGAATTATGGTAATAAAAGCAGGCAGTGGGTTATGGCTAAACCTTGGGAGGTTAATTCCAACAGGTTGTGAAGCCCCCTGCGGAGCTTGATGAGGGGTCCTGGTGGCATTTTAACCCTTGGACCTTTGAATTCCTGCTTTTGATGAGAGAGTACTACTGAGCAAAGAGGAAACAACCCCTCCCCTAGCAATTCGTGCACCAACCCCATCATGCTTAGGAGGGCCTACCCAGGCGAAAGGGGTGTCCAACTCCATTGATATGGAATGATCTGGAAAACAGAAAAGTTCCCCTCTCCCATCTTTCTCCACCCACCCCAGCCTCCTCACCCACTGATAGGAGCTGTTCTAGTAATAGCATCATCCTCTCCCTTGGCTCTCTTTGAAATGTCTCGTAGTCCTGAGAGGCAGCCATGGGACATGTGGCCAGTCCGAGAGATTGACGCTGCTGATTCCTTTACGTTCTCTGTGGCAGCAGCGTGAGGAACCGAGGAGCGATGGGCCCTTGACGCTCCTGAGGTCAAAGGTCATTTTGGCCCTTTACTCATACACTGTCACTCAGGCAACAAATATCAAGAGAGTTTCTGGTCTTGCAGCACTGTTTCGGTGCTGGGATATGACGGTGTGGGGTGACTAAGAACATATGGTCCCTCCCTTAATGACTTTACATCCTCACTGGGGGAGAAACAAACAAATTATAGGACAGGATAAGCTCATATAGTAGCAAACTATGCTCTGAATGGATAAAGTGGGATCTGTAAGGGATACCTGGCAGGCTTGGGAACCCAAAATTTAGGCCTTTAGCTCTGTCCTGTTGGCTGCCTGGCTAGAGCACACCGGGTCAAGGCTTTGCTCCTGTAGTTCTCTGTTCCGGAATGTTTCTTTGCCCACATGTCCGCATACATGGTGCACAATTAAGCTGTTGCTTACCGCCTCGTGTATATTAATATATTTTATACACACATACATGGGAACCATCTGAAAACAAATCGCAGGCCTTCTAATGCTCTACCCCCAAATGCTTCTGCATGTATCTCTAAGAACAAGCCAGTTTTCCCACATAACCAAATAATGGAGATGGGGTCTAGAATCTGAATTCCTCTGGTTCCGTGCAGTGTAACCAGCCATAAAGCAGTTCCAGAGTGCCCAGCCAAGGCCTTTGCAGGACTGCCTCTGGGTGTGTCCATGAGTCAGAGGAGGAGAGATTTGTCGTGCAGGGATGTAAGGGGACAGTGTCCCATGGTGTTCCACAAAGAACGAAGGGAGTTCTGGAAGTGTGGTATTCTTTGCTTTGCCTGTATGAGGGCTGAAGATCATGAGCCTCTCCTGGCTTAACTCCTGAGTGTCACAGGTGGCTTGCGGGGCCCGGCTGTCACACAGACTCTGACACTGAGAGGGGCCCGATGCTCAGCTTAATGCTCTGCTATTACCATCCTGAAATACTTAATAATTTGGAACAAAGGCCCCCACATCTTTATACCTGGGCTTTATACCTATCATGTGGCTGGTTCGGATCCCAGGTCACAGGAATTTTAACAGTTAAGAAACTTAGAGCATCAGCAGCTGCTGGAAAGAACCTCAAGAACATTTAAAAAATGAGTAGAAACCGGAGATTCAGATGTACACAGACTTCTTTGAACCTGAATTCTGGGGGGTTCCAGTTATCAGAGCATGCTAAGGGAGTATGACGTCATTTTGCAGTGGCTGGCGGGCATTCTTCAGGCTGCTTAGGGTGAGGACAAGGTTCTGAAGGCCCACAGCATGGACCCATCTCCAGGCAACACTGGGATAAGGCTTGAATGAGGCTCTGCGCAGGCCACTTCTCTATCCTTGGTCGCGCTAACACTCAAAGATAGCTTCTGTTTCATCATTCACTGACAACTAAGGTCAGCTTTAAAGATTGCTAATGATTCTGAATCCAACCACCCATTTAAAGGAACCCCAGAGGCCAGAGGGATACCGAACCACACCAAAATCCAAACGGGAAAATTGTTAGCAAAATCCAGACCGGAAAATTCTTGGGGTACACAGTTGTTCCCTTCATGAAATAAATTGCAAGCCTTGATAGAGAGAGAGAGAGGGAGACAGGGAGAGAGAGATATTTATAGATTAGAAAAAAAAAAGAAAGAAAGAAAAGAAAAGACAGGACACACTGACCAACCACAATATATGGATCTCATTTGGATGCCGATTTAAAAGAAAAACTATTAATAAATGAGTAGGAAACAATTTGAAATTTGAATATTGACTATTTGCTCTTCAGGATTTTTATTCATTATTTTAGCTGTGGCCATCCTTGTCTTTTAGAGTTACACAAGAGGTATTTAGGGATGAGATGGTAGGATGTTTGGAGGACAGAATTGCCCATGGCTTAATGTTTTTTGGGACTGGGTAGCTAGGACATGAGGGTTTGTAATACTATGTTGTTTATTTTTGTGTGCAGTCAAAATTCTTCATAATAAAAACTAAAAGAACAAAAAAAGCTTATTGGTTAAAGTAGCATGGGATTATAACCTGAAGTATAAAATAAATGTCCAGGAATCAATAGTAATGCAAATAATTATATTTATGTTGAATGAATACATAAATAAACAGGGAAGAAGAGACAAATGCAGAACCCCAACAACTAATGTAGATACTCCACCCTTGAGAAGAGGAACTCTCACTCCTGTGTGAGTTGAGTGTGGCCTGGGCCTAGTGACTTCCCTCCTGAGAGTGCCATGGAAATTAGGGAGAAAAAGAGTGACTTTGCAGTGGAGAAAATTGACAACCTCAAGCCAGGTGATCAAGGTTCACATCAGTAGTAGGAAGACATACTGAGAGCATTGCTCCTCACAGGATGTGGTAAGAACAGCTCTTCGCCTCTGTGGTCCTCCTCTTGAAGACCCATTAACCCAGTGTAATCAGGCAAAACCAAATTGAGGGCAATAACACAAAGTAGCTCATTGCTACTTCTCAAAACTCTCAAGGCCATTAAAAACAAGGGAAGTCGGAGAAATGGTCACAGCCCAGAGGAACCTAAGGAGAATGACAAATGAATGTAATGTGATATCCCGGTTGGGATCCTGGAACAGAATGGATATTAGGTAAAACGGATATTAGGATATTAGGTAAAAACAAAGACAATGTAAATAAATGTACAGACTTCAGTTAATAATGACGTATTAGTATTGATTCTTTAATTGTAAAAAAATTACTTGTAAAAATTGTAAAAAATTAGTATTGATTTTTTAATTGTAAAAAATTACTTACTACTTATAAAAAATTACTACTTACTACTGTAAGATGTTAATGATAAGGGTAACTGGGTATATGGAAACTATTTGTACTATCTTCACAAAGATTCTATAAATCTGAAACTAGCCTAAAATAGAAAGTGTATTGTTGGTGTAAGCTGGTTACTGGGTAGAGTATGGTAGGATGATGGGCTGAGCCTGTCATGATTTCTCGTTTCCTCCGATGCCATAAGTAAGCCTGCTTTCCTTAGCTAAAGACTGTGCTAAGTATGTTTGTGAGAGAAGGAATTGAAAGTGACTGAAAGTTGATATTTTGCAGACATTTCCTCTCATCCTCCTGTTCCTCTTCAGGAAGAGGAAGCAGGTTGGTGCTCACTTGGGACTTACTACCGGTTTCCACTTCCCGGTTGCAGATCCATGGGTAGGGAGGGGAGGGGAGGGGGAAATTCTGATAAACACAATAATGTTTTCTAAGAATTCAGGTGGATTGGGCCTCATCCCTCCTCTTCTGCCTCAGCAGAGCCTTCATTCCTTTACACCTTTGTCATTGCAGGGAGAAAATACTCCCCTTGGAGAACTCTCTTGAAAGACTTTGGTAGTAATTGTTATACGGCGTGGGAGGGGGCGCGGGAGGGGGGAGGGGGCGTGGTCGGGGTGGAAATACGGTGAGGTTAGAGGATAAAGAAAAATTACGGGGAGAAAATATTTTTCATTACTTTGACTCAAAATGGAGAGGGAGAAATATTATAAGAAGACTGAATTCATAGGCTTTTCACGTACAAATGGGTCCATTTGCTCGACTGCCAGCTTCTTGCTCAGGCATTAAGGATGTATCTCGTTCATTCTGGACCTGGTAAAGTTTATCTAGCAGGATACTCTGTGCCAGTAGCATGTGACTTTTAAGCACTTAAACGATCTTTATCTTACTTCCAGTGGCTGAGAAGATGCAGCTCAATTCGCTGAGTCTTCCTGTCCCTCAGCAAGAATACCCAATGGGGCTTGGAAAACAAGCTTATTGTGGAGGATCCCTGCCAGCTAGAGGGCGAGCCCCTGGGTGCAACTGCTTCTTCAGGGACAAGGTTTATCAAGCAACTACAAAGGCAATCCTCTCTCTCTTTTCTTCTTTTAAGAAAGGAAATGTCGGAGTCCTTGGACCAATTTTTCAATGTCTTTGGGAGCTCTAGGAGTTTGTTTTTCCTAAACATATTCTTTGGAGAAGCCTGGAGAGGAAAGAAAAGTGGTCCAAGTGCACACAGATGGTAAACCCACAGTTCCCATCAACAGCTGCAAGAAATCATCTTGACTCAAGCAGGCCACCTCTGAGATAGGAAATGAAGCCTCGTGAGAATGAGGAATGGAAGTCCTTGAGTCAGAATGATAGGATGCTCTCAAGAGACCTGCAAAATAGCCCTGAGTCCCGTCTTTCCCCAAGAGGCACATTTTAAAAATGACAGCAAAATAGATATTGGTCTGGACAATCAATCAAGTCATTGGATATGTTGTTTGTATTTTTCTGCAGTTTTCCTCCTGGACCTTAAAGTCATGACTGGAAACTGTTTGGAAAGAATTGCAGAAGAATATAATATAATTAATAGAATATAATGTATAATATATTTAATATAATATATAATATAAGTGAATATTTATATTCTCTTGAGATAGGGAAATTTTTTCTAAATATGGTATTAGAATAGAACATGAGGAAAAAGATCAGTGAATTTGGCAGAGTAAAAACTAAAAATGTCTGTTTCAATAACACTGTAAATAACATTAAAACACAAATGGCAACCTTGAATAATGTTTCCAACATATCTTGCAGACATGAGATTTTAAATCTTTATATATATATATATATATATATATATGTATATAAAATAAAGGAGAAGACCCTAATATGAAAATATATATAAATAAATGGATTAGGTATATATAAAAGAAAAATTCAAATAGCCAATAATTTTATTAATAAAATTGTCTATAAAACCAGTAAACAAGGTGGGGCACCTGGGTGGCTCTGTTGCTTAAGTGTCCAACTCTTGATTTCAGCTCAGGTCATGATCTTGGGATTGTGAGATCAAGCCCCGGGTTGGGCTCAGGTGCTGGGTGTGGAGCCTGCTTGAGATTCTCTCTCTCCCTCTGTCCCATCTCTTCCCATAAATAAATAAATAAATAAATAAATAAAACAATTGGCAAACAAGTAAATGTACATTAAAACAACCGTGAGGAACATTTGTGCCAAATAAGCCACAAAGGAAAAAATTACTAACGTTGGTAAGCATTCATTAAAAACTAGTACTTTCATATATGCAGAATATAACCTGGTATGTTCCTGAAATTTGGCAATATGTATCAAAAGACTTAAAAATAAGTTACCCCTTTGGCCTAGGAATGATCATAAAGAAATAATTGAGCATATTTACAAAAGTGTATGTTTGAGGATGTTCAAGTCAGAGTTGTTGATGCTAGCAAAGCAGCTCCTGAGTTGGAATGATAGTCACCAACTCGGAATAGGTTCAGTAAATTACAGTATGGGATGAGTAAGTGGTTAAGAGCACGCACGCTGGGCACCTGGGTGGCTCAGTCAGTTAAGCATCTGCTGAGATCCTGATCCCAGAGTCCTGAGATCGAGTCCTGCATCAGGCTCCCTGCTCAGCAGGGAGTCTGCTTCTCCCTCATCCTCTGCATCTCCTCCATCCCCTGCCCCCACTCCCTTCTCATGCTCTCTTTCTCTCTCAAATAAATGAATAAAATCTTTTTTTTTTTTTAAAGATTTTATTTATTTATTTATTTGGCAGAGATCACAAGGAGGCAGAGAGGCAGGCAGAGAGAGAGGAGGAAGCAGGCTCCCTACTGAGCAGAGAGCCCCATGCGGGGCTCGATCCCAGGACTCTGGGATCATGACCTGAGCTGAAGGCAGAGGCTTTAACCCACTGAGCCACCCAGGCGCCCCAAATGAATAAAATCTTAAAAAAAAAAAAAAGAAGGCATGCTCATGGACACTGCCTGGGTTCACACCCTGGCTCTTAGTACTGGGTGGCTTCTTTGTGCCTCAGTTTCTTTACTTGTAAACTGAGGAAAATTTTATAACATCTGCCTCACTATGTCACTGTGAGAATTAAATGGGTTGCTCTGTGTAAAGTGCCTGTTCTAGTCTATGTGCTAGCTGCTCTGACCATCCCTCCTCTTTCCTTGGCTAAAACATGGCTATTAAATATGTTGTAGAACATACAAAAATATGGGGAAATGGACAAGATATAAGAAATTGAAAAAAAAAAGCAGATGTCAGGAGAGTGTCCATAATCCCATTAACAACTCTGTAAATACATAATCTATATAGGCAAAGAAAACATGTATATAGAGGGAACAGACCAAATGTTAACAGTGCTTATTTCTGGGTGATCTTTATTTCTTCTTAATAATTTTCAGTATTGGGGCACCTGGGTGGCTCAGTGGGTTAAAGCCTCTGCCTTCGGCTCAGGTCATGATCCCAGGGTCCTGGGATCGAGTCCCATATTGGGCTCTCTGCTCAGCGGGGAGCCTGCTTCCTCCTCTTCTCTCTCTCTGCCTGCCTCTCTGCCTACTTGTGATCTCTGTCAAATAAATATATAAATAAATCTTTAAAAAAAATAATTTTCAGTATTTTACAAATTTCTACCGTAACGATATTTTTGCTTATAATCAACAAATTTAAAAAAATACAAATCTGTGGGGCACCTGGGTGGCTCAGTGGGTTAAGCCTCTGCCTTCGGCTCAGGTCATGGTCTCAGCTCCTGGGATCGAGTCCCGCATTGGGCTTTCTGCTCAGCAGGGAGCCTGCTTCCTCCTTTCTCTCTGCCTGCCTCTCTGCCTACTCATGATCTCTCTCTCTGTGTCAAATAAATAAATTTTAAAAATCTTTAAAAAAAAAATACAAATCCGTTTTTCAACAAGCATACGCAGATGTAGGCCTGTTGCCCATTGCCTTGTCTGACAGGGGCCAGGTCAGGAGGAACATCCTTCCCGCTCCTTTGTTAGAGTCTTGAATTTCACCCCACCTTGGAGTTGATAGCCCCGCCTCTTCCTTTGCCAGGCCCAAGGCTGGGCTGCGGTCTGGTCCTGGAGGAACAGATGAAGCTCGTGGGATTCTGGGTCCCCTGAGTCCCCTCTGAGAAGGAAGTGTATCTCTGGGGCGGGACTGGGCTGTGTGGGGGCCACTGCTGGTTTCTACATGCTAAGCAGTGGATATGTGAGAAGGCCTTATGGGCTTCTGCTAGAGCAGGTCCTGCTCTTAAACTTGAGTTTCAAATATTGAGAATCTTCATTTTCCTCTTGCCTTGATGAATAACAGCAAGACGTAGGAGGCAGGGAGGCAGGTGGCATTCGTCCCCACCTCTAGACTTGGCAATCAGGGCAAGGTCTTTAAATGGCTTGGCATCCTGTGCTCGCTTTGTTGTCCAGAATTGCCAAATGATGGTTTTGTTCACACCTCCCAGGGGAGAATGGGAGAGCGAGAGGCCTGAGATCCTAATTGGTTAAGGGAGGCCCCAGCACTGAGATGGGCGAATAAAACAGGTTTTTCCCTTTCTCCTTGGTGGAAAGCAAGAGAGAATTTGGGCGAGTCCAGGTCTCTGAGTCATGAATGGGCTGGTTTCATTCTTTCCTGAGGCTTCTGGGTGTTTTTGTCTCTGGTTTCTGGAGCCTGGGAAATTGTGGGTGTTTCACAAAACTTGCTGACTGGTGAGCAGATAAAGAAGTGTCTGGGGGTGAATACAGGAATGGATAGGTGGATGACTGGTGGGCTGGAGAACTGGGAGCTGGAGGCCAACCTGCCTGAACTCCTTAATCTTTCCCCTCCTTTAGACTTTCTGGAAGTAAGGGGTGCAGCCCCACTCACAATTCTGATGCTCTCATCACAATTTTCCCTGCTCACAACACCAACGCTGAGGCAACAGCAGTCTAAGCTAAACCAGAAACAGCTGATGCTGGTTATTTGGTCCAAATAAGGCAGGCTATTAATAGCTGCGTGTTAGGAAGGTGTTCTCAATGTAGAGATGCTTAGGAGAAGGACAACTGACAAAATTTCCAAACGAGGGGTGCCTGGGTGGCTCATTGGGTTAAGCCTCTGCCTTCGGCTTTGGTCGTGGTCTCAGGGTCCTGGGATGGAGCCCCGCATGGGGCTCTCTGCTCAGCAGGGAGCCTGCTTCCCCCCTCTCTCTCTGCATGCCTCTCTGCCTACTTGTGATCTCTCTCTCTCTCTCTGTAAAATAAATAAATAAAATATTTAAAAAAATATTTCCAAACGAAGTCCCAAATCCTGGGTGTCTGTGTAAATAAAGCTGGGGTTCATAGAAATCTAGGTTGACAAATGGTGGAGAGCTGTCTCTCATTGGGTATTAGGGGAATCTGGTGGTTAGGACTAGGAAAACCAGTTTCTTGAGATCTTTGAGACAGGTCAAGAGTTTAGTTACAGGTGAGAAGGCAGAAGCAATGATATTAGAAACTGGGCTTCAGGCCATTAATTCACTCTCAGGGAAATGGAGCACAACAGAGAAACAGCTCATCAGGGCAGGGTGGTTCTGGAAGGACTCAGGGTCCAACCTGAGTGCTACTGACTGGGGGCTCCATTCTCTCTGTCAAGGGCTGCTACCACAGGTGTGGGGTTAGGAGCTAGGGCCTCAGAGGACAGCAGATGAGGAGATCTTTACATTCTCCATCCAGGATCTACATCATTATCATCTCCCCAAACTTCGAACATTCCCACTCCACTGGTTCCTTCTTCCTCTGAGTACCAACATGTTCCAGGCTCTCTTACCTTTTAAAAGAAAATCTTTAATTGCCCTCACTTTGAACTACCAGCACTGGTTTCCTCTTTTATTGCCAAAATTCTCAAAAAACTCATCTATATTCAATGTTCTTCCACTTCCTGTTTACTAGCTCATTCCGTATTTTTTCAGACTCTCACTTTCTCTGATGCTTCTTAACTGAAATTGCCACCCAAGATCACCATGCCTCCTAAGTCCCCAAATCAGTCATCCGGCTCACTTCTCCTCCTCCTCCTCCTCCTTCTTCTTCTTATTTTGAGAGTGAGCGAATCCAAGAGGTGGGGAGGAGGTTGGGAGGAGGGTAGAAGGAGAGGGAGAGCTAGAATCCTAAGCACGCTCCATGCCCACCACAGAGCCCAACACAGGGCTTGATCCCATGACCCCGAACTTATGACCTAAGCCAAAATCAAGAGTTGGATGCTTCACCAACTGAGTGTCCCAGGCGTCCCATCTCTGCTCAGTTCTTACTCTTCTTGACTTTTTGGTAGCATTTAACAGTGATGACCACTGCTACTACTTTCAACTGTTCTCTTTTTTTAATGGCTGGGGCATCTTGCTATCTTGATTTCCCCTCCATGTCTTCTAATTACTCTCCTCTCCTTCCAAGTGCAGACATTACTTACTAGGACAGTATGGCATGGTGGTCTAAGTTCCTGTTTGTGGTGCATGGAACAGTGCACATTGTAAGCACACAAAAAATGTAGCCAATGGGCAAAGAACCTGCTTCCTCATGCCCTTGCCTCATCAGAACCCTTATCCATTCCGTGGGTTTCCTCATGGGCAGCACCCCGAATGCCCTTCTATTTCAACACTTCCCCATCCCAGGGAACTGGAATCTGTTATCACAGGAGGGGCCCGTTTCCTCTACAGATTTGAAAAGTGCACAAGGGAAAGACCCTGCCGTATATTTCCAGCCCCAGTGAGTAGCTCTGTGTGGCATTTCAGAGATTCTCATGTTTTTGTTTGCTTGTTTCTAGAAGGACCTCAGTGTAACCGAATGTGTGTTTTCAGGACACCCTTGCATTCAAGGCTACAGATTTATATTTCTAAGTGCCTGCTGGACATTTTCACATAATGTCTCTGTTTAACTAAAACCAAATTTATGGTTCAGAATTGACATTCTCCCAGAAAAACTCAAAAATCACAACATGACCACTATTGTCTCTCCGTCATCCCTGACATACAGAACTCCCCCCACCCAGCAATTCTGGGGTATCACTCTTCCCCACTCCCGTATCTAACCCACTTTTTCTATTCCCAGGACCCCTGCTGGCCAAGCACATTGGGGCCAAGTCAACCCTAAAGCTCCAATTTGGTTCTGTCACTTTTGTATCCTCAATTAACCACCAACAGAGTTCAGGTAGCAATAGAGTCAGGGTGGGCCTCTGGCCTCCCTTCCCATCTTCCTATTCCATTCCTCTCCACACAAAGACTGGGTGACCTCCCTTGCCTAAAGACAGCACCCATTCCCACCTTTGTGCCTTTTGCTTAGAGTATCCCCTCCCTAACTTTCCCCCTAACAAGTTCCTAGCAATCACCCAGGTAAGTGCCACCTGCCTCGGGCTACCTTCTCCCTATTTACCGTAGCAAGAAGTGATGCTTCTTTTGTCTGATCTCCTCAAACATTTAATTTGTAACTCCCAACATGAATGAGAGTAGATAGATCATTTCTGTCTCCTCCTCCTTTGAGGGAACGGATGATATACCCAGTGCTTTGCACATTTTAGGTGATATTCATGTGCATGATTGAAAGAATCACCTTACCAAAACTTTGTACTCAAGAGATCTGTGATCTCCACAGTGACCATCACCAGCTCATTTCCAGTCTAGTTAAGTCTGCGATTTTTGGCCCCTAAGGAAAAAAGATCCCAACCGGTTTAGGCTCTGGGGAAGTGTACAAAGCCTAAAAAATGAATCAAATTAATGAATGAGCCATTCCTCAAGCATGGGAGTTCTTGAGAGCCAATGAAAGGAAGGACAGGGGCATTTCATGACAACAGAGGACCAGGTGAGGCCCGTTTGGAATTTTCTGGAAATCGAGGCTTGAAGCTTAGATCATGGCTCGGATTTACCACCATCTATCTAGTCCTTGGGCCTGTAGCGGGATCACCCTTGGGAATGTAGTTAGGAGTTCCTCCTCTTTCCTGTTCATATCCTTGTTTCTTTTCTTTTTTTTAGAGTCTCGGTCTATCCCATAACCCATTTCTGTAGCATCTTTGTTCCAAAACTGAGCATTTCTCAGGAACTAAGTAAGGGGATAAGGCAGAAAACAAGAGAAGCTGTAGATATTTTACCAGCAGGAGGAGCTGTTCTTGACCCTCTAAAGTCTGACCCCATCCAGCTCAAAAGCCAGGCCTCTCCTCCAGGGAGCATTGGAGGCATCTCACTAGGAGGTCCGGGCAGACTGAGAGTAGCTGCAGGGATCTTTGGGAGATGGGAAGATGGGAACTAGCCTGTATTTAGTGGAGATTTATAGGTAGTGATTAAACACTTGTTAAAAAGCAATTATTAAATGATTACATGCTTGTGACTGACCCCTTCCAAGAACATAGTCTGAGGAGCGGTAACATCGCACCATCCTGGATCCTGCTGGAAATTGAGAACCCGAGGCCCCCATTCCAGGCCTACGGGGTGAGAAATCTGCATTTTAGTGCCATCTTGTCATGATCTGGATCCATATCAAAGCGGAAGAAGCACTGCCATAGGTATTTTATACTGGTCTCTTAAAAACGGGTTTCCAAGAGCCAGTGTCTATAAAAGCATTCAGTAAACCACCACATGGCAGAGAATTACTTGTCTTCTTCCGAAAGGGTTGAAACAGTGGGAGATAACCCGGTGGAGGACGTCCTTATCGAACCATCCCTTCCTCTTAGGGTTCTCATGGCTACCTCCCTTCCTGGCTCAAATCAAGGGGCTGTTGTGCTTTAAGAGGTTGCTGGAGTGGCTGTGGAGGAGAAGGGGGGAGACGCGGAGGAGTGTGCAGAGATGCTGGGCCATCTGACTCCCCACAACTATTCCCATACCCCGACTCCCTGGCAGGTCAGGGAAGGTCAGAGCAAGAAGCCTCGGAAGGCTGGATGTTTCCTAAAAAAATGCCAGCCCAGCTAGTTTAAGAGAAAGGCAGCTTCACACCTGGAAATGATCCAAATATCCACCAGCAAACGAAAGGTATAGCAAGCAACCCTGTGATGGGATACTACTCAGCAATAAAAAGGAATAAATTATTGATAAATGCAGCAACAGGGATAAATCTCAAAGTAATTGTTCTGCAAGCAGCCAGACCAGAGAAAGAGAGAGAGAGAGAAATGTATGATTGTATTTATATAAAGCTCTAAAAAATGTAATCTCACCTATGGTGACAAGAGATCCATGGGTCTTGAGAATGAGGGACAAGTAAACAAGGACAGGAGAGGGGAATACAAAGTGGTCATGAGGAAAGTTTGGAAGGTGATGGACGTTTTCTGTCTTGCTTCTGGTGATGGTTTCCTGGATGTATGCCCCTGTCAAACGCTATCACACTGTATACCTTCGAAGGTGCAGCTTTGTCCTATGTCAGTCATATGTCAGTACAACGGGGGAAGAGAGAGAGGGAAGGCTGCTGGTCAGGGTAACCAAGAGCCAGGGAAGAGCAATGGGAACCTGCAGGCCTCTGTGCTGTAGGAAGGCGGCCTGCCTTATTGGGCCCCATCCTGGGCATGGCACACTAGGCAGGAATTCAGCAGGGGGAGCCATCCAGGCCCTAGTTCATCTCTGGCCCAAAGGAGTCTTTCCCAGAACCAGTGGCTGACTCCCAGCAACATAGGCTGGCTCCCAGCAACATAGGCTTTCTGTGATGGAGGGAACCTGGATTCCTAAACCGGGCCTGGAATAGACCTCGCTTATCAGAGAAACAAAAGATAATAGGGACCTGTCCCTTCTGAGCCATCCCTGGCTCTCTGTTTTCTAAGCCAGAGTCAGATGGCTTCTGGCTGAAGGGTGAGGCATTGCTCACCAGGACAGTGGCCCCATGGTACTGGAGGGGAATTTCAGAGGATAACCTGGGATTGGGAACCTTCTTGAACTTGGTCCATGCTTACCACATTCGGCAAGGCTGCCTCCCATCACTTTCACTCTGGAGGTCATCCTAGCATTAAAGGACTTCCCCAACCATGGGTCCGTGATTAAAGGAGTGAGACTGATACAAAGTGAAAGTCAAGCAAAGCTTTATTTCGCGCCAAGCATCAAGAATGAAACTGGCCGGCCAGGGCCACGCCTCTTACAGAGAGGGCGACCCTGCTCTCCTTTACAGACTAGCTTTTAAGGGCAAAGGCCATGCGGTTGGGCCTGGCCATGCACAGGTGGCCAATGAAATTGTAACACACAGAGAAAACCGCACAGTGTTGCTAGGTGACCAATTGAATTACAATTTCACCTTGGTTAGGATTGGCGCCCAAAAGGCTCTCAAAGGGCGGGGCCCATACTCCTTGGTAGCTAGGGAGACAGTATGCAACCCCCCCACTGATCGGATGTCTCCACCTGGCCTGGCGCATCCTTGTATCTGTGCTTTGTTATCTGAGGCTGGTTTCGGGACTTGTTTTTAAGTAAACTGGGGAAGGGGAGTAGGGACAGTTTAAGGGTTAAACAATAATGGAACGCAAGCCTCTGGTTAAATAGGTCTTTACAATGGTGACCACATTCCACATCAGGGACTGCCACTTAACTATATGACTGCTAATCATAGGACGTTGTTGATCAAGGGATGTCCTGACAGAGCCCCTTCCAGCTGGGTTTAACCAGCCCCACAAGCTGACTTTCTTTTTAGTGTCAGTTTCTGTCCGCCAGTCCATAGCAGCAATCTCCTCCCGAGCCAAAAGTCTGTGGGGAAAATGCATTTCTTTTCAGTGGCTCCCTGGTGATCTTTCTTCCACAGAGAGGGAATGAGAAGCAGTGCCATGCGCTTTCAGGCAAGGCTGGCTAGAGATGTGGCGTCACGGCCATTCACACAGCCTGCTCCAAGACAGACTCCAACTCTGGCTTCATCGTTTTAAAATTAAGGTACGATTTACATGGGGTAACATTCACCCTGCATGTATAGCTCAGTGAGTTTTGACAAACGTGTAAATTTGTGCAACCACCACCCTAATGAAGACAGAGAAGAGCTCCATCTTTTCCAGAATTCCCCCATAACCCCTCTGCCCATCCCTCATCCTCTGCCCATCCCTGATCTCAGCCTACCACTCATGTGTTTTCTGTCCCGATGGTTTTCCTTGGCAAATATATCACGTAAATATCATATAAACGGAGACGTCTGAGTTGCAGGATTTGGGGTCTGGCTCCTTTCATTCAGCAGGAAGTTTCTGAGGCTTGTGCATGTTGTCACATGCATGGGGACCTCATTCCTTTTCACTGTACGGATGTAGCACAGTTTGTTTTCCATCCCCAGTAGAAGGACATTAGGGTTGTTTCCAGCTTTGGGGGATTTTGAATAAAGCAGCCAGAAACGTTTGCTTAAAGGTCGTTGTGCGGATGTAGGTCTTTCCGTCAGTGAGGAGTGGGATGATCAGGGGAGACGGTAAGTGTATGTTCTACTTTATAAGAAACCACCAAAGTGTCTTCCAGAGTGATCGTACCCTTTCATACTCCCACCACCGGCAGCACGTGAGCTTTCCAAGTCCTTCACACACTCACCATGGCTTGATACGGTTAGTTTGTTTTTTAAGCCTTTTTTTTTTTTTTTAGATTTTATTTATTTATTTGACAGACAGAAATCACAAGTAGGCAGAATCAGGCAGAGAGAGAGGAGGAAGCAGGCTCTCCACCGAGCAGAGAGCCCGATGCGGGGCGGGATCCCAGGACCCTGAGATCATGACCTGAGCCGAAGGCAGAGGCTTTAACCCACTGAGCCACCCAGGCGCCCCTTTGAAGCCATTTTTAAAAAGATCTTATTTATCTATTTATTTGAGAGAGAGAGTGAGAGAGTGGGGGCGGGAGGTGGAGAAGCGGAGGGAGAAGGACAAGCAGACACTGAGCTGAGCGCAGTGCCCTGCGCGGGAGTCGATCTCACAACCTGAGTCGAAACCAAGAGTCGGGCGCTTCACTGACCGAGTCGCCTAAGTGCTCCTTGTTTTTAATAAGTGTGTGATGGTACCTCGCCGTGGTTTTAATTTGCATTTCTCTAATAACAAATGATACTGAGCTTGTTTTCATGGGCTTGTTTGCCATCCGTCTAGCTTTTCAGGTGACCTCAAATGTTTTGCTCTGGTCTCGTTTTTAGTAACTGAGGTTGAAGCTCTCCATACCTCAGGGCTCTCCCCTTGCACCTGCCTCCACAGGCTGCTTCAGAAACTCAGACTAAAACAGTGCACCCTGAGAAACTGGTCCGGAGGGGAAGAGCACCCGCTCTTCAAAGATTAGTGTAGGGGCGCCTGGGTGGCTCAGTCGGTTAAGCGTCTGCCTTCGGCTCAGGTCATGATCCCAGGGTCCTGGGATGGCGCCCCGCATCAGGCTTCCTGCTCGGCGGGGAGTCTGCTGCTCTCTCTGCCCCTCCCCGGGCTGGTGCTCTTTTTCTCTCTCTCAAATAAATAAATAAGATCTTTAAAAACAACAACAAAGATCACTGTAATGCTGCCAAAAGAAAGGGTGTTAAAAAGTGCAATGGAGAAAGGCAGAGCGAGTGTTTTCTCAGATGGATTTATAAGAACAAGGAGAACAGGAAGGGACAAGGAAGCCACGGTTCCCTTGCAGGAGGGGCACAGGCACCCTACATCCAGCATGGCAAGATGAGAACCATCCTGCTCTTCTAGTCTCTGTGCTTTGGAAGCAGGCACCACGTTCTGCTCTTCTAGAAGATAAGTCAGGGAGATCCTGTTTCCCTGGGCTTCTCCAGAGAAGTAGGCCAGGGATGCTAGACAGTGGCTCAGAGATACAAATACAAACGTGCAGCTGCAAACATGTAGCTGTGCTTCCTTGTGTTCAGCTTCTTGTCAAGGTCCCCAAAGAATCTTCCCAAGAGGCTCTCTCCACCCCATCTCCCAACCCCGCCCCGCGCGCTCCGTGGTGCCGCTGCTGGACCGGAGGCCTCTCACCACGCTGTGCATTTCCTTCAGCTTCAATCCATCAAGAAGTGTTCTCCGGGGGCGCCTGGGTGGCTCAGTGGGTTAAGCCGCTGCCTTCGGCTCAGGTCATGATCTCAGGGTCCTGAGATCGAGTCCCACATCGGGCTCTCTGCTCAGCAGGGAGCCTGCTTCCCTCCCTCTCTCTCTCTCTCTCTCTGCCTGCCTCTCTGCCTACTTGTGATCTCTCTCTGTCAAATAAATAAATAAAATCTTAAAAAAAAAAAAAAAAAGAAGTGTTCTCCGGGCTGCTTGTTCCCTGGGGCTGGGTATGTGAGTGCTGCCAGCGTGGTCATTTCCCTGCCGTGCTGTTGGGCCCTGCAGGTCTTCCTGGGGTCCCAAGGGAGCGCTCCCCGGAAGACAAGGGGCAACTCAGACCCACCCGCGAGGCCCGGATGTGCGGATGGGCGTGTGGATGGAACTCACAGTAGGGAGGCAGGCTGGGCCTAGAGCAGAAGCCCTACACACACACACACACACACACACACACACACACACACACTCAACATTCCAAAAGATCACCTCCAAGAAGAAGGGAGCCTGGAAACAATCATTTCAGCAACAGGGCCAAGCATGGCATTCAGAAGAAACACCTTCGGCAGAATCCACTGGAAATGTGGCAATGTGGAGCCTGGCTCTTGGCCACCAGGGGTCCAGCTGCACACAGTCACCAGGCTCCCCAACCTCCAGGGAAGGGCTGTGAAGTCATTCCTTCTTGACTGGCTCGCCCCCACCAGACAGGTCTGACGGTGACAGCGGTGACAGCAACAGTGATGGATTAGGCTCTGGAGAGGCAGCCAGAAGCAGCCAGAGACTGACTCTCCAGATAGCGCGAGATGGTTTCATTACTTTGCTCTCCTGAGAGCTCTTCAGAAAACAATCATCCGTTTAAGCAACCAGCCTTCAGGCCAGACCCAGTAGGCGTCAAGGAGGGATGGCTCCTTTGCTTTCCTCAGGAGGGTTGTCTGGATGAAGCACCTACCGCCAGAAATTGCTCTCTTTCTCACAACCCCCTTTTGAAGGCTTATCGATGCTCATTGCAGGCTTGGAGATGTTCTAATTCAAATATTACTCTTTGCTCAGGGAGTGATTCCCCCTGCCCACCATCCTTTCCGGGAACTCCTATGAGAGAAGCCATATTCGTTCCCTTTCTGGCTTGAATATCATTAGAGGGCAAAGGCAGTTTTGCTCCTGGAGATAGAGGACAGCTACCCACTCCCTCGAAGTGAGTGGGTGGTTTGACTCAGGGCACTGGGTGTGACTAAGTGAGTTCATCAGAACCCAGGGCATCACGGGGTGGTTCCTGTTTCACTGGCAAAAGATCTCTACCGGAAGAGGCCTGGCCCTGAGGCTTGCTCCTCGAACGGTGATCGCTTCACACCCCACAGTCTTTCTTCAAACTTGCACAGCTTTGAGCCCTCACTGTTCTCAAAGTCTCAAGCCAACTCACTTAGGCAGCGAATTGCTAGAGAATTTACTACTCCATCGAGGGCTTCAAACTTCAGCTATTAATTTCTGCGTGTTGTTTAGGCACTGCTACAGCAGAGACGTTTTGTTCATTGATTTCCATAAGTATTTATTAGGGTGTATTTGTTCCCATTATAAATCGTTTGGATTTATGAGTTGGTGTAGTCCATTCTTAATCATACCCTGCAAAGCCCAAGAATCCTGAAGAAATAATTATTATATATGTTCAGCTCTTAGATGCCCTTGAATAGTGCTCTCACTGCACATATAAAATGTGAGCCCGGGGAGGTTTGGTAGCTGCCTTGTTTTCTCCTTGAACTATGCATAGGTGGGAGACTGGGTTTTTTTCTTTTTTCCTTTCTGTTCCCAGAGCACTCTTATTTTCTGGTACAGAGGGGAAGGAAGAGCTCAATATTCAATTAGGAGAAGAAACACCAGGAAATGTAAAGAACTTTGTGTAAAACAGGAGGGGGATTTTAAGGATTGGTAAAGAAAGCCTTCTTAACACAAAATAGTGCATGCCCATGGAAGAAAAAGGGATAAGCTTTAGAAAAGCAAACTGTAGAAAATAAAGAGGTGACCACAGAGCCACCCCTTTGGAGATAATCACCGTGAACATCTTGATGTACGCTCTTCCTGAGTGTGCTGAAATGTGGGTGTGCGTATTTGCATATGCACACGTGTGTTTATATTACTTTCTTTTTACCAAAATAGGTACACCTTGCATGTTTTGCCTCTTGCTTTTTTTTTTTAAATTTTATTTTTAAGTTATTTTAATTCCAGTTAGTTAACATACAGTGTAATACCAGTTTCAGGTGAAGAGTATAGCGATTCAACACTTCCATACAACACCGGGGACTCATCCGCGCCCTCCTTGATCCCCATCACGTGTTCTCCCCCTCCCCAACCCCATAACCCTCGTGTGTTCTCTGTAGAGAAGAGTCTGTTTCTTGGTTTCTCTCTCTTTTTATCTGCCTTTGCCTATTTGTTTTGTTTCTTAAATTCCACACATGAGTGAGATCATATGATATTTGCCTTTGTACCTTGATTTTTTAAAAAGATTTTATTTATTTATTTGAGAGAGAGAGAGAGAGAGAATAAGAGAGAGACAGAGAGAGCATGAGAAGGGGAGGAGGGGGGAGAAGCAGAGTCCCTGCTGAACAGGGATCCTGATGCGGGACTCAATCCAAAAACTCTAGGATCATGACCTGAGCCGAAGGCAGTTGCTTAACCAACCGAGCCACCCAGACACTCGTAACTTGTTTGTTTTTTTTAAATTGGGTCATGTTATAACCATCTTTTAATTTCAGTATATACTAAAACAGCATCATATGGATGTATGACAATTTACCCAACTAATTCCTTCCCAGGTAGGTCTTTCGCATCATCGAGCTGGTCAACTAACAAGTGCTCACTGATTCTGGCACCGAAGTCCAGAAAAGATCTTTATGGATTAGGGGGAAGTTAAATGTAAGGCCAGAGGCTGGGGAGAAAATAACAATGTAGAGTGGGGGAAAAAAACGTGGACTGGTGTGCTGAGGACCTAACAAAAATTACGATGAGTGTAATGGAAATCAGGTAATGGATCTAAAATAATTTATGATGTCAAAGAAAAATTATAATATTGAAACTGGATTTTCTACTTTTTTACTTTTTTCAAGTTGCATAACATTTTGAGCCTCAGTTTCTTCATCTACAAAAGGCAAATAATTATTTCTGTATCAAGGAGTAACTACAAACAGAAAAGAGGGTTTTATACAGGACCTTAAAGAAAGCCTATTATAGAATAGAATGTGTGCTCAATATTTCTTCATTTCCTGCTCTACTTCTACCCGTTCGCGTTGTATTGTGGGAAACTGGGAAGAGTTGGCGGGCGCCCTACACTGGGAGCAGATGTGTGTGCTATGTTGTTCTGGAAACACAGCTGTCAGTTGTTTATAAAGGTTGTCAGAAGTTAGTGAGTTGCACAGAGATGATTTTTCAAGTTAAATAAAACTTACATGTGTTTGTGGGAAAATTTTTTTTTCCATTGCCAGTCTAGTTGGCCAACAGGCATGGTGTAATGGCGGTTCTCAGGGTGTGGTCCCCAGACAATGACAGCAACATTACCTGGGAACTTTGTAGAAATGCAAATTCTCAGGCCCCACCTCAGACTTCCTGTGTCAGAAACTCGGGGGGGGGGTGGATCCAGCAGTCTGTGTTTTAACCAACCCCGTAGGAGTTTCTGATTTGTGCTAAAGGCTCAAGACAGCTACTGTGGCAAGAGTCCTGGGAACCAAGACTCCTAGGTCAAGAATATACTCCAGCTTTCCAATTCACTGTGGGACATTGGACAAGTCTCTTTCCTTCTTTAATACATTTTCTCATGTAGAGAAAATAATATATCCCTGCCACCTCAAACGATTATTTCACCAACAATGAATTTAGGAGGATGAAAGATACTCAGATAATGTATGACATAAATGGAAGGGCTACTTATTATTCCCCCTGTCCTCAGGCAGAGCCCTGTCAAAAGCATCCCCATTTGAAGAAAAATGGTCCTATTTTTATTGACCATGAAAAGAAGAGCCTGTACCCTCCATGGAAATAAAATTTGACCATGAAAAGAATAAAATTCTGTTCAATAAAATTTCTGGTCAAAAATTTCATGGTCAATAAAAACTGACCATGAAAAGAAGAGCCTGCACCCTCCATGGAAAATCTGGCTGGATGCTTTCATAGCCCTCGCAGCATTTTCTCCTGTGTAAATCGAAATCAGCTCAAGGAAGCACCTTCAGTATCTCAGAGGTGTTCTGAGGAGGAGATGCTCCAGCAGGCATGACAATTGTTTGGCCAAGAAAAAATCCAAGAAAAAAGAGGTAACATTTGTTATTTGTTCTCCTTTTTCAGTCCTTAGGGAAAATGGAGAACAGTGGGCCACTGCCCTGTGGGTGCCAACCCTTCATCCATGTGAAGGGTGTTATTAAGATGTCCCTCAGACTGCCTGGCTTTTCCTGCTGAAGGGTTCTGCTTTCCTTCCCTCTGCTCGAAGGCCTTCCGGTACTCCCCGTTACCCAGCTTTGCTTCTGCTCTCTGAGCTCTTTCCATGTTCTTTAGTGATAGCCGTTCACGCACCTGCTGCCCAGGCGTCTTGAGTTCTGGTGTGCAGAAATATGCACAGATGCCCAGTCACCATCTGGGCTGGGAGCATGGCCGCATAGTTCTAGGACATCGGCCTCCAGGAGCACCGTGTGACTCTGACACCACAGAACGAGGCTGTGGCTCCAGACAGTTCAGACGCTTTTTATTTTTATTCCAGTTTACCTAGTCATTCATGTTTTATTTTCCATTACCCTTGGCATGCCATCTTTTATTTGTGCCTAATGATCTCTGCTGTTCTCCTGACACCTTTGATTTTCCTAATAGAAAAAAATAAATTTAACCCATTTATATACATACAGAAAATTAAAATATATGTGCTTAAGAAAATTGGAAGGAGAAATACCCAAATCTTAAAAGCCATTTTCTCGTGGAAGTGAGATCACAAGCTATGTCGTTCATTTTTTTCCTTGCTTCTCTGAATATTTAAATTTTTCTATGATTGATGCATCAATTGTATAATTTTTTTTCTAATGGCTTAATTTTTTAAAAAGCAAAAACTAAAATTGGGAAATTAACTTCCTGCATGCTCATAGGGCATCAAAAGAAAACTTAACACACGCTTATGTTAAGTAAGGTCCTGCTGCCACTCCTGAGGTTCCATTCCAGAAGAATACAAAGCCATGCTTGGCCATAAGACATGGTTTGTCCAAGACCGTTCTGGTTTTAGCACTAAAAGTTGGCAAGCCAGCACAGTTAGTCACCCTACGCCCCTGCCCTTTCTGTCTTCTTTTCGTTTGCTCACCTGTGACCACTTCCTGGGCTCTGCACGGTCCTTCTTTCCTGTGTCCAGCTCTGCCTTTCCTGGGGACGTTCAGCTTAGTCGAGCCTTGAGGACAGGAAGGAGCCCCAGAGGCATCATTTGTGTCTGTTGGTTCAAGTGAGGCTTAGCCGTAGAGGGCAAACGAGAAAAGGCCATTGAGCTGAGCTCACTCCTGGAGCAGGGAGTAAGAGCCAAGCCTTTGGGACAGGATGAAAAGACAGAAGGCCGAGGGGAAGAGCCAGTGTGACTAAAGGAGCTGTGGACAGTGCTCCATGGTAAGGGTAGAGAGGGAACAGCCGTCCATGCCTTGTTCCCTTTGACATGAATTATTTGGGGACTTTGGTTAACTGTATTTCTCCCTTTCAGTTTCAATATGTTATATTTACCTTATCTGGAGATCTCAGTTTACAAAGGGTTCATTCTAAATCAATGGTTCTCAATCCTCGCTGGACGGGAAAATCACCTGAGAAGCTTCGAGAACGTTTAGGCCCCAACCTGGACCACTTAAGCCAGAATCTCTAAGAAGGGAGCCCAAGGAATTTATATATATATAGAAGATATTATAATTATGCATAAGGGATTTACATATATTGTTACATATGAAAGTCTACATAAAGGAACTTTAAGTATTGTAATTATATAATATGTAATGATATGTAATTAACATATTATATAATTTATATAAATTCCTTTAAACATGTAATTATTTTATGCATATGTATAATTTCCTAAGGATATATATAAAGGAATTCATATATAAAGGAATCTATATTTCTGTATTATATATATAAAGGAATTTATATATAATATAATTACATGTAAAATGTAATCATGTGTATATGTGTATAATTAATATACATTACAGATTACATTAGATAGATATATTATTATAATATTATTATATATAATATAAAAATATATATAAAATAATACACATTTTTAAGGAATTCATATATAGATATTATCATTACATAAATAAATGTACATACATATATAATATGTATAATTATATATGTAAATTCCTTTATATATATGAATTTCATATTCTATGTAATAATATATTAATAGAGCCTCCTTTATACATTATATATGTAATCACATAAATTCCCTGGGTTCCCTTAAGTTCCCTCTTTACAGCCCTCTTTGTTTCCTCTCTGCCCTCATCCTCTTAAGAAGCATTACTACAAAGCACCGTCTATCTACCAAATCTTCTCAGGGGAGTCTAGCCATGATTAAGCATCATCGATACAGACATTTAAGATGTGTGATAAGGGGACCTCAGGAAGTCAAAGGAGCTAAAGGACACACTGGGGAAATGAGTCAGCAGGGAGGCAGTAAGGCAAGTAAGGCATGCAGAGAAGGACTCTATCTGTAGAGACATGTCAGTCAAGGAAATGGTTCAAGAATAGGCCGGAGACCTGAATTCTGGTCCTTTAATGTTCAAGACTCTGGAAATCTTTCTCCAAGTCAACAGGAAGTGCCTTACCTTCTAGGCACTGGTATTCCGTGAAAGGTCAGTGCTGTGGGCCATGGGCTCCTGGAGTCCCCTGCATTAGACTAAAGGTTCAAGTGAGCACGAATGTTGGAGAGGGGACAGAAATGAGCCACGAAGGAAAACTGGCTAGTACCCATGACCAAGATTGGGAAAAAAGGGTTGCGTGTTCTCGGTGAAAAAGCAAAGTACCAGATGAGCCTAGGCAGGTTCACTTTCTGAGGGCGTGCTTGGCTGAGCTGTTGAACCCAATGGGTTGCCTTTAAAGGCCATGCCCAGCCTCTGTGGGTCCCACCCTGTAGCCATCCACAGCAGCTGCATTGCTTTCATAGCATTGATAGGTCACTGGCTAGCTGGGGAACAGGCCCAGGCTGGAAGTGAGGATGGACATCCTAGCAGGTGTTCAGAAAACAAGAGACCTCAGTCAAGGATTTTAGCATTGGTCTATGCTTTCCCACACTGGGTCTTCTTATCTGAGGGTTAGATGCCTGTGGGTAGGGCAGGTATATGTAGACTTACTGGAGAAAAGAAATGAGAGCTGCTCTCATGTTTGCTTCATCTTTTCCTGAAGGTTCTCAGCCAGGCTGTGCGGTATGTGAGCAGCAAATGTGAGTAGGTAAGGGGAGCCGGGAAGGGCAAGAGGCCTCTCCAACCCTCCGCTCTCAGCCCAGAGGCACTAAGGCAGTGGTTCCAAGGATCAAGGATTTCTTAGAAATACAAATGCCAGGTCCCCACCCCCGGGGCTTCTGGCTTACTTGGTTTGAGGTGGGATTTGCAATAGCCATGTTATTGAAATACTCTCCAGCTTATTCTGAAGTGTAGCTCACTTGCCCCACACGAGGGCATTAGCCCTGGAATCGATCCAGGGGCTGGTTTTTATTTTGCCCTTTTGCCTATCAATCTTTTGAATTTTACAAGTCTTAATGTTTTAAAATATCTCTTTTCCTTCTGGGGCCTCAGATTTGAGCTTCATCAGAACCACCAGGCAAACTTGTTAACACAGATTGCTGGCCCCACTCCCAATGGGGAGCCGAATCATTTGCCTTTCTGACCAGTCCCCGGGTTACACTGGTGCTGCCTCCAAGAACCACACTTTGACAACCTCCAGTCTTACTTTATCATTTCATCCTTTTAGTATTTTAGTTCTCTGGATTTACTGTTCCAGTTAGATCTTGATTTTCCTCAGCTTTTGTTTTCTTCTTCCCATTAAACTATGTTATTTTTTTTTCTTAAATTAAAAATTTTTTTGAAGATTTTATTTATTCATTTGAGAGAGGGAGAGTGAGACAGAGAGAAAGGGCATGAGAGGGTATGGGGGGGAGTCACAGGGAGAAGCAGACTCCCCACTGAGCATGGAGACCTTCACTGGCCAGATCTCAGGACCCTAGACCACTACCTGAGCCGAAGGCAGACGCTTGACTGACTGAGCCACCCAGGCGCCCCTTCATTTATAGTTTATCTAGATCTTTCTTGCTGCCTTTAATGCTAATTTATACACCATTTTACTTTACCAATATCTTTTTTAAATTTGCCCTTTTGACCAATGTAACAGACTGCTAGTTGCCCACTCAAGGGTCATTTTCTATCCCCCTTTCCTGTTAACCAGACCTGAATTTTGTTGAGGTATTCGGTCGTCATTGTCTCACCAGAGCCTCTAGTCTCTGGGGTGATCTCTTTTTTCAGCTCTCTTGAGAAGCTGATCAATGATACTGTAAGATACTTAAAGTATATATCACGATGATTTGATGTACGTGTACACTGTGACAGAGTCCCTCTCATCTAGTTAATTAACACGTCCATCACCTCACATGTATGTCTTTTGTGTGTGAGAACATTTAAGTTCTACCCTCCTAGTGAATTTCAATTATATGATACAGTGTTATTAGGGGTGACTCTTAATTAGACTAAACCAATGAAGGTAATTCCACTTCCTTGCCTCTGACTAGCCTAAAAATGTCAATGTGAAGGAAAGTCAGCTGGTGGTCCCTGGTAAAGTTTTCTTTAGAACAGGGATCAGGAACATTTTGTGTGTCAGGCTTCAGACTGTTGTGTGAAAGTTTGATCCTGAGAGAAGAAAGAACAATCTGGCATCCATGAGGGAACAAGCCTCAGGAGCCAAGGCAATACCTTGAAGATGGCAGAGCAGAAAGGTGGAAGGAAACAGGGCCTTTGATCATGTCCTTGAGCCACTGAGCTCACAAACCCTGGACCTGATTTATCTTCAGACTTTCTGTTACGTGGGATTCTCTTTGTTTAAGGCATTTGAAGTTAGGTTTTCTGTTTCCTCAAGTCAAAAGCGTCCTAAATGACATACGTTATTTTAGCCACCCGAAGATTACTCTATTTTTATTTGTCTGCAGGTATTTGTGTATACATCGTAAATTTCTTGAGACCAAGAATCATGATTTTTTTAGTATTTTTTTAAATAAGATTTTATTTTTAAGTAATCTCTATACCCAAAGTGGGACTCAAACCCACAACCCTGAGATCAAGAGTTGCGTGCTCCACCGACTGAGCCAGTCAGGCACCCCAAAAGGCTTCATTTTTAAAGGAGTAATTTTAGGTTTACAGCAAAATTAAGAAGGTACAGAGGTTAACCAGATACCCCTTGTCCTCCACCCCATATATCTAGCCTTCCCCATTAAAACATCTTCTACCGAAGTGGTGCATTTGTTACAACTGAGAAACCTACACCGAGATCCAAAATCCATAGTTCACATTAGGGTTCGCTTTTGGTGTTGTTTGGACAAATGGATAATAATATAAATTTACCATAACAGTGTCATACAAAGTAATTTCACCGCCCTAAAAAAATCCTCTGTGCTCTGCATATCCATCCCTCCACCGCCCAACCCCTGGCAACTACTAATCTTTTCACTGTTTGCCTTTTCCAGAACAGCAGATGGTTGGAATCATGCAGTCTGTAGCCTCCCAGATTGGCTCCTTTCACTTAGTAATATGCATTTAAGTTTCCTCCATGTCTTTTCACAGCTTGATAGCTCATTTCTTTTAGCGCTGAATAATATTCCATTGTCTGGATGTACCACAGTTCATTTATCTATTCATCTACTGAAGGACTTTTTTTTTTAAATTAACCTATTTTAAAAATTAACATATAATGTATTATTTGTTTCAGGGGTACGGGTTTGTGATTCACCCGTCTTACACGATTCATAGTGCTCACAATTACTGAAGGACATCTTGAGTACTTCCAAGTTTTGACAGTTGTGAACAAAGCTGCTATAAACATTCGTGCGTGGGAGGTTTCCGTGTGGACATCAACTGTCAGCTCCTCTGGCTAAATACCAAGGAGTATGATTGCTGGATTGTACGGGAAGAGGTTATTTCATTTTGCAAGAAACTGCCCAACTGTCTTCAAAAGTGGCTGTTCCATTTTGCATTCCCACCAGCAAGAAGTAAAAATTCCCATTATTCCACATCCTCACCAGAGTTCAGTGTTGCCAATATTTCAGGTTTGGGCCATTCTAATAGATATGTAGCAAAATCTCACTGTTGTTTTAATTTGCATTTTCCTGATGTCGTATGATGTGGGACATCTTTTCACATGCCTATTTGCCACCTGTATATCTTCTTTGTTGAGGGTCCGTTAAGGTCTTTGACCCAGTGTTCAATTAGGTTGTTTTCTTGTTGTTGCTTTTGTGAGTTCTTTATATATTTTGGATAATAGTCCTTTATTAGATGTGTCCTTTGCAAATATTTTCTCCCAGTCTGGGTCTTGTCTTCTAATACTCTTAATATTGTCTATTGGAATCATGACATTTTATGCAGAATTTTTCAAAGGTCTCTAATACCACGTGGTTTGAGAGAACAATTTCATTATTTCATTTCTGCAATTACTTCTCTTCCAAACATTTTAAGACTTAGTTCATATCAAACTTACGCTAATCACTGGAACACTAAAATGAACATACGCACGTACAGCTTGTGGTTGTTCAAAACAAAAACGGGACATCTGATCACCTTTATAGGCAGAAGCTTTATTGTGAGGCTGTGTGTGGACGGACCTTCCACATCTCACAGCTCTGACTCGTCCTCTCCTTGCCTCCAGCTTATCTGACCCGCGTGGGCCTCTCCTTCTATTTTTATGAGTTCTATCCTTGTCCTTCCACCAAACAAATGGCCAAAGGGGTAAAAATTCTTTCAAGTTTCAGAGGGACACATTTATGTTAGTATTTTATCACCTTTGTAGGAAAAAGCTCTCAGGCACACTACTTTGTGATCACTGGACAACTTTGGGTCAAGTGCCATCTTGAGTCAGCCAATGACTACCTTAAGACTATAAAATACCCTGATGCATCTTCCTTCAAATGCTAAGAGGAAGTTGGAAACAAAAGGTACCATGACTTGGATGTTGAATGTGTTTTTGAAAGAGTGATACAGAAAATGACTCCAGAACTCATATCTTAGTCACTGCTGCTATGTCTTCACTGTGTGCCCTGTTTGCCTTGTTTTTTTAAATAATTTCTATCTCCTCAGATCAAAAGAATGAAATAAAAGAGAATCAATTCTCTCTTTTAAAATTAGTAATGATTCTCAGGGCACCTGGGTGGCTCAGTCAGCTAAGTATCAGAATCTCGATTTCAGCTCAGGTCATGATTGCAGGGATTTGGGATCAAGCCCCTTGCTGGGCTCTGCACTCAGTGGGGGGTCTGCATGAGATTCTCTCTTCTCCTCTTGCCCTACCCCTCCAACTCAGTGTGGCATTCTCTCTCTCTCTAAAATAAATAAAGAAATCTTAAAAAATAAAATAAGATCAGTAATGATTCATAACTTGTTTTGGGGAAACGAAATGGAAACTAAGTTCTCAAGGCTAAAACAAAAATGTGCTCTGTTGGAACAAGGCACAGTGTAATAATTTATAAAGGACTAACAATATTTAGAAACATCGAATTAACTAGATAAAGTAAATGTTAAGATAACAATTACTAGTTAAGATAAAAACAAGTACTGTTGTGGTTGTTTTACTTTACAGTCAAATACTACTGTACCTGTAATTATATTCCCAGAGCAAGAGGTTATCATACTGACATCAACTCCACCAAGAATAAAAAGAGTTACCTGGAGGATAGATTAGGTTCCTGTACTTATAGTTCAATGAAAAAAAATTGTTTTTAAAGATTTTACTTATATATTTGACAGAGAGAGAGATCACAAGTAGGCAGAGAGACAGGCAGAGAGAGAATGAAGGAAGCAGGCTTCCTGCTGAGCAGAGAGCCCAATGCTGGTCTTGATCCCAGAACCCTGAGATCATGACCTGAGTCAAAGGCAGAGGCTTAACCCACTGAGCCACCCAGGCACCCCAGAAAAAATGTTTTTTTTAAAGCTTATTTATTTTTATTTTAGAGAGAGAGGACATGAGCGGGTTTGGCAGAGAGGGAGAGAAAGAATCTTCACCCAGACTCCCCACTGAGCTGGGTGCCGTACTCTAGGCTCTATCCCTTGACCTTGAGATTATGACCTGAGCTGAAATCCAGAGTTGGCCAGTTAACTGACTGAGCCGCCCAGGCACCACTTAAATGAAAAAATTTTACCTTTATTTGTTTTCATTTTATTTAAATTCCAATTAACATACAATGTAATATTAGGTTCAAATGTAAAATTTAGTGACTCAACACTTCCATACAACACCCAGGGCTTTTCATAACAAGTGCCCTCCTTAATGCCATCACCCATTTAGCCCATCCCCAACCCACCTCCCCTTCAGCAACTTCCAGTTTGTTCTCTATAGTTAAGAGTCTGTTTTATGGTTTGTCTCTCTCTTCTCTACTCCCCTCTCCCATTATGTTCATCTGTTTTTCTTAAGTCCAACGTGAGTGAAATCATAGGGTATTTGTCTTTCTCTGACTTATTTTGCTTAGCATAGTACACTCTAGATTTAACCATGTTGTTGCAAATGGCAAGATTTCATTCTTTTTGATGGCTGTGTAATATTCTGTTATATATATATAAAACATCTTCTTTATCCATTCATTGGTCATTGGTCAATAGACATTTGGGCTCTTCCCAGTTTGGCTGGCATTGATAACACTGCTATAGATATCGGGGTGCATGTACCCCTTTGCATCAGTATTTTTGTATCCTTTGGATAAATACCTAGTAGTGCATTTGCTGGATCGCAGGATAGTTCTATTTTTAACTTTTTGAGGAACCTCTATACTGTATTCCAGGAAAATTTTTATTTTTAAGTAGAAAAACACAAGTGTAATTTCAGAAGTATTCTTAAAAAAAAAAAAAAAGAGAGAGACTCTGGAAAGAAATAGTGGGTGATGCTTTTATTTTCTGCCATCTACTGATCTGCATTTTCTAATGTTTCTACAGTGAGCATATATCACTTCAAAAATAATAAAATGGTAGGGCACCTGGGTGGCTTGGTTGGTTAAGCATCTGCCTTTGGCTCAGGTCATGATCTCAGGGTTCTGGGATGGAGCCCCACATTACCATCAGGCTCCCTGTTCCATGGGGAGTCTGCTTCTCACTCTCCCTCTACCCCTCTCCCTGTTCATGCTCTCTCTCTATCAAATAAACAAATAAAATCTTTAAAAAAATATATGGAAATGTTGCATTAATGTATGACCCCTAAGTAAGGAAAAGGAAAATAAAGAAATGTATTTGGTGTAGAGCCCAGTGTGGTGACTTAGTAAATTTAAGTGCTTTGTTTTCTAATGCTTCTGAGGGTAATGATCTCCATTCCAGAGCTGGCATATGTAAACAACACAAGATACCCTGGAAACACACTGGAGCCTATTTTGATTCATTTGAATTTAGAATTGTGGTAATAAACCTATTTGGGTAAGTGTCAGATGATGGCTACTTCTATGAGTATTTGTGCTGTGACTTCACTTGCTGTGGATTTAGAATGCACCCAAAAGGACAGCTGTGCAAGATGCTATTTTTGTCTGCTTCTAATTCCTCCGGGGTATGTTTATCCAAACTGTCGAAAACCACCCAATCCTCAGTGAAAACCCACCAACATCAAATGCAATGCTTTTAAAAAGCAACCCATTCTGCAACACAGGGGCAGGGGAAAACACGTTATTTAGAAGAAAATGTCCTTTGTGGGGTGGACTTCACTAGAACGCCGGTAAAGCCATATGCTACTTCATTGCCAACAGAACCCAGTTCCATTCCTCTAGGACCTTGTCCCTGACTTCCTTTTCAACCCCACACTCCACTTTCCAACCACATGAGATCGCCCTTCCCCAAGGCCACCAAACCAGCTCAGCTGGAACAAATCTCCAGACGTCACCACGCAAACACTTTCAAGAGTTCATGTACAAAAAGCCAAACATTAAAACCTCCATCTTATTGTGGCTGACATTCCTACCCCCCCCCGCCCCCCAAAAAAGAGCCAATGTGTTTTGCAAAAACAAACAAACAAACAAGCAAAACCCCTTGAGGATGGAGGACAGTTTTATGCAATGGGAAAATAACCACACCAGAGGAAGAGAAGGTAGGCAGCCTCTGTATCAGGGAGTAAATGTTCACAAATCTAAACTCTTGGCAGGGAGACAGTGAGAATTATTTTGTTTCTGATTTGGTAACTTGTGACCCATTTACAAAGGCAAAGAAGAGATTTTTTTAAAAATCCCATTTGAATAAGGGCCGTTTTTAGATTCTTTAATTCTTTTGTTCATTCAACTCGTATTAATTGGTTTTAAGCTCTCTTCTGGGGCAGAGCATTGAGCTAGAGGAAGCCCTAAAGTTAACTCAGACAGGGTTTCTGCTTTCCAGAAGCCCATGGTAGATTAGGGAAGAAAGAGATTGTCTAAATTATATAATCTGAATGTGTTGTGATAAAGGTCATGAGTAGCTCTACAAGGCTACAGGTGTTGTCAGTATCCTTCCTCTCTAGTAATCACGGCCATGAACAGTGTTTCTAGCATGACCATTCAGGGACTCAGAGATCCAGGCATACCCTGAGTCATCACACAGCATGACTCAGCCCTAGATACATTTGCTGGTTCCGGACTGAGCAGTGGCTCTTGCAGGAGGAGGAAAGAACAGTGGCAAGTTAAGAGTGAGCAGCCCTATCTTTACAAGCCCCATCTTTACTATCTGCAGTATGCGTGACAGCCACATGACGCAAAACTTCATGGCTTTGCCAAAAACAGCTCTATTTTCTCTGATTTTCCCTATTCAGGCTTGCAACTTGTGAATGAAGACGCTTAAGGGATATGTCAGACAGCTCTTGCTGCACTCGTGCTAGGTAAAAAACAATCCTAAATCTCTCCATCGCTTATAATCAGAAACACTCATTGTCAAACCCCTGGGTCTCTAAGTCAGCCGAGGTCTGGCTGAGCTAGGCTGGATTCCAGGTTTCTGACCTTGTTGAGGTCTGCTTCACATTATGGGGCTCATGATCTCAGATCGCAGAAATGCAAGAAGCCAGATTACACAATATGGCTTTTAAAGGACTTGTTTGCACCTGGCATATTATCTCTTCCCCGCATATCTCATTGGTGAGAGCAAGTGATACAGGACTGGCCCCACAACGCTAAGGCAAGGAAATAATCTCTGCCTATCTGAGCAGCAGGAACTGCCAAGTCACAAGCGTGTGGATATAATTTATGTAATTCAGAGAAAGCACAAGGAACTGAGAACAACAATCTAATCGACTGCGAAAGAGAAACTAACAATGAGATATGTAAGTAAGTGCAGTGGGGCTGTTGCCGACCTTCGGGTAGGTAACATACGACTGATACCCGTGGTAGGTAACATACGTCTGATACCTGTGCCCAGTGCTTCTGTGTGCTTAGAGCTGAAGTCACCATAACTGCTGACTTTGAGGGCTTTTGTTTCTGGCTTCCAATAAGATTGGAGCCCGCTGCTTCACGAACAGTGAAGGAAACACATCACCCTTCTTTTTAGTGTCTTTGCCCGCTCCTTCCCTTCCTCCTGCCCCTCTTCCACAGCTGTCAGGCTTCTCCAGCCCACCGCGTTTCCGGCTGCTCTCCCCTCCACTCAGTGATGGTCTCCTCCAATTTCACCCACCAGGCCCTGCCACGTTGCTGTTAATACACGTCTGAATCTCGGTGATGAAGAAACATCTCAAGAACACCCCTGGGTTGTTTGGAAGCAGGTCCTGTCTTCGGAAATGGAGGTCCGGGTCTCCTCTGGAAATGCTTCCGTGAGCCTGCCTCGGAAAGAAACTCACAGCCTCCTACAGTGTGAGTGCTGGGACTTTAGACGGTAGCTAGCCAATCCTGCTATGTTAGAGATAAAGCAAATGAGGCCCAGAGAGTCCATTTACTTTTTTCCTTTTCTTTTTTTTCTTTTTTAAATGTTTATTGTGTTATGTTAGTCATCATAAAATATTTCATTTGTTTTTGATGTAGTGTTCCATGATTCACTGTTTACGTATAACACCCAGTGCTCCACACAATACATGCCCTCCTTAATACCCATCACCAGCTCACCCATCCCCCAACACCCCTCCCCTCTAAAGCCCTCAGTTGTTTCTCAGAGTGCACAGTCTCTCCTGGTTCATCTCCTCCTCTGATTTCCCCCAACTCACTTCTCTCCATCTCCCAGTGTCCTCCGTGTTATTCCTTATGCTCCACAAGTAAGTGAAACCATATGATAATTGACTCTCTCTGCTTGATTTATTTCACTCAGCATAATCTCCTCCAGTCCCATCCATGTTGATACAAAAGTTGGGTATTCATCCTTTCTGATGGAGGCATAATACTCCATAGAGTATATGGACCATATCTTCTTTATCCATTCATCTGTTGAAGGCATGTTGGCTCTTTCCGCACTTTGGCGACCGTGGCTATTGCTGCTATGAACATTGGGGTGCATATGGCCCTTCTTTTCACAACATCTATATCTTTGCGGCAAATACCCAGTAGTGCAATTGCAGGGTCATAGGGTAGCACTGTTTTTAATTTTGGGGGTTGGGGGAATCTCCACACTGCAGAGAATCCATTTACTGAAAGAACTAAGACCAGGGTCTTGGGCTTCTTATTCTCAATCCAGGGGACCCAGCGTATCTCACCACTTGCATCCTTCCCTGAGGGAGTCAGTGGAATTCTTATTAAAATTATCATGAACATGTGTGGCAGGTACTAGATGAACTTCTATAAATACAAAGATTTGGGGGCCCTGGGCTCTCTCTGTTTATACACATTCATCGAGAACTCCCCAAACTAGCAAATTGGACTATTTGGCCTGGGAAAAGGAGATTTCAGCTAAAATGCAAAGATAACTATAAAGAGATAACCCT
The DNA here is from genome assembly GCF_009829155.1 of Mustela erminea. Classification (NCBI taxonomy): domain Eukaryota; kingdom Metazoa; phylum Chordata; class Mammalia; order Carnivora; family Mustelidae; genus Mustela; species Mustela erminea. The sequence goes on along the minus strand of NC_045615.1, from coordinate 26,075,798 downwards.
TAGCTTCTGATCTTCTAAGGAGACCAGAGCTGCCGACCTTCGGGTACTGGAACATAACATACGACTGATACCCGTGCCCAGTCACCAACCCTGACACTTCCAGGGCAATCTCAGAGAAAACTAAGGGGATGGAAGGACCCTAAAGTAACTGAAAGTTTATCCCATATAAATCAGAAATTGCTAAACTGACTGGTTGTTTGTGTAAGTGACTCTATTTCCTTTTTCCACTACCAGAATTGAAATTCATAACTGATCTTATAATGGAAAAATAGAGTAAGTTACTATATTCCAGGCCTGAGTTTGCGATGTGCATTTTGAACCTACTGTCTATTGAGAGGTACTACTAGTACTACTAGTACCCTCTTAGCTAATATGTATGGAAAAAGATCTGCAACACTTTAAACACGGAATACTTTCATTTTGATTATGTACACTTGAACGTTTCCACAATAAACATGCACTATTTTTGTAATAAGAAAAATAATTTTTTAACTGAAAAAAAAAACAAAACCCTCCTACCCTCCGTTACTCATTTCTAACCAATACAGATCCTCTCCATTTTCACTTATTTTTGGCACAATCCACATACCTTGGCATTGGAGTTGCTTCTCCTTACATCTTTCTTATTAAATTTTGCAATTCCCACCCCTTCCCCGAAACCTTTGTGCCTTTGTATTTTCTCGTTTCATTGGTGTTGAGGATTTAGCTGGCCAAGACATCAGCCGAATCTGAGAAGTCAAATTAAATAGAAAAGCCAATAAAAGAAAAAGCATTGAGACCACTAATCTGATTTATCATTCTGAAGTGGGCTTCAGAACAGATACTATGCATTTGCTAATGTTGTCTGCCCTACTTAAAAATTACTTGAAGTGACTTAGAACTAAATTATCAAGATATCATTTGATCAAAACCGAAACAGCAGTAGAAGGAAACTGAGTTCCTTTTAATGGGCGTGGGAAGCCCCAGCTGAGTAAGACTGGGGCAGTCAGGTCTGTTCTGCCCTGTGCTGTGGGGTAGGGAGCTGGGATGGCATTTAGCTCTGTAAGAGTCAAAGGGAGACTTCTGGGAGGGCTCCCTGGTGGAGACCCGCCTCGAACAAGGTCCTGAAAGAGAAGTTCAATTAACCAAGGAAAGAAATGTTCCTAGAAGGGGTTAAGGAACCTGGGCAAGGCAGAGTTATACCACCAAGTTCTACACTCAGTTCCAGGCTTCCTGGCAAACAAGGCAAAAAGGGGGGAAATGTGCTACTTATTTTTACTATTTGAGAAAAGAGAAATACCATTCCAGGAGCTAAAGATGAAACTCTAGATTAGTGATTTTCAAGTGTTAGCCCGTATAAAAATCCCTTCGAACACCATGAAACTTGCAGAGTTCTGGACCCCATTCCAGAGATTCTGACTCGATAGTTCTGGGGTGCGGTCCAGGACTCTGAAATAAACAAGTCACCCCAATAATTCCAATGGAGTTTCCACCCATTAAAAAAAAATACCACCATCAAATGAATTTTTTAAATCAATTTTTCATTCATCTTTTCATTCAAAAAACTATTAAGTGCCGTCCTCAATGTTGGGGGTTGACAGGAGAAGGAGAGAGAGTGGTGGTCTGCCCCCAGGGGCACTATGGGCCGTTAAGAGGAGGGCCACAGGGTCTCTGGGCCAGCCAGCCTCTTCTCATGTGCTCCCCACGGGACCCTCCAGACCAGACACCTGTGCCTCGTCCCACGTGCTCATTGCCACTTCTGCTCCTAACCACAATCTTTCTCAGTTTCATTTTTGGTGACGAGGCCATCTGCCTGGGCTCAGAAAACTCAGTTGTGGAGGAGGTGCCCACTGAGTCACTGGATGGAGGCTCCCAGGATTCTCCAAATGCTGCAGCAGCTTCTCGGAGTGACCAGCTGAAGAGTATGTCACCAGAGTCAGCAGCCTGGATGCAGGGACAGGGACCACTGAGGATCCTGACAAGTGCAGAGGGGCTGGTCAACCAGATGGACCTAGATGGATCCAGGCTCCCAGCTTCAAAGATAGTGTGCTATAGATTAAATATGTGTGCCCCCCCAAGTTCATATTTTGGGGCCCCAACCCCCTATATGAAGGAATTCAGAGATGGGGACTTTGGGAGATGTTAGGGGTTGATGAAGTCCTTATGGTGAGGCCCGCACTATGAGATAAGTGTTCTTATAAGATGAGGCATCAGAGAGCTTGCTCTCTGTCAGTGTCATGTGAAGACACAGGGAGAAGACAATGATCTCTAAACCAGGAAGGGGGCTTTCCTGAGAATATGACCATGTGAGCAACCTGATCTTGGACTTTCAGTTTCTAGAACTATGAGAAAATACAGTTGACCCTCAACAACACAGCTTTGAACTTCATGGGTTCACTTATACACACAGATTTTCTTTGATAAACTACTCTCAATGTATTCTCTCTTCCTTACGATTTTTTGGGAACTTCCTTATGAATTTCTTTTTTTCCTTGATTCATTTTTTTAAAAAAATTGTTATGTAAATTCAATTTAGTTAACATATAGTGTACTATTAGTTTCAGGGGTAGAATTCAGTGATTCATCAGTTGTATACAACATCCAATGTTCATTACGTTAACTGACCTCCTTAATGCCATCACCCAGTTATCCCATCCCCCGCCAGCACCTCCCTTCCAGCAACCTTCAGTTTGTTTCCTAGAGTTAAGAGTCTCTATGGTTTGCCTCCCTCTCTGTTTTTGTCTTATTTTATTTTTCCTTCCCTTCTCCTATGCTCATCTATTTGGTTTCTTTCTTTCTTTCTTTTTTACAATTTTATTTATTTATTTGAGAGAGAGAGAGGGAGATGGAGAGAGAGATAGAGAACATGAGCAGAGGTGAGGGACAGAGGGAGAGGAAAATGCAGATTCTCTGCTAAGAAGGGAGCCCAACACAGGACTCAGTCCCAGGACCCTAGGATCATGAACTGAGCCAAAAGCAGACAATTAACCAACTGAGTTCTCCAAGCAACCTCATCTGTTTTGTTTCTTAAATTCCACATATGAATGAAGTGATATGGTAATTGTCTTTCTCTGAAGGACTTATTTTGCTTGGCAGAATGCACTCTAGTTCCATCCATGTTGTTGCAAATGGCAAGATTTCATTCTTTTTGATGGCCGAGTAATACTCCATTGCATCTATGTACCACATCTTCTTTATCCATTCATCTGTTGATGGACATCTGGGCTCTTTCCATAGTTTGGCTATTGTGGACATTGCTGCTATAAACATTGGGGTGCATGTGCCCCTTCAAATCACTGTGTTTGTATGTTTGGATAAGTACCTAGTAGTGTATTTGCTGGGTCATAGGGAAGTTCTATTTTTAACTTTTTAAGTAACCTCCACACTGTTTTCCAGAGTGGCTGCACCAGTTTCTATTCCTACCAACAGTGTAAGGGGTTCCCCTTTCTCCACATCCTCACCAACATCTGTCTTTTTCTGACTTGTTAATTTTAGCCATTCTGACTGGTATGAGGTGGTATCTCATTGTGGTTTTGATTTGTATTTCCCTGATGCTGAGGGATGTTGAGCATTTTTTCATGTGTCTACTGGCCATTTGTATGTCTTCTTTGGAAAAATGTTCATGTCTTCTGTCCATTTCTTGATGGTTTTGTTTTGTTTTGTTTTGTTTTATTTTGTTTTGTTTTTGAGTTTGGTAAATCCTTAATAGATTTTGGATACTAGCTCTTTATCTGAGATGTCATTTGTAACTATCTTCTCCCATTCCGTTGGTTGCCTTTTAGTTCTGTTGATTGTTTCCTTTGTTGTGCAAAAGCTTTTTACCCTGATGAAGTTGCAATGTTCATTTTTGCTTTTGTTTCCCTTACCTTTGGAGACACGTCTAGCAAAAAGTTGCTCCAGCCGAGGTCAAGGAAGTTGCTGTCTGTGTTCTCCACTAGGATTTGGATGGATTCCTGTCTCACATTGAGGTCTGTCATCCATTTTGAGTCTATTTTTGTGTGTGGTGTAAGGAAATGGTCCAATTTCATTCTTCTGCATGTAGCTGTCTAATTTTCTCAGCAACATTTGTTGAAGAAACTGTCATTTTTCCATTGAATGTTCTTCACTGCTTTGTTGAAGATTAGTTGACCATAGAGTTGAGGGTCCATTTCTGGGTTCTGTATTCTGTTCCATTGATCTATGTCTGTTTTTGTGCCAGTACCATACTGTCTTGATGATCACACTTTGTAACTGAGCCTGAAGTCCAGAATTGAGATGCCTTCAGGTTTGGTTTTCCTTTTAAACATTCCTTTGGCTATTTGGGGTCTTTTCTGATTCCATACTTCCTTGCGATTTTTAAAAAAATTTTATTTATTTATTTGACACAGAGAGAGAGAGATCACAAGTAGGTGGAGAGGCAGGCAGAAAGGGGGGGGGGGAGAAGCAGGCTCCCTGCTGAGTAGAGAGCCTGATACAGGGCTCCATCCCAGGACCCTGAGATCATGACCTGAGCCAAAGACAGAGGTTTAACCTACTGAGCCACCCAGGCACCCCACCTTGCAATTTTCTTAACATTTTCTCTTCTCTAGCTTACTTTTATGTAAGAATGTGGTCTATAGGGGCACCTGAGTGGCTCAGTTGGTTAAGCGAGACTGCCTTTGGTTCAGGTCATGATCCTGGAGTCCCAGGGTCGAGTCCCCCATTGGGCTTTCTGCTCGGCAGGGAGTCTGCTTCTCCCTCTGACCTCCCCCTCTTATGCTCGCTCTTTCTCTCATTCTCTCTCTCAAGTAAATAAATAAAATCTTTTTTTTTTTTTTTAAAAGAATGTGGTCTATAATACATACATAAAATTGACATTAACCGACTACTTGTGTTATCCATAAGGCTTCCGGTCAACAGTAGGCTGTTTGTAGTTAAGCTCTGCAGAAGTCAAAAGTTACACACATGTGGGGGGTTACACACCCTAAGCCCTGTGTCATTCAGAAGTCAAGTGTAAAAGTCTATGGTATGGCAGCCCAAGCTAACCAAAACATGGTGGAATTGCCATCAGCCCTTCTCCTGGCTGTAGTCTCTCTGCACACTCTGGGCTTCAGTTTAATCCTTCGGCCCCAGCCCTGCCCTGCCCGTTTATCTGTATGGACACACTTTTTTCCAGCCAGGGACCTTAGCTTGTTCCCTACACCCTGTCAATCAGCTTCAGAGTGATTATATGCCCACGTGCTTTTACTGTTACCATGACTGAGGACCTTCTGACAAAGTAAACACTGCAGATCATTAGCTGCCACCATCTAGCATTTAGACAGAGAAAGAAGTCCCAGAAAGTGTGTGTGTGTGTCTCAGTGTGGGTGGAGATTTTGTGTGAGTATGCAAAATGTGGGTGTGTGTTGAGAGACAATATATAAATGGACAAAGGCCAAACTATAAATGTAATAATAATACTGTAACCCACGGTCCGCAGCAAACGACTCAGGAAGCCAGTCTGCTATAAAGCAAACATGTCCAAGTCAGACCCTATCTCTAGCAACAGGCCCTGGAAGTCAGACAGCAATCCCAAACCCCTGTCACAATGGCCCTTATTTTTATTCCCTCTTCCAAGCTGGGAGAAGCCAAATATGCACCTCTAGCCAGTCACCAGAACTAAAAATTAGAACTTGCTTCTAGTTCCTCATGCCAACAGCCTCTGCTCTTGGGGCATACGTGAAACCTTCTCCTTTTCCCACTAACAAGTTTTCCCACTCCTGTGTCTGCCTTTGCATCTCGGCCACAGTGCAAGCCATGGTGGCTGACTCCATTGTTCGAGCAAGCTAGGAATCAAAGGTCTTTGCTTGTTCTTATTTGGATGATCTTCATGTATTTCTGCAGTGTGCAGGAGCGTGTAGAAGCACGTGTGTATGAACACGTGAGTATGAGAGGGAGCTGTGTGTGTGTGTGTGAGTCTGTGTGGGGGAGAATGGCAAGGGTGTGGGGTAAGGAGAATGGTGGAACAGGATGCCGCACTCACCATCAGATCTCCTTGCTTCTGGGTTTGCTCCCTTTGCCCCTTCTCTTGTAGGGCTGATGGGGAGGGAAGGTGCGCGGGGGGAAAAGCAGGAGGGAAAGGAGTTGGATTTGGATGAGAGTCACTTCCGTGATACAGATAATTGAGGATAAAAGCCAGACTTTTGTGTGGAGTAATAGAGTCCCTAGATCATCAAACCAGTCCCCCTACCACTCCCCCCACCGCCCTCTAGAGTACAACACTTCAGAGCTTTCCCAGCCCACCGTACTTCAAGACCTCCGTTGCTCCTTTCATTGTTGAAAGCCAATGGCGGATTCCAGGACAAGGTTCCCACTCCCCTCCCCATCTCTGTGCCTGCCATTCCCACTGGAGCCTCCCTGGTGTCTTACGGTTGTGACTGCGTCCCTGACTTCAAGTTAGTTACCAGTGTATCCGGATTTAATCTGAGGCCAGGCGGCCACTTGCCAAAATTAATGGTTGGTAAAATTAGAACAAACAGAGGTAAATAGCCTTTACCTAGCACACCATCTCCCTGTGATTTTAATAGCAGCAAAGAGATCACTGCGGTTTTACAATTTTCTGATCAATGATGGTAATTTTCTTCCCCTTAAGATGCGGTTAATCACCCTAAGGGTCTTAGAGAACACAGGGGTCAAAAGAAAATTGCACGTTTGTGCAGGCTTTCTGCAGGACTTCCATATATTTTGCACATCACGCTAACTGCTGGGAGGTTGTGGTTCCCAGGAGCTGTGCCCTGCGCACTCGGATAAATGGTGCAGAGCTTCCCGACTCTGCCACGGGAAAGAATCTGGGGTCCTGCCACAGAAAACCTGATATCACAAAGCCCCCTGGTGAGCTTCCCTTTTAAAAATGGAAGAAACCAGGGCTGACACCCCGCCCCCGCCAGTGAGCACTTGGAGCCTAGCATCCCTAGTCCTAATAAGATGCAAGTGGCCTAATGGAGGGAACTCCCAATGCTGGGCATCCTCTCCCGCATGTGGGGGTCAAAGCGGCGGGGGATGTGCATGCTAGGATGGGGGGAAAAACTGCCAGGCGGACTCTGCACCAGTTCCGCCCAAACCAGTGGTCTGCTCACTTGCTTGACAAGAGTTCTCTCCCTGCTGTTTTCCAGTCCATCCACCAGTGTTGGACTTGTCTATTTCCTCCAGCTGTGTGCTCTGCATTGTCACCTAAGCTGCAAAGCAATTGTATCTGTTGACTTAAGCACTTTAAAATGGTGAAATGCATACTGTAGGTCCAGGAACCAACTGGACATTTCATGAATCACCAACCCATTTCTTGTGAATACGAATGGAGATTAACAGCGACTAATGTCACTGAAAAGCAATAACGCACTAACCCCAAAACAGATAGCTGTGTCAGGGGCTGAGGAATTCTGGTTGCTTCCAGTGTTCACACCAAGCAGAGCACCAGGGATGAACTGGCTCCAAGGGGGTTACTCATGGTACCTGCAGGCAGGGGCTTAGAGACCGGGTGGATGTCTGGTGCCTCTCTCTCTCTCTGTCTTTCGTGGCAGTACCACAAACATAACTATGAAGTTTCCTTCTGTCCTGCCTGGGCCCTAAACTTAAACCAAAGGAATGACTTCAGTTAGAACACAAACACCTAACACACTCTAATCTCCGTTGCTTGCTGGTCTAAACATCGCTTTGTTTCCCCTGGGCAGAATGGCCACCCCCATTCTAATCCAATTCAGTCCTATTTTGTTTGCTAACCGCCTCTGAGAATGTTATTGTTATGTAAGAAGGAAGAAAAGCGAAATGCAGATTTTTTTTTTTACCCCCTGAAAACAGATTCTGCTTCAGAAATGGGCCCTTTAAGAGATCATTGCTCTTTACCGTAGAGCCAGCAATCAAGCCCTGTGGCAGTTTCCCAAAGGATCTGAACGCTTCTATCTGCACAAATGCGTGCATCCAGATGTTTCTGGCCGCTTTATTTGTAAGTGCTGAAACCTGGAAGCAGCCAAGATGTCCTCCAGGAGGCGAAGGAATTGGTAAGTGTGGTACATTCAGACAATGGACTGTCACTCAGCGCCAAAAAGAAATGAGCTGTCGTGTCACAAAAAGACATGAAGGAAACGTAAATGCACATTACTAAGTGAAGGAAACCAATCTGGAAGACTACATTACATGCCACGTAATTCCAACTGTACGCCGTTTGGGGAAAAGGCAAAACTCTGGAGGTAGTAAAAAGATCAGTGGGTGCCTGGAGTTAGGGTGGGAGGAGGGATGAATGGGCGGAGCATGGAGGATACTCAGGGCGGAGAAACCATCCCGGGGGATAATATCAAGGAGGATTTGTGTCATTTTGCGTTTGCCAAACCTACAGAATGTGCCACACGTGAGAGACCCCTAATGTCAACTATGAATTTGGGGTGATGACAATGATCAGCGTGCATTTCTCCATGGTAACAATTTGTACCAGTTTGGGAGGATGTCCACAATGGGAGGCTGTGTGTGTGTGGGCGTAAGGAGTGTATGGGACATCTCTGTACCTTCCTCTGAATTATGCTAGGAACCTAAAACTGCTCTAAAAACACATGAGTTTTATAAGGAAAAAAAAAATAATAGAAATCATTTCTCTCAGGGGGTGAAGAGTACATTCGGGCACAAGCATAGCGTTGTCCTTTATCTCCCTATGAGGGAGGTGGCACTCAGGGCCCAGCGATGGTAATGCGTCTGGCTGGAGAGAAGTGTCCCAGCCATTTTCTGATGGTGCAGGTACCCCTGCCCGCTAAGCCCGAGCTGTCCAACACAGCAGCTGCTAGCCACATGGAGTTCTTTTAATTTAAATTAATAAAAATGAAAGTACAAATTCATTGTGCACTGGTCTCATCTGAAGGGCTCTATAGCCTATGTGGCTAATGGCTACTCTATTGGGCAGATTTGGGACCTTTCCATCACCTCAGAAAGTTCTACTGGATGGCGCTGCTCTAGACTCTGGGCCGCCCCAGAGGCTCACCTGGGGTGCAGCAAAATCACCACTGGAGAATGCTTGAGGTCCAGGATCCTCAGGCCCAGATCCCAAAGGACAGCTGAGCTCTAGACCCCTTTTCTAAGAGCCAGTTTCAAAAGATGGGCGCCCGCTGCAGGGCCAGGACTGAAAAGGGTTCGTGAGACCTTGCAGGGCAACTTCTCTTTTGCAATCCTTGCTGGTCTGACAGGCTCCTACAGAATTACATCACTTCCTAAAAAACAGGCAAACACCTCTCCTTCAAGTTAGCACCGACCCAAACAAGCAGGAAACAGGAAATGTTCAGGTTTCAGGGAGGCTGAAGCCCAGCGCAGCATCATGACGGGGCGGCGGCGAGCGGACAGGAAGGCTCCCGGGGCTGCCCTCGCCTTTGCCCTGGCGATCGCGCTCCTTCCCACCGGCCAGGCTCAGGGTAAGCTACGTCCCGCTTTCCAACCCCCGGGAAGGAGGAGAGCCAGGCTGGGTCAGTGCCCGAGGCTACAGAACTCTGCCGGGAAGGGGAACACCCAGAAAACCAAGTCCTTTCTATAAAAGAAGAAGATGAAATTAGAATTGTAGTTTGGGAGGCGGGGGTGTGGAGTCTGGTGGGGGGAGGGCTTGGCTGGCTTCCCCCGCAGCCGCCCATTCCTCCTCCCGCTCCCTCACTCCATCTAACTTTCCTGCAAATTTTGTCCTCTTCCAAGTGCGGGGTCCCTGTAATTTCCCGGCTTGGACGGGCATCTTAAAGAAACCATAAACTTTTTTGTCAGTTGGTGTAAAAGAATGTTTCCATCAGAAGTCGTGAATTTCCTTTAAATAATGTGGGCTGGGAAATCTGCTAGTAGCAAAATCTCCCGGAAAAACTGAGGTATGGAAATGTACTACTGGAATGTATACTAAAGAAAACCAGTCAGTTAAAAAAAAAAAAAAAGTAAACAGGAAATTATCAGAGGAGTTACCAGGCATCCATTCTAACTTTTCAAGAGAAATCTTTCATCTGTTTTTCTTTGAGCTTGTTACTTTGGGGGATATTTTCTTTGCATGCATTTTTACTAATGAACCTTTACTTTAGAAAGTAATGTGATTGTAGCAAATCAAATGTATTGGGAAGACAAAATATTAAATCTCATTATTTTGAACTAAGAGCGGCAATTGATTTATACCCTTGACAGTTGCTACAACGAGCGCAATCTCCCTCGATTGCCTCATACAGTTTTGTTGACTTGCCCTTGGGTAAATAAACTCATTGCCCATGATTTCTGTCAACAGATACTACCTGTTTCTAGTAGTGCAGGTCAGTATTTCAAGTAAAAGGAAAGTTCTCACGCTAGGGTTCTTCGAATAGGATGGGGGTTGGGGGGCAGGCACCAGGCACTGAACTAGCCTGTGGCAATTTCCTGGAGAGTCACAGTCAGCAGCCAAACACACCACCCGCCCCACCAATTTCTCCTGCCCTGGGTGCTCTCCATGTGGTCTTGCCAGGCATCTGGGGTGGAAAATGAAAAGTGAAAGGCAAACCATTCCCACTGGAAAGATGTCCGGTTGAAATGCTAGGTGTGTTTCAGATGAGACCCAGGGCGGGGGGTGGGGGGACACAGTGTGTTGTCTTAGGCACAGTTTGGGGGCTGGGAGCGAGCATGATGATGACGAAGCTCCAGCCGCACGGGTGACACAGGGAAAGTCGCTGAAGCAGGGGACGGTCAGATGTCCAAGTGCCGTGGCTGCTCAGCTCTTCTAACTGGGACCCCGCGTCCCAACTTTGCCCCAGTGGAGATTCCTCTGAGGCAGATTCCTTTCCCTGTGGGGTGTCTCTCAGCAGCCCAGGGGGCAGAGCTCGGCCTTCCTACTTCCAAGTCTTGTGAGTCTCAACGCTACCGCAGGTGCCTCAAACATGCCCTGAGAGTAATACTTAAGGCTGCCTGAGTATTTTCTGGAGCTTCTGAGTATCTTCTTGACATATCTGAGTTGAAGCGTAAGGCATCCACGAGAGGCAAAAGGGTCACATGAAGACTCAGTACAAGTTTTCTTTCTAATGCTGGGCTCTGATCGGTGGCTCTTCCACAATAAAGACCTTTGGTTGCTCCTCATTTATACCACTTGGACCCTTGTTTCAACCTTCTTCCCAGGTGTCTCCTCCTGTGTGCCCTCCCACGGCCCAATCAGACTGAAGGGAGTGGGCGCTCCAGGTCTCTGCGGCTCTTGTCAAGAATGAATGACAAGTTCCCTTTTTTCTACTTAGTGAACTCCTATGTAACCCTAAAGACCTAGACTGGAAGTTACCTTGATGTCTCCTTTGCGCCTTGCCTGATGGCTTTATCTGTGTCATGCCCACATAAAACTCAACTTCAGTACACATAGCTGATTGCATAGAATCCTAAGTGTGTGTGTGTGTCCGTATCTCCCATAACCGCTGTGAGAGCCACCAGAGAAAATGCTCGGTAGCTTATCTTTGACTTCCCAAATCCTTGTTGGGATCCACATAAATAAAGAACTCTGTAATTGTTGACAAATGCTAAAATCATTCTAGAATGGATTTGAGGTTGAGCACTAAAAGCTGATGAGTTCCTGAAAACAGGTGGTGCGAGAATGTCAGGAAATCAAAGGGGAAAACCTGCATTTCAGCTGAAAGCAGGGTTTACCTAGATAATCCAACACGCTTATTGGGCCCTGTCTGGATTTCCAATGTCAGAAAATGCAAAAATGTCCACTCACAAAAAGCTATGTAATCAAAGCCAAGGAGAAGTCTTTTACAAATTAAGGATTGATTATTTTTTAATTAATCGATGTATATCCTTTTGAGCTAATGGTGCCTAAGATGTGAGGATGTGAGTTACTAAATGGGTGTCACACTTGTATTTCCTTGAATTCTTCAGGAAGTATCTTGGAAATGTTCATCAGTGGAATCCAGTCTACTGAGCAGCCTGACACCCCCTCTTTGCAAGCATATTCCAGGATATGGCTCAAGTCAAGCCAACCACAAACAGGCAACATAATCTATTATCAGCAGTCCCAGGCTCTGCCGCAGTACCTCGGAGTCAGTGTCCTTTCTCTATACGGAGAGCCTGCTGCAGTCTTGATTACTGTCCCAAGTGAAATAATCTACTTAGAAGTCACCGGGAGAGAAATGAGAAAACAGCTTTTCTGGGATTTTGACGAAACAGTTGGGCATAGTTAAAGAAAAGCTGCGGGTTTAGGTACCTTGGCCAGCATGGACGCTAAGAAAATTCAGACTCTATGTCAAGGCGACATTCTGTCCAGGGGGTGAGGGAGTCATTTTCACCTGGCTTCTTGCCCTGTGTCCTGTCAATATCAGCTTAACACTATCAGAGAGCTAAAAGCAACCTCCCAAGACACTGAAAGCGTGGGATTTATTAGCTGCAGTGGGCAGGATGGTCTGTAAAAGGAGAGCTGAGGGCACCGGGCAGAAACAAGGAGGCTGTGTTTTGCTGGGTCAGGGTTAAACAGCGGGTTTGACGGGAAAGACTCGGAGATTTTCTGCACCGATTCAGAAGAGTAAGAACCATGTAATTAGTAGATAAACTTTGAGAAGAAAAGAAGGAATTAAAGAAAATACTATTTACGTAAATGGAACTGCGATTTCTGACACTGATCTTGTCTCGTTGAGTGTGACTGGCATCTGCTATTGCGTGGGACAACTCCAATTTCAAGTAGCAATAATGACGAGAGCAGACGCCTAGAGTCCTCATTGCATGCCAGGTGCCCTTCTAAATAATTTACATATACTCACTCATTTAATTCCCCTAATGACCTTATATAGTGAGTACGAGTATCTCTGCTTTACATATGAGAAAATGGAAGCACAGAGAGGTTAAGTGACTTGACTCGGGTCACACAGCTAAATAGTGGATCTAAGTAAGATTCAGTCTCAGGAATCCATGTTCTAACGTATACTATAACACCTTTGGGTTTTTAGGCTCTGCCAGTATATGGGTCTAGTTCCAGGTTTAGAAAAATATGTCTCTGGTACCCTTCCAACTGTAAATGTATCACATACATCTTAGACCCCCTCAGTTGGGGTCTAAGGTTATTGCATGTTAATAAAGGAACTGTATTTGTTTGGTTGGGTCAGAGACCGGCCTACAGCAAAAGGGATGGAGCAAATTCGTTTAACTTTGGCTTGTAGTGGAGGAAGGGAAGGGCTGCAAGTTGCAGCAGGAGGAACAGAGCATCTGGGGATTAGCAAAGTTAAGACCAGAAGCAGGAAAAGTGGAATGACAAAGTCATTGGTAAGAGGCTTTAGGGTGTGGGAACCAGGGAGAGACAGCACAGCCTTGTGTTAGCTGCCCTGAGAGAGCCCTGCTGAGATCTGACCTGGAGTACCAAATAGCCTTCAGGTACCAAAGAAAATAGGCAGAAAGGGATTTCCTGGGGTTTAAAGTCCCTCTGCGTCTTTAAAAGCCTGACCTAAGGATCCAGAAGAGGGCTGGATCTTGGCTGGGTTGGGCCCGATTCTGCAAAGAAACAGTATGACCTACAATCTGCCTACCTGTGTCGAGTTTGCACCACCCTCAAATTTTGGCAAAGATGTGGAGAAAAAGGAACTTTGCAGCACGGGTGGGAGGGTTCCCGCAATCAGCTAGGCTATCCTGCTGCTTAGCCTGTGCCTTGGACTTTTCATTTCAGTTATATTTTTCACTCTAGACAAATTTTTTCATTTCCAGAAAAAAAAGTGTGCTGTGTCTTGCTTTTGTTTTTTTCTTATTAATTATTCCTTCTCTCAGGTCTTTTTTTTTTTTTTTTCTTTAAACATAGTCTTCTGTGCTAACTTTTATCTGCAGTTTATGTAGACCTAATCTTGTCACTGGTTGCATCTGTCAATTCCCATTCCTGATAGATATCTTGTGGGGGAAGTGCGCCTGGGTGGCTCAGTCAGTTAAGCTTCTGCCTTCTGCTCAGGTCACGATCCCAGGGTCTTGGGATTGAGCTCTGCATCAGGCTCCCTGCTCAGAGGAGAGTCTGTTTCTCCCTCTCCCTCTGACTGCCGCTCTGCCTACTTGTGCTCTCTATCCCTCTGTCAAATAAATAATAAAATCTTTAGAAGGAAAAAAAAAAAAAGAAAGAAAAGAAATCGTGGGGGCACTGAGGACTTGCTGTGGCACACAGAGGATAACTTCACCTCATTTGACAGAAACCCAGATTTCTGATTCCAGCACCAAGTTACTGTAAATACTTTCCCAATACAACCTACTCCTGTTCCAAACTGTGTTTGGAAGATACGGAGGCAGGGATGGGCCAGGCTGAAGCTTGGACCTCAGGCTTCAAGGCTGGCTTTGGGTTGGAGAGGGGACAAGCTGAGCAGTCCTCAGGGGCCAGACTCCAAGAGCTGTATCAGGGGGTGCCAAAACCTCATGAAATGTATGAGCCAACAAAGCAGAGTCTTCTGTGGGGGCAGGTCAATCCCAGAAATGGGCAGACAAGGATGCCAAAGTCATTGCCAAGAAGAAAGAAGTAGACAGAATTAAACTGAACATCAGAAGAAAGGCCAGGGTCCACAGTGTCAGGATGATGGTGAGATCAGCCTTGGGGTGGCACACCTGACTCTGACTCTGAACTCTGCCAAATCATTGCTCCTTCCTGTCCGTCTTCACTCCCTCTTTCTATCCTTTCCTCCCTCCCTCTCTCCTTTCCTTCCTTCTTTCCTCCCCCCTTTCTTTCCTTCTTCCCTCTCTTTCTTTCCTTCTCTCTCTCTCTTTCTTCCCTCCCCCACCTCTCTCCCTTCCTTCCCACAACCTGATATTTTAGCGTTAACTTTTTTTTTTAATATTTTATTTATTTATTTGACAGAGAGAGAGAGAGATCACAAGTAGGCAGAGAGGCAGGCAGAGGGAGAGAGAGAAGCAGCCTCCCTGAGCAGAGAGCCCGACTCGGGGCTCGAACCCAGGACCCTGAGGTCATGACCAGAGCCGAAGGCAGAGGCTTAACCCTCTGAGCCACCCAGGCGCCCCTAGCTTTAACTTTTAACCCAAGAGATGGACCGAAGTCCCCTGAAAGCATTATATAGCCTCTTATGCCCAATGGGCTCAACCTTTGTTCTAGGAAATCCCCATAGGTAAATTTGTCTCTAAATTTAAATTTCCTGTATCATTTTTTCTTTCTTCTTAAAAAAAATTTTTTTTCTGGGGTCTGGGGATTTCCTTGTTTTTTGACATTTTGTTATACTGTAAAAAGTTGTCTCATATTTCATTCAGTATCTCTAGGTGCTGCATATTGGGAGAATTTTTCAGGTTACCAACTGTATCAGATTACTGGAAAAGGAAATTTTTCTATATAATCAGCTTGGAGGACAATTTGGAAATATTTAGTCAGCTGAATATGTTCATACTTGACAACCCCAACAATCCAATCCTAGCTATATATCCCAGATGAAGAACAAATGAACAGAAAAGAGGCATGGCCAAGAATGTTGATTGTAGCATTGTTTGTAAAGATGGAAAAAGTAGAAACAACTTAAATGTGCATGCACAGAAGAATACATGAAATTTAATACAGTCACAACATGAGATATCCTACAACAGGTAAAATTAAGTAGTCCAAATGTATGAAGATGACTCAATCTCAATCTCAAATGCAGTGTTGGCCAAAAGAGCCAATTGAAGATTATTATGCACAGAATGATTACATTTATTTAAAATTTTTAAAAACACTCCAAATTATGCTTATATTGCTTAGGGATATAGGCATATTTGAAAAGTTGCGACTGATACTGTTACCTTTAGGAGAGCAGTTACCTCTGGAGAGGGTAGGAGGGAATGAGATGGGGGCAGAGTACAAGAGAGGCTTCAACTGCATCTCTGATGTGATTCTTTTCAGAAAACACCACGAGAGGCCTGGAGACAGCAGATGAAGACCCAGGGGTCCATTCCAGTGAGTGTCCTGTTTTTTTCTGACCTGGAAGCTAGGAATGGTTTTTGTGTATTTGAATGCTTCAATGAAAACTTATTTAAGTGGTTAAATGAAACCTGCCTTTTGCTTTCTGGACCACAAGATCTAAAATATTTATTCTCTGTTCTTTAAGAAAAAGTTTGCCAACCCATCCTCTGGTCAACAGAGAAAGGTATAAGAAAATCAGTGGTGGGTACTCAGTTATCTGTTACATTGTTCTCTCAAAATAAGTTAAAAAAAAAGTATAACCCCAAACAGTTATTACCTTAAAAAATTAATATCATCATATATCCAATCAATCTCTAATTAGCTCTGATAATTATCTTATAAATGTTTTTTAATAGTTATTCTGTTTAAATTCTGATCTAAACAATATCAACACCTTAAAAAAAAAAAGGTAGGTATACATTCATAATGAAAAATAGCTAGAGTACCTTTGAATACTTCTCAAGCTTTCCTCTAACTTAACTTTCCATTGTTCCCAATCTCTCTGAAAGACAGTCAACATGCCTTCATCTCAGCCCACTGACATCTGGCTGCTGTGTCAAGAGCAGCCACTCAAATTCCTCGCTCTGGATCCCCAGTGCCTTCTAATAGCTAAACCCAAAGGACCCATTTCTGTCCATATTACATGTTCTCCTCTCTATCACTCAATATAATCAACAATGATGGAAATGCTCCTCTTCCTTGGGTCTTATGATGCCATTTTCTCCTTGATTTCCTAGGACATTGATTGCCCCCTTCCATTTTGGGATTAGAAATCTTTTTCTTCCACCTGCTCATCTCATAGTAATGTCTATCTTTTATTTCTTATTCCTTACGTCCTTCCTGGGCCATGGCATCCATGTTCATAGCTTTCATCTCACTCCGTGGTTGATGATTCCCAAAAAACCCACCCCCCACCATGCCTAGTTGCCTGGCTCTAGATCTGTATTCTCGCCCTCAGTTCTTCTTGGGCATGCCACAGGGACCCTAGGCTCACCATGTCCAGAGAGGAACTCCTCAGCTCCCTGCTAGCCTAAGCCCCTATTAGCTCTCACTTCGTCTCCTCATTAACTTCTTAACTTATCTCTTAGCTTTTAGTCTCATCTCCAACCCCATGTCATGTAACACCCAGAGCAATAGTTCTATAACAAAAAGTTATCATTTCCTCCTACACTTACCCCTTCAGTGGGATTTCATTTCCTTGGGGTAGCTTCCAAACCCCTTGACATCATTTCAAGGCCCCTTATGAGTTATCCGGGGTTCCTTTCCTGCTTATCCCCTGACACTCCCCACCACATGCTCTAGGTACAACTACTTGAATGTGTGTCAAACTCTGAGTCTTTCTGTGTGCTTCAACTGTGATGCCTTTCCCTGACATCTTTGCTGGATAAACTTCTGAGATTCATTTGAAGGATCTCCTCCTCTGTGAACATTTCCTGAATCTTTCACTGCCAGATGAATCAAGGCCTTTCTCTCCCATGTCCTCATGGGACTCCATACACAAACAATCATACACAATGACTTTTATTAAACCACATTATAGTTATTGATGTATGTGCCATTGTCCCTACTTACCCGTGTTTTCCCTGGGAGGCATAGACCTGGTTTCATTTGCCTTTCTTTATATCCCAGGACCTACAACAGTGTCTGGTACATTATAGGCACATGACTGACTGAGGAATGACATGAAATTTATTCAAGATTTACATATATTCATGACAAAATAGTAACCATTTAAATAATAAAATGAAATTGTGGTAATACCTGGATAAATATGATTTTTTAGTTAACCATGTTTTATTTTATTCCAAAATGTTAACTATTCCAAATGTTTTTATATATAAATAGTTTACTTCTGTCTTCTCACACCAAAACAGGCAACAGTTACTGCTTCCCTTCCTGTAGAGAATATTATGTAGCTGTATCTATGAGTAGTACTGAGAAAGTACTTTTTTTAAAAAAGATTTTATTTATCCATTTGGCAGACAGAGAGGGATCACAAATAGGCAGAGAGGCAGGCAGAGAAAGAGAGGGGGAAACAGGCTCCCCACTGAGCAGAGACCCTGATGCAGGGCTTGATCCCAGGACCCTGAGATTATGACCTGAGCGGAAGGCAGAGGCTTAATCCACTGAGCCACCCAGGCACCCCGGGAAAATACTTTAAAAAAAAGATTTTTATTTGTCAGAGAGATAGCACAATCAGCAGGGAGAGGGAGAAACAGGCTCCCAGCTGAGCAGGGAATCCAATGCTGGGCTCAATCCCAAGGCCTCAGGATCATGATCTGAGCCAAAGGCAGGCACTCAACTGACTGAGCCACCCAGGTGCCCCCTGAGAATGTATACTTAATCCATCTTCCTCTCAAACTAGGGATGAAGTTCAGACCCAGGAAATATGCATTGAGCAGCGTGACAAATTGCAGAAATGTCTGGTAGTCACAAACATTTTGGGGAGACTTTTGAAAAGAATACAAAAGGAAAACAAATTCCATAGATGATAAATTTCAAGCCAGTAAGAGTTTATTTAAAAACTTGAAAAAGAAATAAAATTTCTATAACATAAAATAAACAGAAAAATCTGCCAGGGTGGTGGGGGGAGGGGAATGAGAGCACAGAAACATTTCCTGATTAATTAAAGAAGGTAGTTTGAAAGAAGAGTTATTTACTGGAGAAGGGTCCACTTGGTGGTGGCATTTTGGTTTCTTTTCCTTGAAACAAAACCACCAAATCTAGTTTGTTTCTGAAATTTCCATATTTCTTCTATGTGTCTTTGCTATATAGGAATTAAAATGTCTTTATTATTTCCTGCTTCCCCACCCCATTGTAGTTTTCAGAAACAGGAGACCAGTGGTTCCTAGGGCTTGCGGACATGTGCTTGCTTTCTTCCATTGGCAGTATTATTTTAAAAATTCATGTATTCTTTTTTAAACATAATGCTTCCTTTTTATGGTTAAGATGACTAGATTTAGCAAATAAAAATAAAGGACACCCAGTTAAAGGTAAATTTCAAATACACACTTTTTCATGTGTGTTTAAGAACATCTTGTACAATTCAGTATAATAGAGGCCACATTTATGCACAAAAATTATTTGTTGATCTGATATTCAAATTAAACTGGCCATCCTGTACTTTAGTAACTCTATGACTAGGATTATCTTTTCTCAAGCAAAGACCATCCTTACATTGGTATATCACTGAGAGCCCAGGCATATTGGCCATGTACCCAGTTAACAAATATTAGAAGAAAATTTAGGCTGAGTCCTAGATCAATCATACAAATAATAAATAAAGGAAGTGTGCTGGAAAAAAACAAAACACATCCCAGTGATTGCATAGACTAAAACCGGGAATCCAAGAGTGGATCAACATTAGAGAATCTTCTAATGTAATTCATCCCATTAAACACCAGAAGAGAAAAAAAATTGTAGGATCATAATGATAAATGCGGAAAAGAGCCTGGCAAGAGAGTGGGACCACCCAGCATCAGTAGTTCAAGCAGCAACACTCACTTCTCAGTGCTGGAGCCCTGTGAGATTGGCCGGGATGGAGGGGCAGGATTTAGTTTTCCTCAAGGTAAAGTAGGATCAGAAGCAAGCAGGGCTTAGACACCTGGTAAGGGACTTCGCTGACCCCAGAATATCCAACCCCCAATCTGCCCTCCTCAGACACTACTCTAGGGACCTCGGGAGATTGTCTCCTTCCTCAGCCTCTCAAACTCTTGCTCTGTGCTCCCCAGTAGGCTGGCGATGGGAACTTCTGAGTACCCCTTGTCCCCCTTTCTCCTGCAGCTGGTGATGAGGTACCGTAGTCCCTGAGCTACCAGCTCACATCTCCTTTCCCTGCTCTCCTGTCCTCTGATTTGTCACAAACATCCATCTACCACTTCGTGTTTTGGCTTGTCCCTGTCTTTCGGTTGCTTTCTCTGACAACTCTGAGTTGTCACGCCTAGGTGGAGGGCCTCTGTGCCCCGCGGAGGAGCCCACCTGTCTCCCTCCCCTACTCAGAGCGGGGCTGGTAGCAGGCCAGGGAGAGGACAAGGGCTTGGCCAAGAACATTTGTTTCCAACTTACTCTCTAGAATTGTATTCTTGAAACTGGCTATTCAAAAGAGAGATAGAAAGGTAATAAACATAGAAAAGTATTCAGATTACGAATGACCATAGATATTATTTTAATAAAATCCTTTTTTTCCATTTCAAAGCACTTGTGCATCTATTATCCCACTGATGGTAGAAAGAGTTTTTGTTTTTTTTTGTTTTGTTTTGTTTTTTTTAATTTATTTGTCAGAGAGAGAGAGAGAGCACAGGCAGACAGAGTGGCAGGCAGAATCAGAGGGAGAAGCAGGCTCCCTGCCGAGCAAGGAGCCAATTGTGGGACTCGATCCCAGGACACTGGGATCATGACCTGAGCCGAAGGCAGCCACTTAACCAACTGAGCCACCCAGGCGTCCCGGTAGAAAGAGTTTTAAATATGAAAAATGCATGTGTAGGGGCGCCTGGGTGGCTCAGTGGGTTAAGCCGCTGCCTTCGGCTCAGGTCATGATCTCGGGGTCCTGGGATCGAGTCCCGCATCGGGCTCTCTGCTCAGCAGGGAGCCTGCTTCCTTCTCTCTCTCTCTGCCTGCCTCTCAGTGTACTTGTAATTTCTCTCTGTCAAATAAATAAATAAAATCTTTAAAAAAGAAAAGAAAAGAAAAGAAAAATGCATGTGTATTCTGTCCCATAAAAATACTTGAATTCCTTTAAACTGCCAGGTACCACAGGCTAGAGTAGGTCTCCAGTGTGCAAAAAGGTAGCCAGACTGTCAAAAATGCTGCTTCTGCAAATGAGTAACTTTAGACCGGGACAGCCTGAGGGTCTGGGCAAGTCTGATTAAATATGAGTAAGCTTTCTTTTAAAAAGACATAAAAATAAACAGTTTAAAACAGAAAAGACATCAGAGCACCGTGGGCCTCCTTCGCGGGGCATGTTTTCATCTGATAGTAAATTGTAATTGCAGGTGTGTCTCAAGGCAATGCGGTGAAAATAGAACCAAGCTTCAGAAGTAAATTCCCAGAGCAGACTACCGCAGGGAAGCATTTTACCAGAAAACCCTCCTCAAAATAAGCAAAAGGAACGTTTGTCAACCTTCTTTCAACATGAGAGATCATCCCCTTTAGTCAGCTGATGGCTGGAGAGACAGGGTGTGCAAAACACGGGCACCGCTTTCCCCTGAACCTCCCTGTGGTAGAACCTGCCCTTCTCCTTCAGTGCTTTGCCTCCCATCCGTTCAGCCACGCTTATGCTGACCATATCTTCTTCAGATAAATATGTCAGGAAAAATATGTTCAGGAATATTTTCAATTAACCAAAATTATTAAATACATCATACAACAGAGCATATAATGAAAACAACAATCCTTCCGAGTCCCTAGTCCTGTTCCCAGAGAATTAGGTCACCTGTGGGAAACCATGTGGAACACTAGATTCCCTCCATCCCACCAAACAAAAACTACAAACATGACATTTCTCAGGAGTCTTCACTGGCATTAAACCGTTCCTCTCATTTTCCAGTGTTTTCTTTAAAATTCAGGTAACCTTTTGGGGACACCACCTAGTTCTCTTTGTAACTAAGAGCGCACTGTGTGTATTCTTGGAAGAGAGTGGACAGAGAGAGGAGGACAGGATATTCTTGTTAAAAGGGTGAGAGATGTCCTCTTATTGTCTCTCCAACTAACCTGACTTATTTACATTTCCTGAGCAACTTGTACACAACGGCGACTGTACAGCAGACAGGGTTCCAGGAGTTAGGGAGAGCTACGGCGCCAAACCGTGGAGACATTTGGCAATAAACAAGTACCTGAATGAACTCCTCTCAGATGATACACAGTAAGTCAGCATTGTTTTGAAACCAAGCAAACCAGAGAAAGGGCAGAACACTTCAGAAGCCATGAAGGATTGTGTCCCAGTGGCTCACCATCAAGGAGCCATTGTCTGTCCACCTGCTGTTGGCATGTTCTGGCATCAAACGCCATCGCCCTCCCACAGACGGGCTGCGGCCCCATGAGTCTGCTGAGTCATCTGTTCCCATTCTTCCCTGGCCCATCACAGCCAGATTCCACTGATGCTGAGCCACTGGTTTGTAAAAAGATGCCAGAACCAGAGAGAGAGACCATTTACTTGATGGCCACATACGCCTATTCACCTATTAGTTTCGCTTCCAGAGGCTTCTTTCTGTGTAGGGGTCTCCAATCACCTTTAAAGCGGGTAAGGACTATCTTCACGAATAACGACAAATTAAAATAAAGTCAAGTGACTTACAGTTTAACTCAGTAACTCTCAACCCAGCATCCTTCCTTACTGCAAGCTTACTGCTGAAAGCTCTGGGGAGCTTTGAGGACATATCGTTGCCCAGGTGCAGCAGCAGATACCCTCACATAACGGATGTGGGTGTAGCTTTAAACCCACCAGGCAGTATTGGTGGACCGTGAGTGTTGAGAATAAGAGGTGTTACCAATAATTAAGCACAACTAAATAAGCTTGTCTGGGCAACTTAGACCCATAGCTGTCAAAGTATGGCGTCCAGACCAGCAGCGGCAGCATTGTCTTAGAAATGAAAATCCCTGGGGCTCCTGGCCGGTTCAGTCAGTAGAGCATGTGACTCTTGATTTTTGGGTTGTGGGTTCGAACCCATGTTGGGTGGGGAGATTACTTAAAAATAAAATCTTAAAAAAAACCCTTAAAATTCTTGGCGTCATCCCAGATCTGCTAAAGCAGAGACTCTGGGAGCAGGGGACGGCACTCTGTGTTTGAGGAGCTCTCCAGGTGATTCTGACGCTAACGTTTGAGGACCACTGGTATAAACCTCCAGGCTGAACTGTCTGCGGGCACTGCTGCTGGAGATGAGGGTTTTACGCTCCAGCACAGTCTCTCATGTTCAGACTTACTCAGGAAGTCGTGGTTGTCCCAGTGCTCTCTCAGTCCAGCCTGGCCAGAGTCTCTCAGGAGCTCCAGGCTACAGTGATGATTCTTCAGCTATTGCATTCTGGTGATGGAGTTGGCAGCTTTTGGCATTCAACTTCCTGACCTCTGACTCTTCCCTGGTTTGCCAAGGAGGAGCACGGAGAGCAGGAGGGGAGGGTGCTAGAGTGGCCCAGGGGGAGACCGGAAATGGGTAGGGTTGGGCTGCAGTGGTTCTCAACCTTGGAGTCACCTGGAGAACTAAAAAGTACTGAGGCCGGGGCTCACCACAGATACTGGAGGTAAAGTTTTGGGCATCAAAAGAATGGAAAGGTTCTGAGGTGATTCTTTCATGCAGCCAAGGCTGAGAACCCCTGGAGAGCTTCTTGGTTTGATTTTGTCTCATCCTTCTCACACTGACTGGCTCTTTGCTGTGTGCAGCCCTACAGGGGGCTGAGAAGTAGGCCGACTTCTTGGTTTAGTGTCTTGAATGTTTTGAAATTCATATCCTCCCATTACTCTTCAAAGCAGGAGTGAGTTTGAATGCCTGCCTTGTGTTTCCTTTCGTTTCATTATCTGAATTATCAAGTTGTTTAAAATCATAAAATAAAATGAAATATGGGCACTTGGGTGGCTCAGTAGGTTAAGCATCTGTCTTTAGCTCAGGTCATGATCCTGGGGTCCTGGGATCCAGTCCGCATCTGACTTGCTGCTCAGCAGGGACTCTGCTTCTCCCTCTGCCCCTACCCCCCTTGAGGGCACACGTGCACGCTTTCTCTCTCTTTCCCTCTCTATCTTGCAAAAATAAAGAAAGAAACTCTTAAAAATATAAAATGAAATAAAAGTTAACATAATATGGGCACAAAGTCCACATGACAAATGAAAGAATGGGTCCTCTGATTGAGGCCCAACATACTTGATGCTATCCCAGGTTTATGCCATTCGCCCAGCCTTGTTCTACTTTACATTATAACAGCCACGTGGCATTCTTTCGGTTGGTACTAATTCTTATCTTTTGGGGTTTTTTGTTTTGTTTTTTTCCCACTTAAAAAAAGACCAAAAACAAAAACCAAAAAAAAACTAGAGCTAGGTTGCATATTTGTTCCACTTTCAAAAAAAGAGGAAGTTAGCTGGTTTGCCTGGCTGGGAAGCAGAGTCATTTCCACTTAGCGGAGTCCCTAGCGGGGGTGGGTGGGTGGGGAGAGTGGGGGGGTGGGGGGGTGGGGGGTCACGTGCCTGTTCCGAGGCTGGGGCCCCTCAGGCTCACTGAGAACATTTCCCCCACTTTCCGACCTACCTCCGAGGATTTGCCCCGGGGTCCTTGCCAGATGTGTGGAGTATGCGCCCCAGATGTGTTTGCATGATATTGTCAAAAATCTTTCGGAAGGGACGCTGCAGGCGCAACTGATGAGCTGGTAATTTTAGGATTTGAGGATTAAAAGCCAAGTGGAGCGCTTTCCTCATTCCCATGCCAACACCAGAGATATAGAGATTTGGCGGGACCTGAGGGGAGGGAGAGAGAGGGTGAAAGGGAGAGTGCAGGGTGGGGGCGGGAGGGTGTGCCTGGGGACCCCTTGAAGACAGAGCTTCCATGGTGGCCTGGAGCCCTCGCCGCCCCACACGGATTCCCTGGGCAGGTCACTTGCGGGCCCAGGTCCCGTCGGGTGTCCCTCACACAGCGGGTCTGCTTGCCCCATACTGTCCTTGCTCTTCCTTCTTCTCTTCTGTGCTTTTGCAGCCTAACGCCTCTCCCTTTTCGCTCACAGGCGGGACCCTCTCCGTTTCTGCAGCTTTCTCAGTTTTAGCCCCCGGGCCATACATATTTTACCCCGAAATATGTCCAAATTTAGGTAAGCAGACACAACAACGACAAAAGAATGAAGCCGTTATTGCGGACAGATTCGTCCCCTGGGGAGCAGCAGAGAAACCAGTGAGTCTAGAGAGGGGGGAGGGAGAAGGGGCGGACCATAAAGGAAGTAGCAAATCCAGCAGCACCTGGCAGGAGTGTGGGGCCCTCTGGGTTAGCCTTAGCTGCATTTTCATGTCTGTGATTCCCTTTGCTCTTTGGGGGAACACGCTGGGGTAGGCAGGAAAGGGTCCTCCTTTTCTGGCCTTTAAGAAAGGGAAGGTTGAAGCCAAGAGGGGCTTTCGCAGGCCCTGTCGGTCGGCATCCTGCCTGCCACGATGCCACGGAGATGTCCACAAAGTCCACGCATCACACAAGACACGGCCCTGAATGTTCTGCTTCACACGGAAGCCCCAGACTCGCTTCCTGAAGGAGAGTTCTGGGTTTTCCCATAAGAGTGCTGGACCCCTTAGGTTGGTTATCCCAGCAGCATAGGATGGTTCCTACAGGAAATCACTCTTGACAGTTATGGGCCTCAGCGAGGGTTGCTTAGAAAAGGCTGGGGTCCAAGGCATGTTCGAGGTAGTGTGGCTTTAGGGGGCCCTGTGTCCATTGGGTTAAGAGTTGCTGTTACCCCATGAGCCACAGGACAGCCTCCATAATGCTCCCGAGAAACATCCTCTGAGCTGCCGTCTGGACTCCCCTGCCTTGTCTTGTGATCCCTGGCTCCTCTGCAGTTCCCACCTTGGGTTTGTCCATCCCTGGTTTTCTTCTGAACTCTTACCCAGGTCACCCATGCTTGGTCATTGACCTGATTCAATGGCCTACCCTGATTTCCCAGCTCCCCTGTTAATGACATATAATGCTCCTGGCATGAACTCTTGGGACTGATCCCCACTCTTGGTCAACTTCTGCCCCTCCTTTCTCATCAGACACTCTGCACACCCAGTATTTTCCTAACTTAACTTTCTGCCAGTCCTCATGGTGTGAGGCCTGGGCTGGAGCTATCTCGGAGAAGTTATGAGGGCAGACCTCTAAGAGTAGTTTGGCGCTGTCTCCTCTCCCCACGGCACCCAACCTCCTCTCTCTACGCTTGAGACGGAATATGGACAGTACAGGGGTGCCTGGGTGGCTCAGTTGGTTAAGCATTTGCATTTGGCTCAGGTCATGATCCCAGGGTCCTGGGATCTAGTCCTGCATTGGGCTCCTTGCTCAGTGGGAAGACTGCTTCTCCCTCTGCCTGCTGCTCCCCCTGCTTTTGGTCTCTCTCTTTCTCTGACAAATAAATAAAATCTTCTAAAACAATACACATTGTACAGGCACAAGTGCCAACTGAAGGATGTACAGGGGTATTTATTGTGACATCTCTGAGAATGCAAAAGAAACAACCTAAATTTCTGTGAATAGGAATAGGTTATGATACAACCAGATAATCGGGGGAAAAACAACTCCCTGTATAGAGACAGGAAATAATCTTGAAAACCAGTTTTTAAGTAAAAAAAAAAGCAAAGGGTAGAACATATGTAGACTTGTTACCTTTTGTGTTAAAAACAAAAACAAAAACAAAAACAGGAAATGATACATAGGCAGGGAGTTTCTCTGGAAGGCAAAAGAAATAATGGCCACCTCTGGGGAAGAAACAGGAGTAACTAGGGGACGTGGTGTAGTGACATTTCCTTTTTGACCTTAGTACCATGTGCCTAAGTACCATGTCTAAGTACTTGTACCATGTACAAGTACCATGTCTAAGTACCATGTGTCTAATAATTTTTAAAAATTCTAATTAAAAACAAGATAAACACTATATGTGTGGAAATGTGGAAGTAGATGGGGCTTTGGGGATCACCCCTTAGTTGTACAAACTAGGACAGTAGGCCACAGAGGTGAAGAATTCATTCAAATTCCCACTACTTCGAAGTGAGAGAGCTGTGACTGGAAACTTCACTGTCCTTTGGCACCTATGCTCTAGGGAATGCGGTTTTCAAACCACATGTAGCAGAACTTATAAATGTCAGGGTTGTAACCCAGGGCAAGACATTCGAGACTCAGTTTCTTCATCTGTAAAATGTGCACAATAAATTTGTCATGAAGATGAAATTAGGCAGTGCCTGTTATCCTAGCTAGTTCCTAGCATACAAAGCATCGGATTAATGCCAGTTGCCATTATTTATTATTTTTGGCTATGATGGTGTTGGATGGGGCAGAGAGAGCTGGGAGGAAGGTTCTCATAGAAGCATCTGGAGATGAAGGCTTGTAAGGTAAAGAAAAATAAAATAGGGAGCGAGACTGATCCCTTGGTTCTTATTTATTTAGGTAGTCACTAGAGATTCTGAGAGAGTAAATGAGGCTTCATGTGGAAAATGTATGTTAGGGTGTATATGAGAGGGATATGAGGAGAGAAATGCCAGCTCTTTTCACTGCCAATTGTCAGTAAAGGCCACCTGTGACCAGCACTGCTCCTTATACTGAAAAATGAATGTGCCACCTGGGACCATCTGGTTGTACCATTTCTCTTTCATTCCTGATTATCCAAATGCCCTCGTTATTCCAGCTACCGTATTTCCTTCCTTATTTTCTCTTCTTCTGGGGCAAGGGTCAAGTGGTGACTCAAAGCCTTCCTTGGAGGGGTGGATGGTTGAGCGTCCAGCTCTTGGTTTTGGCTCAGGTCATGATCTCAGGGTCGTGGGATCGAGCCCTGCATTGTGCTCTGTGCTCAGCAGGGAGTCTGCTTAAGATTGTCTCTCCCTCTCCCTCTGCTCTGCCTCCCGTACCTGCTCTCTCTCTCTCTCTCTCTCTAAAATAAATAAATTTTATTTATAAATAAAATAAATAAAATAAAATAAATAAAACTTAAAATAAATAAAATAAATAAATAAAATAAATAAAATAAATAAAACTTAAAAAAAAAAAAAAAGACTTCCTTGGAGAGGTGCCAAGCTCATCTTGCTGTTCTGGGCAGCTTTGCCCACAGTGCATCCGGGCTGAGGAGGAGTCCTCCTGCAGAACCAAGGTTTCTGGGACCCATCCCCTCACCCTTCCCTTTCATGACAGGAAGCCACCTCCTTATAGGCAGAGGAGCAAGGACAGGGGGTTCCCTCTCTTGTTCACCACTTGATGACTGGTAATCATCATATTCCTATCTTATCGGAAGGAAAATACTATGTGAGATTTAATGCTCGGGTTCTGCAACTGGCCCTCTTGGGTTCAAACCCTCCTCCATGATTGCTCTGTGACTATGGGTAAGCCGTGTAACCTCTTTGCCCCAGTTTCCATCTGGAAAAATGGTAAGGGCAAATGAGATAATCTGCGTAAAAGACAGAGCACAGGACTTGTCTTGGTCAGTTCTCTAGGAAGGTTAGCCTGACCTAGTGGCGGCAGCCTCAGCTGTAGTAGAAGTAAGGGAATGAGATAAAAGGCAAGTCTGGGGATTCGAGGAAGGTCCATGAGCACTGACCTGAAGAAACAGGGTCAGGGGGCGCCTGGGTGGCTCAGTGGGTTAAGGCCTCTGCCTTTGACTCGGGTCATGATCCGAGCCCTGCATCGGCTCTCTGCTCAATGGGGAGCCTTCTCCCCCCGCCCCCGCCTGCCTCTCTGCCTACTTGTGATCTCTCTCTCTCTCTCTGTGTCAAATAAATAAAATCTTTGAGGAAAAAAAAAAAAAAGAAAGAAACAGGGTCAGTACCACCAACTGCACCTGCAAAGGTGCTGCTCCTCTCCCCCCGCAATGTCCCATAAATGTCTAGTCATCTCTGGTTGGATTATCAGTGAAGCATGCTATTTGGTTCCAATAGCTCTGCAAACAAGGTGACTCTAATGAAGAGATTGTTCTGTCTTCTAATAAAGGACAAACATCTTTTCCTGGTTCAGGGTGATACATGATGAATCAAAGCTCTTCACATAGGTTATTATTATTAACTTATTACCTTGTTTCAAAAACATATATATAGACAAAGCCACTTACCCCAGACAGAGGTCAATAAATAGTAGACATTTTTTTAAAATCCTGCTTTTGGCAGAAACACGTGAGGGACACTGGTTTCTGCAGTTTGTGATTGATTCTGATGGTTTTGGGTGGCATTTACCAATGAGATTTTTCAAGTGGATTGTCTGCTCTTGGAGGAAACTGAGACATTGGTCTGTATAACAACAACAACAACAAAAAATTAGACTATGATCAAAAAAATGTTTTTATAAATAAAATCAGAGGAATCCATCGTCACTGAGTCGCACAGATAGACAGGAGTGACATGGACCCTGCAGGGACCTGCTCCGACGTTCTGCAGGGCTCCTGACCTCTGAGTAGAAAGCTTGGCTTGTAGCAACTGACTTTTCTATTTGCACAGCACCTTGCTCTTTAGAAAGAATTTTCCCATCCATCACCTTATTGGATTAGTTTTCTATGGCCCGAACTCATATGCTCTCTTCCTTGGCGGGCCCCATATGAAGGATAAGCTATGCTATGCTATGATAGGATAAATACCTTCTGCTTACCTTACTGTGATCACTACATAGCCAAGGTGAGGGGAGATTTGTTAGATAATCGTCAGGCTCATAGTCCTTCCCAGCCCTGGGATGAACCCCAGGATGGCTTTCCACACAATCGGAAATTCAAACAGAATAAACTTGCTTAAAGTTTCTTAATGGGGAAAGTTCTGAAAATGCTTTTTATGAAATACATTTAAATATTGGTGTAGTTTCCTCAGTCCCTAGGGGAAGTTCCTCCTGAGAACGTCGCCTTACAAACGAAGTACACGCTATGTTTTTATTTAGAACCCAGGAAAATTTCTGTCAGATAATCCTAGAGAGACTCAGTACTCTGCACTATGTGGGAACTGACACTGAAACCCAATCAGTCACCCCAGTTTCTAAGAATTCTTCCACACTGATAGGTAACCTTTTATTAAAAATTAGGACAGTCTGGAATACCTGGATGGCTCAGTCAGTTAAGTGTCAGAGACTTGGACTCTTGGTTTGGGCTCAGGTCATGATCTCAGGGTCGTGGGATCGAGCCCCATATTGGGCTCTGTGCTCAGTGGGGGGTCTGCTTCAGATTCTGTCTCTCCTTCCATCCCTCCTCCTCAGATCCTGCCCTTCCTCACGCAAGAGCACACACAATCACACTCTGTCAAATAAATAGATAAATAAGAGATTTTTATTTTTAAGATTTTATTTATTTATTTGACAGACGGAGATCACAAGTAGGCAGAGAGGAGGCAGGCAGAGAGAGGAGGATGCAGGCTCCCTGCTGAGCGGAGAGCCCGATTATGGGGCTTGATCCCAGGAACCTGGGATCACGACCCGAGCCAAGGGCAGAGGCTTTAACCCACTGAGCCACCCAGGCTTCCCTAAATAGATAAATAAATGAATAAATAAAATCTTCAAAGAAAATTGGGACAGTGTGCGTTCCTTTATACACAAGTGTTGCAAGGAAAGTAGTTCACTTCTAGTAGATACGAATTTAGGTTTACCCAGAAATGTTATTGAAATAGCATGATCCCCTATAGGAGATGTTCTGGAGTATCAGCCTTGACACAACAAAGCTTCTCAATGCCCTTTGCGCAAGCTTGTCTAACGTACCTGGTCAGGGCTAACCTGACTGCATTTTGTGGAAGGTTTCTCTCCAGACTCTGATCCCATGTTCAATATACTCCCAGCCCGAGCTCCATTTACGTTTAATCGATACTCAGTCACACTGAACTGGAAAATCAAAGGCAGGGGACCAAGTTTACCACGGGATGCATGTAGGATGTATTTAAAAATCATTGAAAACATGACATAGTAGCTTTGTCTCCATGGCAATCTCAATTTTGTGTGTGTCCCTACAGATTTTTTTGAGGAAGTAGAACAGTCAGCAGATATGTCCCTGGAAGAGGAAAGAAGACATGAAGATTTTAATATACAAAATACATTTGATACAGTGACCACAGGAGCACTCACTGCAAATTCAAGTTTCAGCGACTTTGACGAGGATGAGAATCAGTTAGAATTTGTATTAATGGTGTTGATCCCACTGGTTTTATTTGCCCTCCTATTTTTATCAGTGATAATCCTTGTAATACGCTATAAAAGAAAAAAAGCCAAACAAGGTAAATATTTTGTATGTTCCCATTTCTGGACAATTGCTTCACGTGTTAACAAACCATCTGTAAAACAAAATATTTTTTTGCTTCTTCTACACAGAAACTTCTAGCCGAGGATCTCAGAGTGCCTTACAGACATGTGAGTAGGATCCTAATGCTGTCTGGAGTGGGGAGTGGGGAGTGGGGGAGGTAAAAGAAGGGAGAGGTTTTCAAGTTGAACAGCCAGGACTACATGAAAGAGTAAATGATGACTATTCCCTTATTTTTCAAAAAGGGAATGGCTTTGGCCTAAATTGGGATTTAAAACACACAGCTGTCATCTCTGTACCTAATCCAGAAGAGGCCCTTATCTAATATTGGCCAAGAGGTCCATGCAGCTTTCCCTAAATTGGAGGAAACATTCAAAATGGCGAAGCAGTGGGTCGGCTTGGGATTGGGGCAGGGAAGGTTGATACCCTGGGCTCATCTCCACCGGAAGAGGATTCTGTGTATAATATACGATATATTCTGTATATTTCTGTTGAAGATACTGTTTTCTTCTCCATGCCCCATTCCAATCTGATTATGAAAAGACCCGAGTAAGCATGGTTCTTATTCTCATTAAAGCTATGCTGACTTTCGTATGAGATTCCTAGTAGGAGGAAGATTACCAGTATCATTCTGAAACCAATCTGATGGAGAATTCCCTAGGTCAGAGATCCCTCTGTGTGTATTCAATTCCAAATCAAAGAGCAACAAATACTAGGTGTCAGGGTTTTCCAAGTCCAGAGCAGACTTGAGTACTTTTGGCTTCTACTGGTAAAAATGACTTAAAGTTGAAGCCTTTGGTTATTCCAAAAATCACTCAAGAATGAGAACATCGCTAATGAGCTACATATTGATATGTATATACAAAACTCACTCAATATTCCTCACACTCACTAACAGGACACCTCTGGCTTTGAGATCGTGCCCTTGGCCTGCGGGACTGGCTCACTGTCCTTGACCGGCAGAGCCTTTAAGCTCTTGGCAGGAGCTATAAATGGTCATTTTCCATTATACCAGCAGGTATGGTAAATGCAAACTAGGGAAGGAGCACTGATGTGTGTTAGCTTTCTTGGCAAGAGCCAATATCATAGATTCCAAGGGAGTCGAAAAAACACGTGTTTCTCCACTGCTTGAAATTTCAGGGTGACCTAGTAACAGTGGTCAATGGGAGCTCCTTTGTAAGCTAAAGAAAAAGATAAAGCAAACAGAGCTGTCTGAACCCCATTTTTTTAACCTCAGGGACAGTG
The DNA here is from genome assembly GCF_009829155.1 of Mustela erminea. Classification (NCBI taxonomy): domain Eukaryota; kingdom Metazoa; phylum Chordata; class Mammalia; order Carnivora; family Mustelidae; genus Mustela; species Mustela erminea. The sequence goes on along the minus strand of NC_045615.1, from coordinate 26,043,847 downwards.
AGAACTTCCTGCCTAAACCGTAGACCAGTAGCCCGTCTTATCTAACGATGTCATGGGGCTTGGGGGGCAGGATGGGGGTGTCCGTTCAAATATGCATGCTTTCAGGCTCTAAATACAGAAAGGGATTTTTCATGGAACTTCACCGTGAGCATCTCCAAGTTCAAAAGCCATTTGCCATCAAGAACTGGCCTCCTTCTCAGAGGGCTCATGCACCTTGTACTGGAGCCACACTACCAAGTATTTGCTGCTCCCCGAGCCTGGCTTACAAGCTCATGATGTTTTCTTACATGACTGGTTGACACTACTCTCCTGTTTGGGGTTTCCTTCTTGTCTGCTTGGCAACCTGCCACCTTCTTCTTCCATGCCCAGTTCTGAAGTTTTTGTGAAGCCTTGAGTAATAACTCCCTGGGCAAAATGAATGAATCATGGCCTCTTCTCGGCTCTTACAGACTATGGTCTCACTTACGGTGCATGGTATTTATGTTGGCATAAGTTGGTGACTTGTCTTTTTTTTTTTTTTTTTGGTCTCTCTTACTAGGTTTTGTTCTCTTTAGGACCAAAAGAACCAAGGACTTGCCTTGTTTATCTTGTTTAATGGTGTGGTTTGGAGGTTAGAGTGTGGACTCTGGAACCACACTGCCTGGGTGGCTTTTTTCCCTAGCCCTATGACTTCTCTGATTCAATTTCCTCATCTGTGAAATGGGCAAATCCAACACTGGGCTTACAGAGCCGTCGTGAGAAGTAAATAGATTCATCTATGTAAACCACTTAGGAAAAAGAGTAGCTGGCATGTTGTGTAGCTGCTGCTGCTTATGAGTACTGCCCCTTCTACCTGACACAGTGTGTAGCCCACCACATATATCAGCGGCCCGATAATTGTGGTTGAAAGAGCGAGTTCATGAAACTGTGTTAGCACTTTTTCTTTCTTTTTTTTTAGAAGAGCATCTACCTATTCCCAGAGATAAAGAAAAACTTGAAACTTACTCTTGATACAAATTGGCACTTTCTTTTTGTTTTAAATATACCTCACTTTAAGAGAAACAACACAGACATCTTAGGTTTTCAAAACAATTGCTTATCACAAGTTTTGATAGAGAGAGCTTTGTTTGAATATTTCCTTTACTATAGATATGGATGGTTCACTGCTTAACACACGGGTATCTCTTCAAACAAACTAAATGCTGGAAAGTTGATCACTCATGTCTGCTGAAGTCCATATTTAATGTTATAATGCAAGTCAATTAAAAGAGAGAGGAGCCTGGGTGGAGAAGTTGGTTAAATGTCGGATTCTTGATTTTTGGCTCAGGTCATGCTATTAGGGTTCTGAGATCGAGCCCCACGTCAGGCTCCATGTTCAACAGGGCACCTGCTTAAGATTCTCTCTCCCTCTCCCTCTGCACCCCCTCCCCAGCTCTCTAAAAAATAGATAAAAGGAGACGGTTCAAATTAACAAAATCTGATTTAAATATTTTTTTTTTCCAGTAGAAATAAAACTGTCACACTGGGTCAGACCAGCCTTTTGCTTGGAAAACATCTAAAACAATGTTTTGTGGGAGAGCATGGATGATGTCCCCTCAGCAAGTTAGAAATAGACACATTTGTTCCCCACCCTCCCCCATGTGAATAGAGCCTGGTGTGTTCTTCATCACCAGGAAGTAAGCCTGTACATTTGATGACAGGGGAGGACCCGGCCAACACCTGTAGCAAGAACCCTTCTTCCGACCGGCAATCATATTCTTCCTTTGGGCTTGTCCATTTCAAGTCCAGGAGAAGGAAAGTGCTGGGCAGTAACTCTGTTCTACTGTCCTTCCTAGACCTCCAGGAGTTACATTTGCAGTTGTTCTTATTTAACACTTATTAAGGGTCTCCATGGGTTGTGTCTCTACCAGAGCCGCAGGGAAAACAGCTGGCAGGAAAGCCTCACTTGAGGCAGGCTGTGATGCCTTGGCACCTGGCACGGCTCAGTACATCTCCACAAAGACACTCTCTCTCTTGCTGAGGGTTCTGAGTGGGAAAAAAGCTTACGCAAGCCAGTCTCCTATGGGGCTCTGGCCCCCACTGCGAAGCCCCCACTGCCCTGCCAGCCCAGCAATCCCACCACCAGAGGTGCACAGAAGAGAGTGATTGACTGTGGGGCACGGGTGGCTAAGTGGGAGTAACTGGGAACTGGAGGGGGAGGACAAAGTGGGAAGGAGGGTATGGAATGGAAGAACTGTAGGAGGAAAGACGGAATTAAGAGCAGATGGAGGTTGTGTAAGAGGTGCATTTGCCCTCCGGTTGCAAAGGGAGTACATGGCTATTAATAAAGACATAGAGGCCAGGTGGAGTGGTGCGGGCAGCGCCTGATTGCTGGGGACATGTAATTGGTCTCCCTCCTGGCTTAATGCTCGGTGCCTGTGAGCTCTCCCAGATGTTTTTCTGTTGCCATGGCGGCTGGGCCAGGGGTAATGGTCTCAGAGCAGGGGAGATGAGGCCACAGAAGGCTCTCTGCTCTGTTTGAATACTGATTACAGGAGCCTCGTGTTTGGTGCGTCTGGAGCACTTTTGTAATGGGTTTTTTAACTTTTCTGTCGTCTGCATGCAGGGTTGGCTTTCGCTTGCCACAAAGCCTGCAGGCGCTCAAATTATAAAGATAAACCCCTGCCTTCTATGGTGGGGCTGTGGGGCCACTTGCTCTCTGAGAAATTAGTGTATGTTTGGGGGTTGGGCTTGTTACTAAGCAGGAAAGGAGGGGAGGGAAAGGGGGGAAGTGACACAACAGAGGGATCCTATAGGTCACCTATAGGAGAGGCTCGATTGTGCAGTAAAATCTCTTAAGGAAATAGCATGTCAATTTGAGATTTTAAAAATACATAAAAAATGCAAGATGCATATACTCCCCTCTCCCCAGTCCAAGTGTCTGAGGATCAGGCATCTGCAGAGAGCTTCCGGTTCCTACCAGGGCCAGAAAGGCATAACCCAGAGGCCCTGGAAGGTAGGCAGTCATGGCACGAAACTTCCATCTGTGCCTAGCTTTCCTGGATCAGCAACACCATGGAAGCTTGCCAACCCCCAGGAAATGACACCGGCTCCCGGCTTCCAGGAGCTTGGTTCCAGGTGCCTGCTGGCTGCATTTCCTCGAAGGGGATCTGCGTTTCTGCAGGCCTGGCAAAAAGAGACCCCTGACTTTTGAGGATCGGGAGCATCTGACTGTTCGGGGGACCTCTGCAAAGTGGCTTGCTTCTCAATGGTTTCACATCATAGAAGGTGCTGGGGGCCTATGCTCTCCAGTCACGTGTCATCACTGCCTCGTTTCTCTGGAAGCATCCGTTTCCCTGCCAAGCAAAACAGAGCTGGAACTGGGGCCCCCGGGGTCTGCTTCTTGCTGCACGTTCATGTGGAGCCCGATGGGCATTTGATGTCCTGTTACCCGGTTCTCACGTCGCCCACAGCAACACAAAGCTGGTTTGCTCAAAGCTGCACTTTTACAACATTATAGAAGTCTGAAGCATTGGACATGAATTTAATCTGCGTTGGACCATCCATATTAAGACCTTCTCATTTATTCAATACCCATTTACCAGGTGTTTGCTGGCTACTGTGTTAGCTGGATGGAAGGTGAGGGGACATCAGGGCGAACAAGACCGGCATGATCTCTGTCCTTCTGGAGCTATGTTTTAGCCAGAGAGACACAAAATTAAGCCGATGAGTTGATCAGTGACAAATTGGGTCAAATGCTATAAAGGAGTAAGAAAGGTGCTGGGCTGGGGAACAACAGGATGGTGGGCCCTCCTTCAGATATAGGGTGCTCCTTGAGGAGACAGTATAAACTGAGACCAGAAGGGGAGTGAAGACTCCAGCCAAGCAAGCCACAGGGGTGAGAGCAGAGTTCGAGGAGAGCCCTTGACAGAGGTTACCATAGCCTGCTCCAGGATAAAGGCACAGTCACAGGGTTGGGCTTGATGTGTCACAAGCAGAGATGCAACAGTGATTTTTTTTTAAAGATTTTATTTACTTAATTGGCAGAGGAGAGATCACAAGTAGGCAGAGAGGCAGGCAGAGGGAGAGGGAGAGGCAGACTCCCCGCCGAGCAGAGAGCCCAGTGTGGGCCTCGAACCCAGGACCCCAGGATCATGACCTGAGTGAAAGGCAGAGGCTTTAGCCTGCTGAGCCACCCAGGCGCCCCAACAGTGATGTTTTGAATGGGACCTTTTGGGACAAGGGGCCAAGGAGCCATCCTTCTTGTCTCATTCCTACATGCCTTCCCTCACGCTGTTTTCTTCTTTATATGGATTAAAAAAATAAAAAGGGATAAACTTCTGATTTGAGGTCAACACTCTCAGAGGACCGTCTTATCTTAAAAAAACAAACACACAGATTTTATATGGATGAGGACCTCGTTTCAATATGGCGCATGTCTGACTCAGGCTCACTATTGCTCCCTTAAAAATGCCATTTGAAGTCATCTCTTATCTTCGTAAAGGAGTTTTCAGCTGTGGTTGAAATAGAAAGTTGTTACGGACAGGGAAAACTAACATGACCTTTGTATTTTCTTCTCTTTAGGTGAACTGGGAAGTGAAAACATCAAAGTGTAAGTCCTCATTGCCTGTGACCCAGCTCCGTGAGGACAGGGATGTCAGGAAGAGGAGCAGATTAGAGAGCCCCCTGCCTTTTTAGGAGTTTTTGTTCTGACACCCTTGAGGGACCCTTGAGGGGCTCTTGTTTCCTGGACTCCAGGAGAGGGCCCTGAGCAGCCTACTAGGGGAGGCGGATGCACACTAGTCCTCCAACCCCAATTCAGGAATCTGGGCAAAGAACAAGGTCCTCTTCAGAAAAAAATATCTCTTTTGACTGCTAACAGTTCCAAAGGCATTGTAGTTCAATACTCTGATTCTGGGTGTATTTCAAGGATATTGGTTCGTTTATTCTGGTTAAACATTTTATCACCAGGAAAGATAGGTTCCCTGGCATTAAAGGAGGAGAGCACTGGTAGAAGCCTAAAGTTCGTGTGGCAGAACCACACTGGGTTGGAGGGAGAGGGGAATGGTGGAGGTGGTGAGGGAGAGGACGGAGGAATGGCGCAGGGAATGGGAGGACAGAGTGAGAGACAGAGAGAGGGAAAGGGGAGAAAGAGGGTAAGGAGGAGAGGGAGAGAGAGAGCAAGATTCCACTAGAAGAGTGTTCTGGGACCCTGTCACCACCCCCGCCCCCGCTGCCTGCCCCCGCCCCGCTCCTCTGCCCGCCCCGCCCCCGCTTCCCTGGCCAGCAACCCGGCTTCTTTAGACACTTTGCTCACTTCCTCCACATGGTGTCACGCCCATGCTGCGGTTCAGAGCCGGTGGTCCTCCTCCCCAATACCATTTACATTAACAGGGTCTTCTTTCCCATAATGGTGGACTCTGAGCCCTGGTAAGTGAGGCCGGTGGGTTTCTGAAAGCAAGGGCTCTATTTCTCCATGACAGAAAAGCCTGGGAATTGAAAGGAGAGGTGAGGAAAACAGCCTGTTCACAGTGGCCCCTTGACCTGGGGCACAGATCAGAAACCTCAAAGAAAGGGAAGTGAAATTAAGCAAGGCAAAAGTGCTCAACAGGGTGACTCCCCTGAGGCTCGTCGTAGTGGAAGGCTGGCACAAGTTTGTACCTTCTAGGGGGCGGTCAGAGTCTCCTGGGCTCCCTTTGAGCTCCCTCTGTGCCCTCCGTCTTTGGATCGGTGATAGAGGAAGGTTTGTTTTAGTTGTAGCCTTTCCTCCTTCCAGAGTTTGGTACGGCGACGAGAGCAAACCCCGCCCTCCCCCCATCTGCCCCGGAGTGTCACTCATGAGGTCAAGGTCACCTTTCCCCACACAACGTTCCAGGCTCTCCCAAAAGGAAAGGCTCACACCATGCTTCTTTGGGTTTCAACACGGTTTTTGCTTCCCTGTAGCCCCATTTTTGAGGAGGACACACCCTCTGTTATGGAAATCGAGATGGAAGAGCTTGACAAGTGGATGAGCAGCGTGAATAAAAATGGTACGGTCACCTAAAGTTGCTTTTTCTGTCTTCTCTGCTCTGAGAAGGCTGCGGGGTTTTGGAAATACCCATAAATCCTGGAGTGTGACGGTGTGAGCCCAATCCACGTTAGATCTGGAACAAGCAGATCATGAACCTGGGGCTGACCATCCTTAAAGACGGCCTCACTTGGTGCCATTTGTTTTTATTTTTGTGGAGCTTTTCAAATGACCTCTTTAAAGAAGAAAATGGTATTTTTTTTATTTTTCAAGAGAGGAACTCTCCAGGTCCTAATTATCTGGAAAAAGTCAGCATCTGACTGTAGAATTTAGACATCTATGGTTTTAATCTGCATATGGTTATAAAAGTTTACCACATATAGTTTACATAGATCAGTGCTGTCCAGTACAACAGATGCCAGCTGTATATGACCATTTAAATTAAAATTTTAAAAAATAAAAGAAAGTTAAAAATTTTGTTCTTCCATCACTCTAGCCATGTTTTGAGTGTGCACTAGCCACTTGTGGCTTGTAACTACTATATTATACAGCGTAAATCTAGAACATTTCCATCACTGAAGCAAGTTCTATGGGACAACGCTAATATAGTGGTATTACAAATATTCTCCTTAACTTATTTCCCAGTTGATATCTGGCAGTAATTGTATGTGTTCCTTACATTTCCTTAAATTAATATCTGAATTTAAAAATGATGGTAGCTGTTCTTTCTTCTTTAAATTTCCTTTAGAAAGTTAATAATTTTTTTTTAAATTTAAGGATTATTTATGTATTTATTTGACAGACAGAGACACAGCGAGAGCGGAAACACAAGCAGGGGGAATGGGAGAGGGAGAAGGAGGCTTCCTACTGAGCAGGGAGCCCGACACTGGACCGATCCCAAGACCCTGAGATCATGACCTGAACGGAAGGCAGACACTTAACGACTGAGCCACCCAGGCGCCCCCAATCAATAAATTATTTTTAATGCTCCGATTAAATGAATAAATCCATGATTTATTTTACCATAGCATTCGTATTTTTAGCACTCATCTTTAAAAAATACCCTGGGATCTATCAGGTTCAACAATAGTGAAGTCCAAATCCAGAGACCTGTCATTAGAATGACTGTACCAGAGGCTTTATCAACATAAACTTTCCAAAAGATTAGAACCCTTCAGGAACTTGTATAGTTTTGAGCAGAACTGCTTTTCATAGCCCAATATTGAGGAAAGAATGGCTCCATAGGGCATTTAAGGATAGGAGTGGGTCACAGAGATAATTCTGAAGGTAGTTTCATTTTGTTATTTTTAGTTTATAAAATATGCATATGTAATATAATATGGAATATGCAAAAAAAAAAAGTAGAAAGGAGAAAAAAATACATACTACCCAAAGATAACCTTTCTTATTTCCTTTTGTGCCTGAGATCATTGTAATACAAAATCAGGATCCTAGCACATTCACTAAACCAGAAACCTGGAAAAAAGCACTTCTATTTCACCACCATAGCAGAGCGTTATTTTGACACATGCATGACGGAGGGGATGGATTTTGTTTTTCCTTAAAAGTAACTGTGGCATAATAGGAGAGAGCTCTGATGGCTTTAAGAAGGTTAGTCATTCCTCAGTTTACTTGCGGCTTTTCGATTGGGCATCTTGACTGAAATCATTCTGCAGGCACATCAGGACCTCTGGTAAAGCTATTTTATTCCAGTGTCTAACCTGAAACATGCAGATTCTAGCTCTTGGAGCCACAGTGGGGTTCTTCAGGGACTGAATAAGCAGGCGATGATGAGTTGTGCCCTTTCCAACCAGGCCAGAGGCATGTTGAAGTCTTGTATCTGTGCTACTAATGCTTTTTCCATTTCAAGAGCCTTGCCATCATTAATCTTTTAACCTCTGGAACTCCCTAGTGAGGCCATTTCTGCACAAGGAACTGTACAGATCAGGGAAATGTGATGTTCGAATATATGAGTTTTGTGGCTAGAAGACAGAGTTTTGGTGACTAATAATGGGTTTGCTTTTTTTTTTTTCCCCTGTCTAGCTGACTGTGAATGTTTACCTACTTTAAAGGAAGAGAAGGAATCAAACCACAACCCAAGGTACTTCTAGTTTCCACTGTTGATGAGTGGTCTATGGGGGTGAGGATGGGAGACTATGGGTGAGACCTTTTGCTTACTGTCTCTTTGCCTGTAAATTTCACGAGACGGTTTACATGGATATATGTGTGTGTCATGTGGAGAAAAGAAAGTGTGAGTTATGGCAAATAGGAAAATGCAAAGTATACATCCTAGTGGCTCCATCTTCAGAAGCAAATTAGCGCTGGCATTTTCTTGCCCCTCGAAAGAGACACTCTTGAGTAGGCTTCCATTATAGTCCCAAAATTTTTGATTATAACAAACTATAGGCTTGTTTAGCTTGGATGAAGAGATGTTTGGTATGGAAAACAGATGGAAGTGGCCATCTTAAAGGGAATAACTGTACCTAAAAGTGAGCAAAATGGACATATAAAAAACAAGACAAAACAAAACCCCACCTGGATTGGGTCATTTGTTACAGGAGAGAAATTAAATGAGAATTTAATAAATATATTCCATCCTACCACTAGGTGGCTCTGCTTGATAGAAGATTTTGGCCTCTAGGACTGGTGGTGTTCAGCACCCCGTAATGGTGTTTAACTGTTATCTTTTGGTAGGATGGAATGACCATGTTTGAGGTGTTTTTGATCAGAGAATTGTTTGGTCGGGACATGAGAAGTGTCGCGGTAGGAAGGATTGATGACACAGCAGCTCGGTCCCTTATCCCACATGGCACCACTGTGATTTGGGGGGCATCAAGTTGTTGGTAGGGGTGACTCAGAGGTGATCAGTGAGCAGAGAATGTGACTGAGCCTGTGACTGGGACTTCATGCTTCTGTGGGACTAAATAGAAGAAACTTCCGAGCAGAGTAAACACCACCCGTCTTCTCTCCCTCCATGTTAACCAAAGGTCCTGTGCTTGTCATCTTAAATGCTTCCAGAATGCAGTCCCTTGTCACTGGGCAGTCCCTGAGGCTGGAGCTTCACAGGGGAAGACTGATTGTTGATAGTGATTGGGGCAGTCAGATGCTTGTCTTCTGGACCCTTCTTCTGCACCTTTCCCTCAACCCTGTCTGAGATGTAGTCACTCCCCCCATGTCACACATCAGGCTTCCACATTCTTACTGAGGCACACCTCAGCTTTGACAACGAAATCCACTTCCTATTGAATATTTCAGTCATTATTACCTCTCCAGGTATCTGCATGTTAAAAATTCGTCACTGGCTCAGAAAAGAGCCTATCCTGTTTAAATGAGATGCCAGATATAACAAGCAGAGGAGAGAAAAGAAAATGCTAGGGGGAGTATCACAAAGGAAATTACAAAGGAGTATTTTCCCCACATTTTAATCTTACCTAAAAATGAGTCACTGTGTTATGTTTCATGTGGGGCTCACCCACATCACCACCAAAACCCTATAAATATCTTGTTACTGTATCTCTGACGGGCACCCTCACATGATGTGAAACGTCAGTGGTTTTTAGGTACCTGCCTCTTGATCTTTGAAATTGTTGGCAACATAGAAGAAAAGGAATGTTAGAGGATTATGGGGTTGTGAAAGCATCTTAGAAATCACGTTTCTGAAATATTGAAAGGTTGGTCCTGGGAATAAACTTGAGCTCATTTCTGCCTGTATGACAAAAAGCCTTAAGCTATTTGGAGGGCTGCTTTATGCTAAACTATGATTTTCAAGGTGAATGTCTGCATTCTTCCATTGGTCCAGAACTATCTGGTCTCAATTCATAGGACAACAGCCTGGCTTCACCTTGTTCCCTCTCGGGGAAGCCAGCACTGGCATATGGAAACAGCAATGGTGAGTCCCCAGGCTTTGGTATATAGGTACTTTCTGATTAGTCAAAGAGCAGTACAAGATTATAAAGCAAATCTAATTGTTAGTTACTAAAAACTTGGAAAGATATAAGGCACTTAGAACAAACCCTGCCACAAAATAAACTCTCAGTAAGTACTGGTATTATTATTTTTTTATATTTTTAAAAGGTTTTTTTTTTTAATTTATTCATTTGACAGAGATCACAAGTAGGCAGAGAGGCGGGCAGAGAGAGAAGAAGGGAAGCAGCCTCCCTACTGAGCACATAGCCCGATGTGGGGCTCGATCCCAGGACCCTGAGATCATGACCTGAGCCGAAGGCAGAGGCTTTAACCCACTGAGCCACCCAGGCGCCCCTTATTATTGTTTTTAAAGATTTTATTCATTTATTTGTCTGAGAAAGAGCACGTGCACATGCGAGCCTGAGCAGGGAGAGTGGCAGTCTGAGGGGGAAGTAGGCTCCCTGCTGAGCAGGATCCTGGCATGGGACTCGATCCCAGGACCCTGAGATCATGACCTGAGCCCAAGGCAGATGCTTAACCCACTGAGCCACCCAGGCATCCCTGGTATTATTATTATTAACTTAAATTTGATATACATAAATTCACTGCCTTATGCGCTAAGGAGACTGTGTCCAAGGGGCCAGGCACATCCATATCTGTGGTTGGGCATTAAAAAACAAAGAACAACAAAAAAAAAACCCTTGTTATTTTAGAGCAGTTTCAGGTGTACAGCAAAATGAGCAGAAATGACAGAGGATTCCCACATACTCTGCACAACCTCCCTGACAATTGATGCTCCATACCAACTGGCTAATATACTTTGACACATCATTGCCCCCAAAGTTCCCCACTGGCTTTTCCCTGTGAGACTCATCCTTCCTCTCCCATTCAGGCAGTGTGCTGTAGACCACAACGCTTCAGAAAGTACTCACTGGAGAGTGAGTTTAGTAGAAAACACATGTCTCCCTCCTCTTACTACATTAAGACTTCCAGAACCCATTTGAAGTGTTCAATCCTTCTTAATGCTAGAAATATCCTCTGACACAGAACCTTCGTTATATATAAAGTCCATGTGCTTCTAGAAAAAGGGAGTCCATCTGGTTACCATGCTACCCTTAACGTACCACACGGGGTGTGAAGACTTTTCATTAGGGTCCTTAGTCTCAGGTCTTTCAGATCTTTTCCCACATATCCCATTGGCCAGCCACTGTTCATTTCCTTGCCCTGTCCTCATGGAATGGACGTTTTCTCTGACGCTGTGGAATCTAACATTTAGCACAGGACTTTCATAAGGGCCAGAGACATAGGAAGCACTCTGGGAAGTTTACACTAGGGTTTTCACGTCTTTAGAAAATCAATAAGATAAAAAAGACTTGTGGAGGAGGGGGAGTTTTATGTTATTATTTCCTACCTTAGTATTTCTCCCCTAATTCTTACCTGTTATGCATGAGGCACTATGGGAGGAGTAGTGGGAATAGTGTCAGTGGAATAGCGTCTAGGGGGTGCAGTGGAGCAGTGGGAGAGGTCTGCCTGGAGCTGAAGAGAATTCATTCAGTGGCATTGTTAAGCTTTGCCAGCACTCAGTGATAACAGAAAGCAGATCTATTGAGTTGGTTTTATTACTGTTTAAATTCTCTGTAAAGAATGCACTGCCTTATTGTCTACTCTTAACCCTCCCACCATCTTCTTAAATGCCGCTAGATAGTTGTAACCACATGAAGGATAGAATTCCTTTCATCACAGTGCTTAAGGTCTAGCCATCCTGTCCCTTCTTCCCGAGGCCTTTAGAATCGGACAGTTTCCTGCAAGTGTTTCTGTCTTGGCAAGCTTAGGTGAATAACCACAGAAAAGGAAACACAAATATTAGCCACATGTCCATCTTCTTTCCCTGTATGCCAACTGGCCACAGTGAGTTCATATTGACTAATAGCATTAGGAAAGACTAGGGGAAAATTGATTTGGTTCCTTCCAAGTGGATTTAGAATTTTGAAGGCACATTAATAACAAAAAAACAAGAAGATATTTATACAGCATTTTATACATACCAGATGCCTAGGTACTACCACCTAGGAAGTTAGCTAGTCAGAGAGGGTAAATAACAGCATACCTGTTCCGGTTTTGTAATGATTCTGCTGTTTATTTTATGATTCATGTCTGAGCTCAGTGACATAAAAATGGATCGCTTCAATATTTCTTGGGAAAATCCAGGTTAGTTTAATAAAGAATTTTGTGAATTTCTTCCTGTTTCTGCTCTTCTCTTTGTCTTTTTTTTTTTTTTTGAAAAGTATGATTGTTGATGTAGTTTTACAAAATATATTTGCTGAACACCTAGTATGAGGCTGGCATGGTCTGCATCATGCCAGTTCAACCAGTTAGAATAAACTAATCTGTATGAGTAAACCTGGAATCAGAGAGGTTAAGTGATTTGTCCAATTTACACAGCAAGTTTATGATAAAACTCAATGTGTCTTTTAAAACTACATTTTCATTTACATTTATTTACATTTATTAAGAGACATTCCACATATTGAAAGACAAATTAGAGATGAAAAAATAGGAGGGACATTCAGTGCAAGAAAGACAGCCACCATGAAGTTATTAATACCTGACAGTATTTGGTGGGTGGCATGGCCATCATCTCGTACATTGACAAGACTGACCCATTAATAGTGAGAAACCAGCAGTTTTGGTGAACTGTTTTGGCTTCTCCACTCAAGTATATCTCAGTGGCCACTTCTAGTTATTTTCTTTGTGAGTTTCTTTCCTTTCTTCCTTTCTAGTTTCTCAAAAGTTCTTTAAAACTCAACAAGTATTCAATAGGAAGTATGTTTAAGTGGCAGCTGGTTTCCCTCAAATCTGAGCGCTGTCTTATAAGGGATAAAAAGTAACATCAGAGGGCACAGAGTAACCACTTATAATCCCACAGGATGATAACCTTTAATAACACTGTTAAAATGCAGGTGTTGTACGTGTGTGCATGTGACGTGCGTGTTGTGGGTGAGAGAAGATGTATTAAATTTAATAAACCACAACATTGCTTAAGGAGTGGCCCAGAAACTGTGTCTGCTGCAGGCATGATCTATGTGTGTTGGATGAATTTTAGGCCTGGCTGTGATGTTAACCAGATGTGTGACCTCTATAAACACCCCCAACCCCATCCCCACACCTCCATCCCTACCCCCCGCCTCGTGTTGGCCCCTTTCGGGAAGGAGAAGGGAGGATATATTGGAGAAGAGAAAGGGAGCATGATCTAATTGTTAGGTGACTTTATGCCATACTGAGCTCTGCACTGCCCCCAAACCAAGTTTGGGAGCATCCTAACATGAAAAAGGTTTAATGCTGGTTTACTGCCATCTTTGGAGCCAGGGAACATTGGCCGTGGTCCTACGGAGGGAGCTGGTCAGGAGATACTGGTCAGGAGAACCAAGATGGCTGATCTGCTCCCGCCTGTGACCCAGGGGTGGTTAGGAAGCGAGGTGTTCAGAGCCGACTCTGTCCTCATTTCACTGCGAGCGCTCCAATTAAATGCTTTCTTACAAATCGTAAGATGAGGCTTTGTCATAGTTCAATTTGTTTTTACAGTTAGTAGTAGGCCTGTTACTATAAAGGCTGTTGGGGAAGCTGTCCCACATTCTTAAAATATCTATGTAACACTCTGAGAAAAAATTACTCACTATTGCCACTGTCGTCGACAAGACACTAAAGCTGCCAGAATTAACACTGAGGCAAGCAACAGAGGTTTGAGGCAGGATCCCTGACTTTATTTGTTGCAATCGTGTGGCGGTTTGCCAAGGTATTTTTAACAGGGAACTCGAGGGTTTGCCAGAGTTAAAAATGCCCGGCCTTCCTTCATGGTTTCACAGAGATGATAAACAGCTGCCAAGGACAGCAGGGAACACACTAACTAAATAAAGGAAGGAACGAGCGAGTGAGAATGTCTCCAGGCCCGGGTGGTGGGCCTGACCCCAGGGTGCCGACTTCCTCCCAGGCCTGCACCCCTCCGGTGAACACAGGCCTGTGAGTGTTGGACACTAGGCATGACCTGATGCCCCTGAGGCAGCGGGTGTCGGCTTTGAGAGCGTCTTGTGTGGCAGGACCCGTCACACCACTCACAGTCCACGCAGCTGAGCAGGGTGCGACATGTGGGCTCCCGGGCTCTTTGGTGCTCGCAGGAAACAGGTTCTGCTTGGTGGACAGTGTCACAGGCTACACCTTCGAAATGCTCACAGGGTGTTCTCAACAAACCCCAGGGAAGTACATTCTCCTCAGAAATGGGAAGTTTGTTTTTGGAAGATGGTTTCTTAAAGCCTTTGGATGTTGGAAGCAGTGTTAAAGCTTATGTTGAACCAACGAACATTTGCTAACGTAGACTCTGCAAAATAAGAATAATACATGTTCACACGTTTGTAGGTCAGGCCGGTAGAGCAGTGACTTCCTTAGATTTGCTCTCTTCTTCTTCGTCTTCTTTTTTTTATTCATTTATTTGGCAGAGAGAGAGAGAGAGAGCGAGAGAGCACAAGCAGGGAACGGCAGGGAGAGGGGGAGGCGGGCTCTCTGCTGAACAGGGAGCCCGATGCGGGACTCGGTCCCGGGACCGTGGGATCATGACCTGAGCTGAAGGCAGAAGCTTAAACGACTGACCCACTCAGGCACCCCTCACTTATTCCTTGCAACAACGCTATAAAGTGCATAGATTATTATATATGTTTTGCGGGTGAGAGGAGAACAGAAAACTAAGGCTAAGAAAAGTGCACTTGCCCAAGGTCACCCAGCAAGGAAGTGGCTGGACCCTGGTTCAAGCTCTGGCCACCTGACCCTATGCTCTTTTCTACTGTGTGAAAGAGCCACTGTTAGCACGTACTAGCATGCGTACTGCTGTAAACGCAACAGGAGGTGTTTAATACCGAGACATAAACTTAACCAAAAAATAGATGGCATAATGTAAAAAGAAACTGTTTAGTTTTATGGAGGGACATAAAAAAATTTTTAAAAATAGAGACATACTGTACTCCTGAAAGACTTCACAATGTCATGATTAAAATTAAGAGTTCTCTCATGCTTTAGATTAATATAGCCTCCAAATGAGTTTAAATGTTAAAAAAAAAAAAAGTCCAGAACAAAATAGAGAATATATTATTATAACTTAAGGTGGGGATTGGTTGAAGGCATGCCACACAGGTCAAAAATCATATCAGAAAAGCATAGCTGTCTGGGCTCCTGGGTGGCTCCATTGGTTAAGTGTCCAACTCTTGATTTTGGCTCAGATCTTGATCTCATGGTTGTGGGACCGAGCCCCTCGTGGGGCTCCATGCTCAGCGGGAAGTCTGCTAGAGATTCTCTCTCTCCCCTTCCATCTGCACCTCCCCCCACCCACACACATACCCTCTTCCCTGCTCAGCGGGAAGCCTGCTTCTCCCTCTCCCACTCCCCCTGCTTGTATTCCCTCTCTCCCTGTGTGTCTCTCTCTGTCAAATAAATAAATAAAATCTTTAAAAAATAATAACAATAATATCCAGTATTGGAAAGGATGTGGGGAAAGGAAATCTCCCCAAAGAAAGTGTGGGGAGGAAGGTAAATCGTACAAAATGTCTAGGGAAGGGGATAATTTGCCAATGGGCCATTCAAGCTTAGAAATGGCATTTAGTTTAACCTGGCAATTCCTCTCCTAGGTATGTTTATGCAAAGGTAACAACTGGAATTGTGCAAAGATTTTTTATACTAAATAAAAACTAAAAATCGGAAATAGACTACGCGTTTAATCTCAAGAATACAGTTTAAAAAATGCTTTTTCAGTCTGGTGAGACAATGGAAGGCTGTGTAGCTGCTAAAAAGATACTGTATATTTATTAGCAAGGAATGATGTCTGTATGTGAGTGATGGTGAGAAATGCCAATTATAGCATGAAATGCATAATATGATCCCCCCCCCCTTTTTTTTTAAAGATTTTATTTATTTATTTGACAGAGAGAAATCACAAGTAGATGGAAAGGCAGGCAGAGAGAGAGAGGGAAGCAGGCTCCCCGCTGAGCAGAGAGCCCAATGCGGGACTCGATCCCAGGACCCTGAGATCATGACCTGAGCCGAAGGCAGCGGCTTAACCCACTGAGCCACCCAGGCGCCCCTATGATCCCCCTTTTTTAATCCCCTTTTTGCACATAAAGAATGTATATCTTTATCAAAGGAAGGAAGCTTGGGAGAGTACACACCAAGATGTTAACTGTGGGAAGACTTAGTATTTTTGTTTTGCTTATTTGTATTTATTTTTTCAACAAAGACTATGGATTGGTTTTATAACACTTTAGAAAATCACTTCTGTTAGGACTGCTGGGTACAGATCAGTGCTATAGACAAAAGAGGGCTTGTGCCCACTGCTATCCGGCTTTGTGCTACACTCTGCTTAGAGTGGCTGGCATTTCAATATAAGGCCACAGAAGGAAAGAGACTTACTTATGTGCATAGAGATGAACTCCTAGATCTTAGAAATAATAACCTGCTACCACCCAATTTCCAAGAAATGGAACCTCCTTGCCCAGCTGAAGAGTGGTTCAGTGTCACCAAAGTGAAGGGTGGTTATATCTGCTCTTTGGGGGGGAAAAGTCTTAATTTTCCATCAGCTTTCCATTTCAGGTAAGTTTTGCTGTGGTATTTGTCTTTTATTCACAACTGTCTGCCTCCTCCTTTCCCATCGATTGCCCATCCCTAATCACAGCTTCTTCCCTCCGTCTTTACAACACAAACACAAACACACAACCATCCACCCAAAGCCTCCCCTCTTCTTCCACGGATAGATCGATTTATCTATCAAACTGCTTCAGTCTTTTTGGAAACACATGCTGTCTCCCTGAGCAGGAGAGCTTGGAAGTAGGAGTCAGATGAATCTAGTCAGTTGCAGACCATCCATGCCTGTGAGCTAAGGAGATATGAAGTTCTATTGGCTATTATCATTCAGGCACTTTCTTGGAGACAGAGGTCACTTCAAGTAGAGATGTTCTGGGATCTGAGTGATGGGACAGCAAAGTGAAACAAGAAGCTGGAGGGGTAGAGTGGCTTGCTTTCCAGGAGCCGTGGGTGGAGGCGTGGTCTCACTGGGAAAAGCTGCAGAGCCAGATACAAGGCCAAGATAGCCAAGCTAGAAACAAAAGCACAAATTAGCCAGCCGGCACAGTCGTGTCCAAATACCATATCCATAATTTATGTCTCCTCACACCCCAAGATGCCTAATGATTGAATTCTAAATGACACCGAGAAGGAACCTTTGTGGATATGAACAAAATGGGCTTTTGAAAACACGCCAGGACCACAAACTCCTGAGAAAAAACAACACATGGAAATTTTTTTAAAAGGGGGGGAAAAAAGAAATTTGGCATTGATTCATAGAGAATGGGATTAGATTTAATTAAAGGGAGGGAACCTCCAACTCCATCTGGTTCTTTCCACATCAGCACTAGGGAGGGATATTAGAGCAAGAGCTAAGGGATTATTTCTTGGCTTTCAAGGATTTCCTCCTCAGGGATCAAATACAAAAATTCAAACCAACCTTTGGTTCAGAAATGGTAAGCCGGACACCGTTGGCTTTCTGACTGTTCATGTTTTCTTGAGTCACCTCCGTAGTGGAGTGACCAGCTCTCGGTAGCTTCTTGGAAATATACGATTGTTCTGTATTTTTGCAGTGACAATGAATCCTGAAACTGAATGGTGCTAATGTTTTCCAAGAGAAGCGGCCCCGGAGGGAGCTTGCTAGCCTGCCAACAGAGGATGAAGAGGATGCAAATTTAATTAATTTCAAATCAACGTAGACACAAGAACCTTTTGCTGTTTCTTCCAACGCCCACTCTTCCTAATGATGGCATCACCTGTACTTGGAAGAATGCACAATTGAGCAGCACTAGGAAGAAGCTTGGCTGCCGTCCATGCTAGCTGCTGAGGGAGGAGGAACCACATGGTATCCACCTCTCATCAGGGCCTCTTCCCTCCCGTCCACCCGCCTCTCATTGCCTGTACTCACTCTGGCCATGCTCTCTAGGTCTTACCTTTCTGCTTCACTCCTTGGAGTTTAAATCAGGAAGCTGTTTTATATATGGCTTCCTTCTGGGTCACCTTGTTACCAAATTAGCTCTGGATAATTTCCTCTGATTAGTCAAGTCCTCTGATAGGTCATCTGCGTTCAGCAGGAACTTTCCTCAAGGCGAGTTACATCATGGGAGAGACAGAAAACAAAGCGAGTGGTTCACTGTATACATCATCCCAGGGGCTTGGTAAGCTCACCTACCTGCCCAGAAGACATACAGAGAGAACCTGCCATCCTGATGCTGTTTGGTGCCTTGTGGACTCTGAGTTGGCCGGACCCTTTGGGACCTTCTCTGAGGAATAGGAATCTTCAGTGAGAGAGCAAAGTAATTTCCTTCTCAGCTAAAATCACCTACCTGTCTGTCCACATTTTCCCCAGACCTCATTCTTGCTCTCAGCACACCTGCCTTGCCTGTGGTATGTGAAAAGGACATGTACACAGGAGGATCAGCTGTCAGCCTTCCTTGTTCTTGAGATCCTTAAGGTCATTTAAAACAAACAGAATAGGAATAGGAAATACCTGTGTCTGTGACAGATATCACTCAGTGCACTTTCCTATCAGGCTGGGACAAGCCTCGTGTCCTCCTCTACACAGCTCTCCAGGAGGCCACAATCAGTCCATCAGAGAGGACGTTCTCTGCCATATTTGTTGACACCCTTGCCAAGAAGCGGTGGTGCAGAAGGGTCTGCTTATCATTCCCATTCACGTAAAATCATTCCTCATTTAATCCTTAATTTTCTACTTTAAAGCAATCTAGCAAGTTGGGAGTCCTCAGATCTTCTACAACACCTGATATTTTATTCTAGGAAAGAAGTAAAGAAGGAAAACTTTATTTATTTTATTCTCTACATATAAACTGAGGGGAGATGAGGTTCACCAAACATTTGCTGCTGAATCTGGGGTCTTGTGTTTGGAAGGCCGCCTTAAAGCGTAACAAAAACGGCCCCTCTCCCTCCTTTTGGAATCCCTCTGGCATGCTCGCCTTCAGGACTTTGCCCATAATTTTAAAGACAGAGCTCCAAAGCTGGGGAGATCTTTCCACACAAAGAAAGAAAACTATCTGGTTGTGTTTAACCACGACTATTCTGCTATCCTGAGACTTCATACAGCTTTGGCAAAAGACCGTCTTCATGGTATATAATTTCAACAGATTTATGTGTCATATTCTCGTTAGTACATCCTAATACGGTATTTTTGTTTTCACTTCTGTTCTGCACATTCATATTCAACTTGTGGTCCACAGTGACTCCCAGATACTTATGCCAAAACTGCCATTTTCTGAATCATCGTTTCAGCTTATTTTGTTAATTTGTTCCTTCTCAACATTTTGACTCTCAGAAGACTCTCTGATTCCTTCTTTTTCTCTCTAGGTATCCAAGATTTGGGGGGAACACCGAGGCCTGTCAATTTTGTCCAAGACCATCCAATAATGCGACTTTAGAAGTTCAGAGAACTATAAGAGGTCTTGGAATCTCATTTTGATGAAGCAATATTTTACGATACAATAAAAATACTCTCATTTAGTATTTAAAATCATTTCAAATTCTAGAAACAAACTTCAGCATCATGCCTTTCAATTTATCTCTGAAAAATGTACTAACTTCTGTAATTGCACAGTGTACAAGCATTTTATTAAAGGTTTTTTTTTTTTCTGGCAAGATATAGGAATCAAAGCAGTGAAGGGTCAATCCTAGCCTCCTGTATCTATTAATTACTGTTCAGTCAATAGGTGTCATATATTTATGATAATTTTAAGAATTGTTTTAAACTCAAAGTTAATTTTATGCTTCAGATTATTGTCTATAAACAGCTAACTAATTTCCCCTTAATTGGGTAGCCAATCAGAACAAAATCTGACTTGGGGATATTTTAAAGATATGTAAGTTTCACTGCATTTTTGTACATTTTAAGCAAACCAGGTTAATAATGTTGTCGAGTCGAACTTCTCAGGAAACTTGTTTTAATAAATATGTAAGGATATCAACCAGCTACTCTTACTGCAATGATGTGACTCCTCTTTCTGGCGAGCTCATTGTTATCCAGACACAGGCATATAGCAGGGATCAAACTTCAGAGCCATGGTGGGGTGGGGGAGGGGGGGCAAATGCCTCTAGCAGTGTAAATGCATGCTTTAAAAATGCTTTTGTCTATTTTTAAATTTTGATTGTTTATCAGTTTGCACCATGTCTGGAAGGAGGCTCCCATATGAGTAAACAGAAAATATAGACTTTAGTTTAAATTCCCGTCAGAATTAATACAAATTCTGAATGTACTGGAGTGATAAGACACAGTTACATACTAGGAAGACACTGCTGAAATTCTCATTGTGGGGAAAACATTGACATTTTAGGCTGAATTAAATTTAAACATGCTATGTTTTCACACTTGGAAGATACTCAGGATGAATCTTGGGCTTCCATTTAACAGGGACAACAGGCAGGCCAGAGTAGCTTCATGCGCAGATAACATTTCTTCAATCTTAAGTTAACCGGGAGAGTCACGGTATAATAGCATGCAATGAAATTAGTCAGATTGGTTATTAATAATTGTAACTGTGATTAATAATCGCATCATCCAAACAATGAATCCTAAATTTGTTTGAGCAGTTTTTTGACATTACCTTGGCACTCTCCATTTGGTTACCAAAGTCTTATTTTCCTCTTTGTCCTTTTGGGGGTGGCTATTTGTAGATATGCAGCAGGTTTTCTTGATTTCTTTTGGTTTTTGCCCTACTACCTTTTCTCCAAAAAAATGTCATATTCACAGGATAGCAATCCATTCAGTTATATAAAACTTTTTCAAATCGATTCTATAGATGCTCTAAGCTCTTTTGAAATATTTTAAGAAGTTAATTTCTTTTTTTTTTAAAGTTTTTTTTAGTTATATATTTGACACAGAGAGAGACAGCGAGAGAGGGAGCACAAGCAGTGGGAGTGAGAGAAGGAGAAACAGGCTTCCCGCTGAGCAGGGGGCCCGATGTGGGACTCGGTCCTAGGGTCCAGGGATCTTGACCTGAATCCAAAGGCAGATGGTTAACGACTGAGCCACCATCTTTAACTTCTTCAGGTGCCCCAAGAAGTTAAATTTCTAAACCAAAGTACATCCAATAACATGGAGACTTTTATTTCAGTGCTGTATAAGTTTAGAAATACAAAACTGAGCTGTTTAAGACAAGCAAAGGTGACTGGATTTTCTTCCACTGGACTTCAAGTGTGGAGTGCACAGATAACCATATTCCTCACTTCCCACCACAGCATCATCACTGGCCTTTGGTATTTCATAAATAAGTAATTGGACCTTTTACAAAAAGCACGATCTTCACATTTTTCACTTTTTTGGTCTGCATGGCAAGAATTAAATGAATGACACATAGAAACTACAAATAGTAAGAAACATTTTTTTCAGTGTTAAGATCAGTGGAAAGTAATCACCATATTACTCTGACTTAGGTAAAGCCCCTGAAATTATATATAACATCAAGAACTTAGGAAAACTCTGAGTGTTTAATAAATGTCAGCATCCAGAAAGAGCAGTGATTATAGTTTTCCAACAAGTTAAAAATAATCTGGTAGATCGTTGGTAATTTAGCATGTACATGTCTTGTTTTTAAAGTTAAGTGAAAATATTGCAAAAAAAAAAAAAAAAACCCTACCTTATTAGACTCTCTCACTTTTCAAGCAGTATAAAGTATTTTCTCAGAACGTCAGTAAGATCAACAGATGTTGTATTTACCATTGGGCTTCAATGTAGAAATTCTACCTTGGAAGCTTCATGTAAGAAATCGTTATTGATTAGAATTTATTTGCAAAACTACTGAAGTGTTTTTTTTTTTAAGATTTTATTTATTTATTGTCAGGTAGAGAGAGAACACAAGCAGACAGAGTGCAGGCAGAGGTAGAGAGGGAAGCAGGCTCCTCGTTGAGCAAGGAGCCTGATGCAGGATTCGAACCCAGGACCCTGGGATCACGACCTCAGCCAAAGGCAGCCGCTTAATCCACTGAACCATCCAGGCATCCCTACAGATTTTTTGTTTGTTTGTTTGTTTTTCTTTTTGTTTGATTATTTTTAGAGAGAGAAGGGAGCCGGGAGGGACAAAAGGAGAGGGAGAGAGAGAATCCCAAGCAGGCTCCACACCCAGCACGGAGCCCACCATGGGGTTTGACCCCCATGACCCTGAGCTCATGGCCTGAGCCAAAGTCAAGAGTTGGTGGCTTAACGGACTGAGCCACTCAGGCGCCCTACAACTACTAAAGTTTTAACACTGATGAAAGGTTTTAGGGTTTTTTTCCCCTTGTCTTGCATGCTGAGAATAATATATGTAATATTATTTTTCCCTCATAGCTTATGGCTTTAGAAATGCCAGCTATACATTACATATGTATAAATTGCTCTATTCTCAGCTGCATGATTTTTGATTAAAAAAATTATTAAGTCCATACCTGTTTGTATGATACATTGCTCAATCAGAAGTAAAGGAATTAAAAAGCATTTCTAAATTCAGTTGAAAAATAAAGTGCTATAAGATAGGAGTAAAAAATATCTTTAACATTAGTTTCTATGTAATTAATGTATATTAACATTTTAAATTAATGTTTATTTGAAGGTAAGGTATTTGTTTATTAAAATGTTGTTGACTGAGGGTAAAGGGATGAATTAACATCTTTTTAAAGGAAAATTCTTTTAATTTCTGTGACTATGAAAAATAAAAATTTTTACCTTTGATACTTATGCTCTTTTGATCTATAGATCTCTTTAAATAAATGAAGCAATGACAATTTTAAAATTTCCTATAGAATTGAACCTTTTTAACACAAAATTATCTACCCTAAAATTAATTGGATTTTCTGCATATCTAAAAAGATACTATAACACATTCTTGTCTTTTTTTCTTTGCAAAATATTTTTAAATTGAAAAATGAAATTTTAATTGTCTATGGAATGTAATTTTTAAACATTTTTTAAGTAAAAATAGGAAAATCTCAGAGCTAAAGCCTTCTCTTTGTCCTGATTACTCACTTTTCTTCACGCCTTTAATTCTAATTTCATTTTCCACACATTGACATTATAATAGTTAGAGCAAGGCTGACAGGCAGGTTCACCATACACAGATCCTACGAAGACACCTGTGAATAAGGATGTGTTCTTGCAGGTCACAAAAACTAGTCAGCACCTTGACAAACAACAAGCAGAAAGATCCCTCCTCCAGGCCCCAGCTGAAGTAAAACCTGGTCGCTTAGGGCAACGTTAAACCCCAAGAGTCTGTGGCAGTGGGTATTTCCTTCCTATTTCAACCAGAACGACTGAAGGACTGAAGTGTTGGGACAGATCAGCCTTGAGATGGCTTGGACCCAAAGAGCAGAGAGTCCCACAACATTAGGGAAATGATACTAAGAGAGAACAACAATACTAACTGTACCTAGCATCCATTGTGTGTCTCAGGAATTAAGTTCAGCTTCTAAGAGTAGACACACGAAATACAGTTGTTTTAGGCAAGGTCTTTTCTTCTCCCACATGAAGGAGCACAAAGGTAAGCTGGTGTGGTAACTGCATGGTCACCTGAGACCTGGGTTCCTTCTCAGACTCCCACCTCCGTCAGTGCAGAGCTCCGGTCGACCAGGTGGCCACATGATGTAAACTCTCCAGCATCATGTTCACAAGGAGGAGAGAAAGGGAACAAGCCCGGGGTGAGTCATTTAAAAGAGCTTTCCTGCTGGCGCATTGAGACACCTCAGCCTTATCCTATTAGCTAACCTATCTGCCAGGCCACCAGGAACAGTAGTCTCCAGGGTTGGCACATTAGCATATCCAACAATAAGGTTCTGTTTCACAAAGCACTAAGAGAATATTGGATATCTATAGAGGCAGCAATCCAGGCCAGAAGGGGTGAAGCACTTAATCATGTAGCATCTCATTTTAATCCTCACCGTAATACTTTGAAGATTGGCTTAGAGAACTCATGAACTTGTCCCGTGTCTTCCTAACTGCAGAGCACGTGCTTTAAACTACTACACTAACCCGCCTGTCCAGTAATAACCAGTAGGAGAATGTTTAAGAAGGTGTTGGTCATTGTCAGGGAGGCCCATGGGTGGGCATGGTCGGATGAGAAGTAATGGAAGCTGCCGGCTGGTGGGGAAGGAAAGATGCCACACAGTGCCAGTGGAAATGGTGTATCCGTCTGAGAAAAAGAAGCCCGGGCTTGGAATAAAGTGGGTAAAGAGGAAAAAAAACTAGTTTCTGGATCTAGCTTCCAGTAAGGATTTGGTCACTGAGTGAAAAAATAAAATCCCATTTACTGGGGCTGAAGTCAGCAGGGTAGTGGTTGTCCTCTTCAGGGTTGGGATAGAGAGCTATGCCCAGTTACTCTCAAATACAGGTGGTTAGTGCGATCGCGTGTAAATGCAGAGTTGCTTGAAAGATCACCTCTTCAACAGCCATAATCACTGTGACTTTCAGAATGGCCAAACCTGGCAGGTCCGTAGCTCTTGTGTAAAAGAGGAAGAACAGCAATGTTTGAGATTCGCCCTGACCTCGAGTCCCACCTCCAGAAGCAGTCATACTTTGCAGAAGAGAAAAATCTGATTGAATTGGCATTTTGCCCATGTATTGCTGTCTAACTACCTTAGAACTGGGTGGCTTAAACCAAAACCAAACCAAAGTAACAACAAAACAAAGCCAAAAAACTTAGGAGCTTAACCCAGCAACAATCATTTATTTTGTTCGTGAGTCTCCAATTTGGGTGGGGGGTCGTTGGGAGTGGCTCCTCTCTATTCCACATGGCATCAGCTGGGCGACTGAAAATTGGGGCTGGGGGATCTGCCTTCAGATGTCTCACTCCCATGGCTGGTAAGCTGGTATCGTTATTGGCTGTTTGATTGGAACCCAGCCAGGCCTGTGGGCCTGGGGCCTTGGCTCCTACTACATAGTCCTCTCCATGGCTGTCACACAGCATGGTAGCTGGGTTTCAAGAGCAAATATCCCAAGAGAACAAAGTGGAAGGACATGGCATTTTAAAAGCTAGACTCAGAAGTCACAATTCATCACTTCCTCCGTCCCTTGTCATTTGAAACAGTCACAAAGTTCAGGGGCAAGAAGACATAAATGCTACCCTTCAGTGTCAAGAGCAAGTGGAATAGGAGATATGTTATAGGCATTTTGGAAAACATCATCTGCCAAACTTGGTGTGGCCCCATGCTGTGGCTGTCTTGGCTTAGACATACATCCCTGTCCAGTAATTTTGGGTAGGTTTCACCACCTACATGAGGCCTGACATAACAGAACAGGCCATGGGGCGGGGGCAGACACAGAGAAACTTATGCCTATTCTCAGTACATAAGGTTATAATGGGAACAGATTCGATTGTGAGCACCTTGAGGATGGGGATTAAAAAGCGTTAGTCATCTCTGTATCCTGAACAGTGCTTGGCCCTAGGAAATGCTCAATAACCATGGGAAAACCCATCACCTACTGAGCTAAGAGTCACTGTACAGCCCTTACTCAGTACTACCGTCAGTCTTTACCATCAGTGACAACAGAACCCAAATAGAGAATTGTTTACTGTCCATTATCATTTTTACCCAAGTTTCCAGTTCCACTGTGTTTCCCTCATCTTCCAGCTCAGATTCTGATGCCATTTTTTTTTTTTATTTGACAGAGAGAGATCACAAGTAGTCAGAGAGTCAGGCAGAGAGAGAGAGAGGAGGAAGCAGGCTCCCCCCGAGCAGAGAGCCCGATGCGGGACTCGATCCCAGGACCCCGAGATCATGACCTGAGCCGCACTGAGCCACCCAGGCGTCCTCTGAAGCCATTTTTAATCATTATTCGAAATTGTCCTCTTGTGTGTGCTTTTTGTTTTTAGCTGTCTTAAATCCAATCTGGAAGGTGGCAGAGAACGATCGTAATTAAACTAACAAGGAAGTGGAGGTGGAGGGGAAAAGTTGGCCCCAGTTTGGAGGGGAAGGAACACAAGGTGCGGGGGAGCCCAGCAAACCACTGAAATCCTCTCAGCAGCTCTTTCTACTCAGCTCTGGGCTCCCCTCCTTTGCTCTCTAGAACGTGTATGGAGAAAGGAAATACAAGTTTTATTAATAACAAGAGTCAATGATCTATTTTAGGTGATGATACAAGCAAGATACTGACTATTTCTTCCTTGGATAGGAAGACAGATGAACAAAATAAAAGGTGCTGTAAATTCTTCTTGAACGTTCTCCAGCCCGCACTAAATGTAGATGAAGCCAACCAAGACAGCTAATGGGGCAAGATGGTAAACTATGGGACCCATGTTATTCTCACTGCCATGAATCTGTACAGAAATTCCTCCATCTTGTTACATGCAGTGACCAATGGCTTTTCATCTCGTGTGAATGTGCCTTTCTCTTTGTAACCCACCCCTGTTCATTACAGATGCCTCCATCCTTCCTCTTTGCTTATAGTGCCCTCTACTCTACCTTCAGGGATCAGGGATCGATACATCTGTGGAAACACCCAAATGAATTAATGTCGGGATTTGTGTTCTCAGTGGGGCAGGAGCACAAATAAGGGGAACACAGTGGGCTGGGGAAGGAGGTGGGGAGTATGTGAGGAAAAGCTCTTGGGGACTCTCTGGTTCAACAGATGAAACCAACATTAGTTGTGAAGACCAAAGGGCAGGATAGGAATCAAAATGTGGAACATAAAACTGAGGCAGGATTTAGAAGCAGACTAGAAAGGGTTGGGAGTGAGAAGGGTGAGGAGAGTTCTGGGTGATTTCCACAATGGAGCTGAGCTGTCCAGAGTCTGCTTTCATTGTCCACTGGATGCACCGGGAATGGTGCTCAGGCTGGCTTCATGGTGCAAGGGCAGAAAGGACATTAGATAATAATACCTTCTCTATAACAGAGTTGCGCCTCCTCCCTGTTAAGTTGAGAAACTCAGTTCTAGAGGGAAAGCATGACTATTAAACCCTGGGCTAGGATTCATGGTCTCACAGCACTGGCACTTATACCCTGACTCCTATCAGAGCTCTGAGAGTGGTGGGAGCTAACTGAATTGTCTGAGAAGGGGCAGACCACCTACATCTCTGGTCAGACCCAGAGCAGGTGACACGAGGTGTGGACAGGGCAAAGCTCAACATTTTCTTTTGAATAAATTTTATAAATTTATCCTAAATAAATACCCTTCTAATTTTCCGCCCTCACATGTAATGTTGCTGTGTTTGTTTAAACAAGACTCTTGATTCCGAGAAAAATTCCAACTCCAAATACCTCAGCTCAAAAGAGACGTATGGGCTCAGGTAACCAAACCAGGCAGAGACAGGAAGTTGTTTCTCTCAGAGACAAGCAGAAGCAGGTTCAGCTACAGCAAGGGGCAGCCAAGACCAGGTACTCAAACACAGTAAGGATTCTTCAGTGTTTCTGTCTTTCCTTCATTGTCTGAAACAACTTTCTCCACGGGGTTATAACTATTGCAGCTAGTAGCTCCAGGAAGCTCATCTTTCTGTCCTTCCCACCAAAGTAGAAGGGAATCTCTTTCCTTTACCCAATGAAGAAAAGTCCCCCAGAATGACTTTTATGCCTAACCCCACGAAAATGGCATTGGGACTAACGGGGTTGACATTTCCCTGTACTGCCACAGGTTGAAATGTGTGTGTCTGTGTGTATGTGTCAGGTACACACATTGGTTGGTTGGTGGGGTGGGTGGTTGATTAGTTCATTAGTTGGTTGTTTGGTTGGTTGAAGAGGATTCATGATGAAGTAGCTTCTAAAGGGAATCAGAGTGTTATGACCAGATGCATAGTATTTGGGACGAGCCACGCACACAGATACCCCCACCCACTACACGTGCTCTTCTTTCCCATTCTCCTTACTTATCCACATGCAGAGTCAGAAGTCCAGAGTGGGGTGGGGGCGCCTGGGTGGCTCAGTGGGTTAAAGCCTCTGCCTTAGGCTTAGGTCGTGATCCCAGCGTCGGGTTCTCTGCTCAGCAGGGATCCTGCTTTCTCCTCTCTCTGCCTACCTCTCTACCTACTTGTGATCTCTGTCTGTTAAATAAATTTTAAAAAAGAAGAAGAAGAAGAAGAAGAAGAAGACGAAGAAGACGTCCAGAGTGGGCCAGGTTCTCAGGATGGCAGATCTATTGATGCTTTTCATTTCCTCCTTTGTACATTTTTAGTATTTTTCTAGATGTGCTACAGTAAATGTGTATTGCCTTTGTAATTTATGTTACAAAAAACAGAGTGGGTAAGTTTCCATTAATCGAAGCAGAATATTAAGAACTCAGACAGGAAAATCCAATATTTTTACCGTATATCTTGTGAACCTTAGTTGCAAAGCTAATTAATATATTTAGGTGTATATGACCAGGACTACTTTTTGTGGGAAAGAGAAGGGGTTCCAAATAGGAGTTGGTTAGAAGCTCTGAAAGCCTTGCTCCACAGTGTGGAATGTCTTGGGTTTTTTCCTACATGCGTTCCTGTATCCCAGGCTGAACATGGACACACTTCATGCATTTCTCTTCAGGGCCTATGGGAGACTCAGGGCACCTTTGGAAATTGCATTTACCTTGTGGGCTGTGTCTCCATTGAGGACAGGAGCAGAATATCCTCAAACAGTTGTCAAGATCCCAAGAAGCTGAATGAGAACAAGCCAATATTAGAAAGACTTTCTCTCCCCATAATGCCTAATGTGTAATCACTTAGGCTCTTTTTTTTTTTTTAACTATAAGAATCATTAAATATTAAAGAATATTTTGAATACAGAGTAAAAATGTCCTCCATTTAAAATTCTCTCTATTGTACACATCTCCCTTGCCACAGTTTCTACAATTAACGCAGACACTTTTCATAGAGAAAAAAAATTAGTGAAAATAAAGTGCAATTATAATACCCCCCAACCAAATTCATTCTTAATTCCACGAGACTAGCAAGGCAATTTGTACTCTCCACCAACTCTTTCTAAGAAAGGCAATGTGAGGGACGCCTGGGTGGCTCATGGGCTAAAGCCTCTGCCTTCAGCTCAGGTCATGATCTCAGGGTCCTGGGATCGAGCCCCGCATCGGGCTCTCTGCTCAGTGGGGAGCCTGCATCTCCCCCCACCCACCTCTGTCTGCCTCTTCGCCTACTTGTGATCTCTGTCTGTCAAGTAAATAAATAAAATCTTAAAAAAAAAAAAAAAGAAAGAAAAAAGAAAGGCAATGTGAGAAGAAGTCTGAGGATGAACCCTGATGAGACTTACGGGGGCCACTTCCTCAAGCTCCCTGAGGGAGTGTGCTTTCCCGAGGAGAGCAGGAACATTCCCAGCTGCTGTTGGGGGCTTTAGGTGGGGGGTCCACAGCAAAGGGAGTCAGTCAGAAATCCTGGAGAGAAAATACGTGAAGGCTTCCTAAAGATGCCACTGGGATCCATTCATTCTGCAAATATTTATTGTTTATACCCACTCTGCTCCTGGTAATAAAGATACAGAGGAGACGTGGGATAGTGTGGAGAAGCCCCCGGCCTCTGGAGCCAGACTGGCTGGGTTTAAATGCTGGCTCCAAAAGGGGAACCCTCCTACGCTGTCGGTGGGAATGTAAGCTGGTGCAGCCACTCTGGAAAACAGCATGGAGGTTCCTAAAAAAGTTGAAAATAGAGCTACTTTACGACACAGCAATCACACTACTGGGTATTTACGTTAAAGATACGAAGGTAGGGATCTGAAGAGGCAAATGCACCAGAATGTTTATACCAGCAATGTCTACAATAGCCAAACTATGGAAAGAGCCTAGATGTTCATCAATGGGTGAATGGATAAAGAAGATGTGGTATATATACACAACGGAATACTATGCAGCCATCAAACTCCCCCCCCCACCGCAAAATCTTGCCATTTGCAATGATATGGATGGAACTAGAGGGTATTATGCTAAGCAAAATAAGTCAATCAGAGAAAGACAATTATCATATGATCTCCCTGATATAAGGAATTTGAGAGACAGGGTGGAGGGTCATGGAGAGTAGGAAGAGAAAAAATGAAACAAGATGGAATCAGGAGGGAGACAGACCACAAGAGACTCTTAATCTCATGAAACAAACTGAGGATTGCTGGGGGCTGGGGGGCTGGGATAGGGTGTCAGGGTTATGGACATTGGGGAGGGTATGT
This sequence comes from Mustela erminea, assembly GCF_009829155.1. Classification (NCBI taxonomy): domain Eukaryota; kingdom Metazoa; phylum Chordata; class Mammalia; order Carnivora; family Mustelidae; genus Mustela; species Mustela erminea. The sequence goes on along the minus strand of NC_045615.1, from coordinate 26,013,798 downwards.
GCTATGATGAGTGCTGTGAAATGTGTAAGCTTGATGACTCACAGACCTGTACCCCTGGGGCAAATAACACATTATATATTAATAAAATTAAATAAATAAACAAAAATAATGCTGGCTCCATGCTTCAGGTTACCTAACTCTCTGTGCCCTACCTGCCACATAAAATTTTCTGGGGAAAAAAAAAAAAAAAACAAAAACCACATGAATTAATCCATGTGAATGCTCTGAACAGCGAGTGCCCAGTGTGTGGTAAGGATTGGAGAGCGCTGGTTGTTACTCTTGTCATCTCTGCCCTTAAGGACATCACAGTCCCGAGGCTGAAATGGCACAGACTGTAAGTCTGTGGAACAAGAGGAAGGACCTGCCAGGCTCAGTGGGTAAGATGCAGAGTTGCTGGGAAGCTCCCCTGCTGAACAGCTTGTAGGAAATTACGCTGCCCCGGACTCTGGCCCCAGCACAATTTTGAAGGTCATTGAATCACAGAGGGCACAGTCCCCTAGTGAGAGTCATTCCAACTGGGAATGATGGCATGATGACGATGATGATGATGAAGAATTTTATTGAGCACTTACTTGGTGACAGATACCCTTCTACTTGTTCCTTGTGAACGAACTCGCTTAACTCCCCAGGTAAGTATATTATTACCCCCATTCTATTTTCAATTTTTATTTATTTATTTATCCATTGGTGGGGAGGGGCAGAGGGAGAGAGAGAATCTCATGTAGACTCTGCACTGAGTGGGGAGCCGGATGTGGGGCTCGATCTCACAACCCTGAGATCCCAACCTGAGCCTAAACCAAGAGACAGACGCCTAACTAGCTGAGCCACCCAGGCACCCCTCTGATCCCCATTTACAGAGAGATGAGGTAACTTGCTCAGGGCACACAGGTAGTATGCGGTAGAGCTGGGATTTGAACCCAGCTAGTCTGTTTCCAAAAACAGCCTGCGTGTTACTAGGCTCACTGTGCAAATGTGCCATTTTCAGGGACTGGGAAGGAATTGTGTGAAGGGTGACCCTAGATGGCATTTTGTCCACTTATTTGAGTATCTTTCATGTGTTCTTTCAACTGACGTTTCCTGAGCCCCTTATCATATGATCTCTCTGATACGAGGAATTTGAGAGGCAGGGTGGGAAGTCACGGGGGGTAGGGAGGGAAAAAAATGAAACAAGGTGGGATCAAGAGGAGACAAACCATAAGAGACTCTTGATCTCATGAAACAGACTGAGAGCTTCTGGGGGCTGGGGGCAGGGATAGGGTGGCTGGGTGAGGGACATTGGGGCGGGCATATGCTATGGTGAGAGCATAACATATAAGTAGGGCACAGTGGGACCTGTTAGGTGCAGAAAGAAGCCAGGATCCTCCCACCAAGCTGTTTCGGGAGATAAGGTTTGTGCCCAAATGCAGAGTGACAAGTTCCTGGGGAGGAGCAGATACAGGGCTCAGAGACACAGAGCGAAAGGATGACTGGGTTGGGGACAGCAGGCCGAACCTGACGGAGGAAGTTGAATTGGAGCAAGGCCTTAAAGGACAGAAGGGTTGAGACAAATGGTCATTCAAGAAAGTGGCATTCCAGTTTCTAAGGAAGAGCAGGAGGAAAGGCAGGGCATCAGGGGAACACGGCACAGCACAATTTGGCCGAAGCATGCAGGGCGTGTGAGGGAGAGCGGCAGGTGTGGAAGGAGGCACAGGGAAGCCAGGGTCTTGAACTCTGGTTTAGGAAGTTGAATTTCATTTAGCGGGAATCAGGAGCTCTTGAAGACCTTAGGGAATGAAAGCACGATGCCCAGCACTGGGATTTGGAAGAATGATTCTCACACGTGGAGGGTGAGTTTCAGGGAGACAAGCAACCTATTAGGAAATGAGGGTAGCAGCAGAGGGAATTAAGAAAAGAGGAGAAAAGAAATAGGAAGGACACCCCAGATAGGATCAGGTCACACTGCCCACCCATCTTTGGCGGCTTAAAAACCTTCAGATGGCTTCCCATTGATTTTCCAATGAGCTCAAGGTCCTTAATATGGTCTGAATGCTACCTTTGCCTCTTGGATCCCCTATGGTTCCCAGTGCTTTAGCCAACAGCCTTCTTTTAACTCACTGAGTACACTGTGGTCTTCTTTCCTTGGACTTTCTCACGAGCTCTTTCCTCTGCTTAAAATGCACCTCTGCCACCCCATACCTCTCCCTACTCTTTGTCTCAGTAGGTCCGTCATCCTTCAGATTTGAGCTGAGTTAAAGCCTTCCCCGCCCCCACTGTGTGTTCTCACTACCCTGTCTTCATTACAAGTTTCGTGAGAACCGGAGGCCCATGGGTGGCTCAGCGGGTTAAGCCTCTGCCTTCAGCTCAGGTCATGATCGCAGGGTCCTGGGATGAGCCCCACGTGGGGCTCCCTCCTCAGCGGGGAGTCTGCCTCTCCCTCTCCACCCCCCGGCTTGTGTTCCCTCTCTCCCTATCTCTCTCTCCGTCGAATAAATAAATAAGATCTTAGAAAAAAAAAAGTTTCATGAGAACAGATAAATCCCTGCCCTTGACTGCAAGCATGCAACAGGTATCTGCTTGGCCCATTCTTGTATCCCCAGCACCAATCATCTCTTGAGCTAACCCACCCTCAAAATGTTAGATCAATGAATGCAGCATCGGTAGTATTTGGTAACTGACTGAATAGCAGGAGTGAAAACTAACACTAGGCTTTGGACCCTAGTGGCAGGAAATGTGGTGTTGCCATTTGCTGTAATAGAGAACATAAAAGGGGCACCTGAGTGGCTCAGTGGGTTAAGCCTCTGCCTTCGGCTCAGGTCATGATCCCAGGGTCATGGAATCGAGTCCCACATCAGGCTCTCTGCTCAGCAGGGAGCCTGCTTCTCTCTCCTCTCTGCCTGCCTTTCTGCATACTTGTGATCTCTTTCTCTCTCTGTCAAATAAATAAATAAAATTAAAAAAAAATAGAGAACATAAGAGGAACCGTTTTTCAGGTTATGTTTTCCAGACTATGAATCTGGCATCACACAAATGGATTTGGGGCTGCCCGCAGGTCGTCAGTTTGTCCAGCAGGCCATAGCAAATTTAACACTACAATTGAAGGGGAATGTTAGAGCTGGAGAAAAAAAGCGTGACAAGTTTGTGGGCACATTCATGAGAGTTACTTGCTTGCACGCGGCAGAAAATCCAAAAGAAGAGAGGCTTAAATTTGCAAGGGCTTATTGTTGTCTCACCTAAAAGAAGTTTAGAGGTAGGAAGTCGAGGACTGATCCGGTGGCTAGACCATGCTCTCTATCTTTCTGTGTCACTGTTCTTAGTAGGTGGGTTCTATCCTTGAAGCTGCTTTTGGCCCCTGATGGCTGCTGGAGCTCTGGTCATCAAGCTTGTCCTGCTGGCAAGAAAGAAGAAGAGGGAAGATGACATGAGCTCCCCCGAAAGCCCGATGCACTTATGTCTCATTGGTCCAAACCTTTAGGAAGGCAGGATGTCCTGCCTTAAGTAACATTAGAAAACGTAGTCCTTTCGGTGGGTGCATTGCTACCTTAAAAAAAGTCAGGGGCTCTCCTGAGAATAAAGTATGTCAGCTGGGCAATGGCTGATTCTACCACTAGGAAGCCAGAGCCTAGATGCGAGGGGTGAGGTTATGAGAGAAATGTGCCTTTTTATAAATGTTCATCCAGCTGGGACGAATGAGTGTCCAGGGATGGGTACATGAAATTTTAGAGAAGCAAGGAATTTCAGTAACCTCCTGGTGCAATCCCTGCATTTTGCTGATGAGGAGACTTGACCCGTAGAAACAGAGGGCTTTGGCCAGTGCCACACAGCAGGTGGGTGGCAGAGCTGGGGCCAGAAGCAGAGTCTCTGGATAAAGTCAGGAAACAGACTGTTGGGAGAGTTTGTAGCAGCCCCAGGTGATCATACTGGAATAAGGAGTCATGCCATGCAACATTACAGTGATTCAGAGGGGACGCTGGCACAGAACGGTCTTGGGTTTGAATCCCAACTGAGTGAGCTTGGACGAGTTACCCAGCTTCTCCCAACCACAGCTCCTCTTCGAGGTAATGGGGGTGATGGCACGGAGTAGGCACGTTATCCCTGGTGCTCATTCTTATCGTCATTATTAGAAAGAAACAAACATCTTTAGAATAACTAAATGAATCAGTGAACAAACAAAACATGAATGGATGAAATGACAATAGACAGCTATGGCTGTTTGCTCGCTGAGAGCTTTGGAGCTGAGTAGCTCATTTCTATGTCCTCGCATTCAGTTCTATTGCTGTAGCTCCCCGCATGCGCCTTATGAAGCATCTGGCTTCCTCCGACTCCCGCGGGTCGGCCTGCTAGACCATGCTTTCTCCTCTGTGACACCTGTGCCCCTTCTAAACATACCAATTCTACAAAAGATGAGCTGGGCATGACTTCCATGGACTTCCAAGTGGACTTCCTCCACTCCTTGATTTCAGTTTCCTTTTCCACCCTCACATATCCCCTCTCACTGCCTCACCTGCTCCCCAACTTCCTCTTCCATCCGGCAAGGCAGCACATTTGGAATGTGGACCCAGGACTGAGCTCAGTGCATGGAACAGTACGAAGAAGACAAGAGTCATAGATACTGGCCTTGAATTTTTTTCAATATGACAACTGCGTGAGCCATAATGACATTTTCTTCCTTCCTTCCTTTTTAAGATTTTTTTAAAAAAAGATTTTACTTATTTATTTGACAGAGAGAGACACACACACAGAGAGGGAACACAAGGAGGGGGAGTGGGAGAGGGAGAAGCAGATTCCCCACCGAGCAGGGAGCCCGATGTGGGGTTCGATCGCAGGACCCTGAAATCATGACCTGGGCTGAAGGCAGATGCTTAACCGACTAAGCCACCCAGGTGCCCCTCTTTTTAAGATTTTATTTGTTTGACAGAGAGAGAGAGGGAGTATAAGCAGGCAGAGGGAGAGGGAGAAGCAGGCTCTCCACAGAGCAGGGAGCATGATGAGGGACCTGATCCCGGGACGCTGGGATCATGACCTGAGGTAAAGGCAGCTACTTAACTGACTGAGCACCCAGGTGCCTCCACAATGACATTTTCTAAGACACTATGACTTCTAGGTATGGTGCAGACAGCTGTCCTATAGCTATATTTTTCTCACCTTCCCCCTTTATAGTTGACATTTTCCCCAACTCTGTCATTACCTACTCTTTGCTACTTTACATATTTTTGCATTATTAATTCTTGTGGAATTTTGAAGGCTGAGAAGTAGTTATATTTATGGTCTTTTCTTTCCCATCCTTTTTTTTTTTCTTTCTTTTTTAAAATTCTTCTCCTTTCCTATCTTAAAAAAAAAAGCTCATCAATTCAGTATCAACACCCAAGGTAAAATAGCATTAAATTGCCAAATGAAACATGGAAACTCTGTAAATACTACGTGAGAGCCTTGTTAAAATTAATTTATTCTCTTTGGGCAGATAGCGGGTTCTAGTTTGATTTGGAAATGCAGAATTTATGTCTGTTGTAAAATATGGCAGTAAGTCCCATATTGCTGTGTCCAGGACAAGATGCCAGCTGGAGAAGAAACAGAGCTCAGTATTTGCCTGTCTGGGAGAGTTTCATATCCAGAGAGCCTGAGGCCCTCTGTGCAGTCAGAACACTCCCATATTTCCTCTCCTATAGGGTTTTGCTTCCACAGCTAACCAGCTGGGGGACTTTGGGAAAGCTGCTTCACTCTCCTGGGCCTCGGTTTCCCCATCTTCAAAACAAAGCAGCTAGACTAAATCATTTTCAAGTCAACAGCTGTCCCACCAAAGTGCACACAAAGAGCATCATATCTCTGAGCTTCTTAAAAATTCAGTCTTGGGTCGCCACACCAAAGGGGGATTGGCTCACAAATGAGCAGTTTAATGAGCATGTCATATCATTGTGAAGCAAGGAAATTATGGACCCCCTGGAAATCTACCACAAACTCTTATTCAGCCTCAGTATGCTGGATCTTCCTCAGAAACAAATCACAAATAAATTCTCGAAGAAGCAGAAGATGGAGGAAGCGGAGGAAGAAAAAGAAAAAGAATAAGCAAGAACCTTGTTAGCCCTGGGAGCAGAGGTTTGAGGGGCAAGGCCCGTGGTTCCCAGGGCTGAACTGCTGGCTGCTGACCCCTCTCCGCCTCACATAAGGGAGGATTGACTAGCTTTGAATCCTGTAGGAGAAGGTTCTCTCAGGTTTCCACTGGTGGGGAACTCAAGCATGGCTCCCTCAGCACCCACGTATGATGCTTTCAAAAACGAGCTCCCTTCAGGATGGCTCGAGATGGCGAGGGGTAGAGGCTTCCTTTCCCCTGATGAGGTCTTCCTATTGCTGGTTTAGGGTCATGGGGACAACTGAGCACTTTTTTTGGCATTTCAATTAGGGACTGCTTAGTACAGGACATTGAAACACCGCCGACAACGGCTAAAACTTACTTTGCGCTGGGCGATGTTCTAAGTAATTTACCTGTGCTAACTCCTTTATACCTCTCCACAAACCTGTGAGAGAGGTATTATAATTGTATTCAATTTCCAGAAATGGGGGCACAAAGAGGTGAAGCAACTTGCTGAGGTCCATTCTCTGGGAAGCAGGAGACCTGGGATTCCAGGAAGGGCAGTCAGCCTCTACAGCAGAAGTTCTCAACCTCTTGACTCCATTGCCTCTCTTACGTTTTGGGGTGTCTCAGCTCTCCATCAGCTGTGGCCTGTGACCACAAAGAACTCCTTAGCCATTCCTTTTCTAATTTGTCCATTTGTATCCTCGGTCTGCAAGAGGGCTGTGTGGAGAGAGGGCCAAGCAAAGCAGGAAAATGCTCTTGGGCAGCCTCAATGCCTTCCGTCGTAGTAAACATCCAGAAATCTGAGAAAGCAGATAGCTTTGGTAGGCAGAGAAAATACTGGACCTGCTCCGCAGTGACGATCAGGCCCTTAGGGACCCTGCTGTAAACATACCTGCAAATGTGAGAGCGAAGTTGGAACAGCTCTAAGCCCCTCTCCAACCTGCTCCAATAACTTTCAAGGCAAAGGTCTAGTGCATTTCCTTTGAGGGTTGTGTGTCTGTGTGTGTGTGTGTGTGTGCACACGCCTAAGGAAGCGTGCTCTTCTTATTCTTCAGGTGATTAGATAAAATGATAAAATGCCTTGCACAGATACAGTTTCCTCCTGCAGGAAGTGAGCGGATGGGAGAGATTCACTGTCATGATGAGTCACTACCCGGATTTGAAACAAACACACCTACAAAGAGACGTGGGGTGTAGACTCAGTAAATAACCAGCTGGCTGGCACCTCTGAATCCAATTGCTGCCACAGATTCATTTTCCTATTTTTTTTTTCCTCTCCATTTTTCACTGCTTTGGAGCCATCCTCGGCTACAGCCTGTTCATTCTCTGCATTAAAATGCAGCACTCTGCTCTACCTTCAGAGTCCCGGGAGGGGGCTCAGTACCGAGGGGAGAAATGAGGGCAGGGCTAAAGAGGAACATATAAAAAATAAATGAGCCATTCATAAAAATGAATATTATTACCAAAAGGAGCCGTCTGCCAACGTCTCCCTGTATATATTAAGTCAGCTGCTGAGCTCCGTAACAGCGCGGAATTAAGCCAATGCATCATCTTTTTAGTGGTTGCTCAGTTGATCTACTATTAACTTTAAACAACCAATTGTGAAATGAGCACTTCACTATGCCATAATGATGATGAGGCTCCGCCTGGCCCTATTTTTCATAACGTGAGCTTGAAAATTGGTAAAATAAATTCAGCTGTGCTTAGCCCACTCTCGTCACCCTCCAGAACCAGATATTCAGGTGTGGGGGGGCAGACGGCTCCACTCAACCAGCTTCGCGAGGTCATTTGCACAAATTCTAGAAACCGCCTTTATTTTTCTCCAGCTTAGCCTATCTTTTGCCTGAAAATCTGAAAGGCCAAGATGTGGGGCTTTTTTTTGCTGTCTCCATGAGCCATTGCAGATGGCTTCTCTTCCCACTCGAAGACTTGCATCGCGGGCACCCGTCTTTTCCTCCGAGGCCTGCACGTCGGTGGAGGTGAGAGTATGAAAGACATCCGCGAAGAGCGGGGGTTGACAGCACCGTTCCACAGGCAGACTGAGCCCCTGTCTCTTGAGCCTTGCTTGGTGTTTCACCGGGTCGCTGGAGGCTTCTTGCTCTTTGCTTCTCCAGGTCGGGGCTGTGATCTGGCCCCTCCTTGGAGGTGGTGGCCCTGAAAAGCAGTAAGTGATTCCCACACGTGGCTCATGAAATCAGGGTCCTTAACTTCGCAGCCACACCTTGTAAATCTCCCCAGGCTACAAGCCTGCGTCTGTCCCCAGCAGTTCCGAGAACAATCCTGCAGACGCTGACAGGAAGGGCCGTTATGGTCGTGGATGTTCTCACCATCTGGAATGGTTACAGTTGTCAGGATCCGAGATGACTCACCGCTGAGGAATCATTTCTCTAATGGCAGCACTAATCAGGAGGGACGAGGCCGTTGCTAAGTGCCGCCGCATGGAGAAAATACCTTGCCAGATGAAAAGGGAGGGCTGTTGATGTGCTTTTGCTCATTTGAAAATAAAGGGGCTTGGAATGTTGTCCTTGCTTCCATCTCATGACAGGTCATCCTTCACATCGGGAGCCCATGCGGCTCCTCTGGCCAGCCTTCGGGATGGTTGGCTCTTTCTATGTACAGGCAGATAGGCTCTCTGTCCTTCTTCTCTGGCTGCCCTGAGGAGACTGGGCAATTTTCTCTGCTGGACGTGTAGCGGTTTGGTGTAGAAAGGGCAGTGCAAACAGACAGGTATATGGGTTTTTTTATGTAGTCCCCTCCCCCGACCCTAGTGCTATTCGCGCAAACTCTAACCCTACCATAGTCTCTCCCTTCCCTTCTGTCCCGTCCCCTGGGGGTAGGGAGGCAGCTTTGGAAATTCCCACCCGCAGCCAGAGCTCTGAGGCAGTCTCCTGACCCTTAACTGTTGCCTTCAGAGGGAATCAAGCCTGTCTACCTCTTGATTGTGGGCTTCCGGCCTCCAGAACTGGAAGAGAAGACACTTCTTCTGTTTTATGTTCCTCAATGTGCAGTTATTTGTTACCACAGCCCTAGGAAACCAACTAGGTGAGGGTACCAGTGGACCTTATGTGTCACAAGAAGATGTCAGATGAGAGCCAAACGGTCTCTTAGTCAAATAGATTAAGAGTTGTCAGCAGCTCCATTGTGAAGTTGCTGCACCAAACATCCTTAGACTTTGTGCTTGGGGTCACTGTCTTGTAAAATATAGGTTTTTATTTCACGGCGTTGGTTGATTTATCTGAATCCACTCCATTTGTTACCATCAAAGGAGTCCTGAATCCAAGCTGAAAGCTCACCCCTGCCCTTTTCCCCATGGAGCGGAAACCAGGATGCCATGACAATTTCCCCAGGAGGTGACAGCTCAGGGTGTCCTTTGTAACTATTTCACATTCATTGCCATGGGGTGGCCACGTCATTCTTTTCTCTGATCTCCTTCCCATCCTTCCTTTTACCTTGGCCTTGCCTTGTGCAGCTGCATACCCATCTCAGCAGTGATCCTAAGAATCCCGATGGAAGGAAATCCAACGGCATCCTTAATCTTCAAATGAAAGTGGACACTTATGCATGTTTAAGAACTCATTTAATTCTCATAATCCACTTGTTACTATCCCTCATTTACAGACAATAAAACTGAGGTCCAGAGAGGCTAACTTGCCCTAAGTCAACAACTGAAAACCACGAACTCTGGCTCAAGAGATCTGCGTGAACCAGCTCTGCAAACTGCCTCCAAAGGAAAAGCCCCTTTGGGGGCTTCCAGCCGCACACCATCTTCTGCTTCCCAATGTTCCTTTTCCATGTGGGACCATCCCCCTTGAGACTGCAGCTCCCCCATGTAATACAAGGACCCGCGCAAAGACTCCCAGCTCCACTTATAATTCCTCCCAGCACTGCCACAACTAAGCTGACATCCTTAAAGCAAGTCTCCACAATCACACAGAGAGAAACGTGCCATGTCCCACTCGGGACGTGCCTCGCCATCTTGCTCCCAGGGTTTCTCTACCATGGAGGCCATCTTGTTCCCTTCCACAGAGGTAGGGCTGGGAAATGAGGGCTAAATCCCAGCCCATGGGCAGGGGGAGGCTATCAGGAGAAAGGATTGCTCTTTCTGCTTGCCTGCCTGCCTTGCCTGCCCACTTCTGCTTCCCAACTGAGGTCCAGCCTGCAATGATCACATACACTTCCCATCAGGAAAATCCCTCCCTTGCTTCATGTGGAGGTGGTCATATCCCCTCCTCTCAACAGGAACTCCACATCCTAATACAACACCATAAACCTGGTATCACACCCTGAGGACTGCAGGTCTAGGAGCTAAAAGAGGGAACATCCATTATATCATGGATGATGGAGGGCGCAGTCTCCAGTCACACGAAGAGTCCTCTCATTCCCCTGTAACTTGACAACGTAGTCTCATTCTTAGCTCATTCTTAGCTCTAGTAGCCGTTTTCTCTTTGGTCTAATAAAAAAGACATCCCATTAAAAAAGTGAATAAGAAAAAAGGAACAGAATTTACTCAGTGTAAGAAACATTTGGGTTTTTAGTTCACACGTTCATTGCAACATGAAGGTGATGTGACCACAGCAGACTCACAGAGTTAATCAATTAGCCTGTAACACATAGAAAACGAACATGACAATGACACAGCAGTAGAAGTTACCAACTGGCTTCCAGGAAGCTGTCCTGAGCCTACATGCTTTGTTTTATCTGGTCCCTCTTGTCCCTAACATTACGGTTTGCAGACACTGGCTTCTGATTCTGCCAGTGCCAATGGCTCCAACAGTTAGCTCAAAGCTAGGGCGTGGTGTGTCAGAAAATGATTTCAAATTGAGTGACATTTCAGGGCTGGGCAAAGGCTGCATACACTGCAGAAACGGAAGGATGGTTTTTGCTTTCGGACAATCTGCAGCACGCTTTCTTATACCACTGCCTGTTGAGAAAGAGAGGGTCCCTCTTGCCCCCGCCCCCAGTAGAACCCCATTTCTGATTTTGAAATAAATATAAGGTGTATGTCATGGGCTGAAAATGAAGTTATCTATTTTTAAAAAACAATTTCTGATTCAAAACAGCAACTTGCTATAGTGATTATGATAGTGGTTTAGGGTCAAGTTCTTCAAAAGATAAATAAGATCGTCCCAAATGTAATTATGTTGAAATATTAAACATTAAAAGCTCAATTTACCAACAGTTCATAGTCTGGGCTATTATGAGAGCAATTGAGTCAACCACAGAGCAGCTTCCAACAGGATCTAGAAAGATGCTTAGAAAATAAAAATTATTGATTTTTTTTTTTTAAGTTAAGGAGCAAGAAGAAAACTTAGCGATTCAGCTTCTTATCTTAAAGATGACAGGGAAAAGGACGTTTGTAGATAACTTTGAACAAATGTATCAGCTGCAGAAGGGAGGCTTTTCAGCCCTGTGAGGTGTTCACATCCAGTCTCTCTGTGGCCCGTGCTAGACACACAGCCATGGGTTATTTCTAGTGGCTGACCTGAACGGTACGCCACAGCCAACCAGCCTCTTTGTCGTTCTTAACACCTCCTTCGATATTTCACATCTTTTGCAAGTTGTTTGTTAGTTTTGGGGTTTTTTTGTTTGCTTGTTTTTTTTGTTTGTTTTTGTTTTTGTTTTTTTTAAACATCAGGGCTGACTGGTTGCATTAACCACGGTGACTACACTCCAACTCAGTCTCGCTAATGGTGGGGAAAGTCTGGTGTTAGTAGCAGTAGCTCTTGTTTGTGTGCTTTCACTCTCTTTTTTGTTTTTCTTTATTTTATTGCTGATTCCGTTCCTCCTAACCTTCTGACTGGTTGTGTCTTGGCCTCTCTATGAAATTAAGACCAGGAGGCCTGGAAGCAAAGCTTACTCTCACTATTACGCAGGATGCTGGACTTAGATGCGTCCTTTAATGGCATCTGTACCTCACTTCCTCATTTGTAATGTGGAATTGATGAACCAAAGAACCTTCAATTTGATGAGATCTTAGATGCTTTTTAGTAGAGCAAAATATTTTCTCTCCCTTTTTTTTCAGATGAAGAAATTGAAGATTAGGGAAGCATTGATTAAGGGAAGAATTCATTAAGAATTGCTTACAACTAAAAAAAAAAAAAAAAAAGAATTGCTTACAACTGCCACCTCTCAGGATTGAGAATAAATATGGGGTAATAAGCAAAGGATATTTTAATAACTTACTTAATACTCCAAATTCATAGTTGTCTTTGGCAAAATGTTGAGGTAGATAAAGACTGTTTTCTCGCCTTTCAGCTCCCTACCACTCTCTGAGTCCAAATATTTGGAGCCGTTGTTTGCCAAGAGAAACCGGTAAAGCAATCATAGCCTGTCTAATGCAGTTTTTGATTTTACAGTGAAGGACATCTGTGTTTGTATACCTCAGAAAATAGACTACAGGGGCGCCTGGGTGGCTCAGTGGGTTAAAGCCTCTGCCTTCGGCTCGGGTCATGATCCCAGGGTCCTGGGATCGAGCCCCGCATCGGGCTGTCCGCTCCGCGGAGAGCCTGCTTCCTCCTCTCTCTCTCTCTGCGTACTTCTGATCTCTATCTGTCAAATAAATAAAATCTTTAAAAAAAGAAAAAAAAGAAAATAGACTACAAAAAGCACGGGTAATTAGGTAAGTTCTAGAAATAGGAAGGTAGCATGCTTCTCAGTGTTAAGCTTTTGCTACTACTACAGAATCTTGAACATAAAAAGATTATGGGACAATGAGACAATACCTAGAGGAAAATGGAAAAGATGTTGGCAGCTGAGGATACAACCTTTGGGATGAACATCATTCTCTGTTCTCCATTCCTAAAAACTTGATCATTTAGAAGGCAACCTGATATGAAACGAAGTTAACTTAGAAAGTGAATAGAACATGATTAATTTTCAGATACCTTCCTTTCAGTATATTTTGGCTATTTCAGTTAAAAAACATTGACCTACCTTCTTTTTCTTTTTTCTCTTAATAGGTAATGACTTTACCTATTTATTTATTTACATGATCTTTATGTCCAATGTGGGACTCGAACTCACAACCCAAAGATCAAGTATCGTGTGCTCCACTGACTGAGCGAGTCAGGCATCCCCCAAAATGTTGACTTAAAATCTTAAAGCAGATCTGGAACTATGTCTTGGTTCAGTGCTACAAACAAGAGCCCAGTGCCAGGGGTTCATGCAAGACCCAGGCCAATAGCATTAGAGTCACGGGGAAATTTTTTTGAGATGAAGATCTTCTAGGTCCTACCACTAGATATTTTGAATCAACTGAAGTGGAATGGGGCCTGGGCATGTGTATGATTTTAGATTTCCAAATGTTTGTCAGTATCTACTGGTGGGATACATTGGCCATCGGCCCGGGGAACTCTTTGAGAAGTACTCTGTTGCTTCAGGCCTATAGAGGAGATGGTTTACAGCAAAAGTTCAGTGTGAGTCAGAATCCTGACGGGGAATAGATGACGCACTGGAATCAGGTAATGTGAAGATAAATAAAGGGAGGATTACAAAGGCATGGATAGGGTGTAGGGAAATCCACAAAGGATGGTATAGCACCCCAAGACTAACAATGTAGAGAATCACTACCACCCTAAGCCTGAAGAGCCAAAGAAAGAGAGTGGTTATTGGAACAGACTGTCGCCGTAGGGAGAGGACCACCTGACAGAATTCGTGACCTTATAAAAGGATGTGGCCGTTGGATGTCAACGTTCTTAGCAGCATTCTTCAGGATAGCCAGAAAGTGGAAATAATCCAACTGTCCATCAACAGATGAATGAATAAACAAAATATGATATACGCAGTGAAATAGTATTCATCCTTAAAAAAATAAAATTCTTGGAGCACCTGTGGGGCTCAGTCAGCCTCTGGTTCAGGTCACAATCCCAGGGTCCTGGAATTGAGCCCCACATAGGGCTCCCTGCTCAGCAGGGAGCCGACTTCTCCCTCTCCCTCGCAACTCCCCCTGTTTGTGCTTACGCTTTCTCTCTCTGACAAATAAATAAATAGAGTCTTAAAAATAAATAAATAAATAAATAAAATTCTGACACATGACACTGTGGATGAACCTTGAGCACATTTTGCTAAGTGACACAAGCCAGACACAAAGGGACAGTACTGTAAGAGGTATCTGGAGAAGGCAAATTCATAGATACAGAGAGTAGAATAGAGGTTGCTAAGGGATAAGGGGAAGGAGTAATAGTTATTACTTAATGGGTATGGAATTTCTGTTTGGGGTGATAAAACGGTTCTTGAAATGGATTAGTGTGATAGTTGCACAACATAATAAGTGTGCTTAACACCCCTGAATCATGTACCTAAACATAGTTAAAATGGTAAATGTTATGTATATTTTATAAGAAAAATTTTAAGTGCAGATAGGAAACAAAACAAAACAGGATGCGGCCAACATGACAATTCCTTAAGGAGCAGGTCCAGCTTCTTTGTTCTTCTACCCACCACCCCCCTAATCCTTACTAGTTGGACCAAACTGGGATGCACAGAGCAAGGGAGCCCACTGATGTAGTTCATGAAGATCAGCCATGCAGGGCACAAAACAGGGTGGAGAAGAGAAGATCTGAAGAGACAAAAGGCAGCTGGATAGCCTGGGTCCCATCACTCAGTCATCTGCTCTCTAGAGGAAGCATCAAACCTACCATCAGAAAAAAAAAAAAAAAAACCTACCATCAGCACAACATCAAAAAAGCACTGGAATGAGAAAAGCTAGTGGCAGGTGTTTTCCCCTTCGGCAGAAACAACCATATACAACCAGTAAACACAGTGCTATGTTTTTCAAATTAACCCAGAAATTCTCTGTTTACATGCCATGATATTCATTCATATCTTTTGATCCAGAAATCCCACTGCCAGAGACCACCCTAGGGAAACAATCAGAAATGCAGCCGAAAAATGACTTACACGGAGAATCCCTGAAACAGTATTTATAATCACAAAAGAGAAGCAATGAAATGTCTGGCGTGCACAATATATTAAGTGGGAAAGCAGGCAGCAGAGAGAGTGTACGTGCAATGCCAATTGTGTAAGAGGCTGCAAACTATGCGAACACATTAGAAAGCTTATCTTCAAATGATTGGATTAAGAATGACTCCCCCCTCCCCGTTTCAAGCTTTCTTATTTTTCAGCATTTCTGTGTTGAACGTGATTTACTCTGATAACCAAGAGAAAACAACACATTATTTTTTAAAGCCTCGTGTCTGCCTCGCAGAGAAATATTCCCAATACAGTGACCTACAGAGTCTTCTCTGCCAGCCTCCCTAAAAGGCATTGATTACCTGCTGGCTGCCTATTAATTTGAAGGGAAGCAGCCAGGGGAGGGCAGCCACTGCCTCTGAAACAGACAGCGTGTGTGGCTGAGGGGGCAGCTTCCTTTGATGAAATATCGCTAAACGATGAAATTCTATCTCCTGCAAGAAATGATTTCTGCTGGCTGTGCAAACGTCAGGCTGGAGCCTGCCCTTGGAGAGGCGGCTGTGTTACTCTGTATTTGTAAAATCAGCAGAGCCTATGCATGAGCGGTCACAGTGGGTGATTTTACAAGCTACTCACAACGGGCATCTGCGCATTGAAAACCACTGCTTGGAGAAGATTCAACCCATTGTGATTCCCTCTTGTTTCACGCTTTGCCATTTTGAAAGGGGGTCGCTTTACCCAAGAGAAAATGCTCTTTGATGAGATGATGACAGAGACCTATGAAACTACAATATATGAACCTGAACTTGGTACAGTCTGGCCTTTGATACATTGTTTAACCGCTTCTCAGCCTCGCCCCACTCACACTCTTGACCTGCTCCCTCAGCAACGCCAGCTCTGTGCAGAAATGTGGGCTTCTAGAAGGAATTGAAGGCTGCTTAGGAATAACAGCTGTGGGAGGCCTGACCCATGGATGTTCTGCCCAGTTCTCCCCAAGACTTCAGGTGTCCTGCCATAGGCCACAGACCCTGCTGGGTCTGCTCGTTGCTGGATCTCTACACTTCAGACGACCTACTGGCCATAATGGCCAAGTCAGTATTTGATGGCACTCGGGCACCTGTCTGCTATTCGCTTGACACTGAGTCATTGCATCAACTCAGCAGATGGTAAGAGTTTTTAACCCACACAGACTGTGCTTCCTTCAGACTGGGACTTGGTGAAGTCTCCAGGCTTTTTCTCTTGTCTGCCTTCACCCGAGTATCATTTGCTGTGGACTTTACCTTGCAAACTTTCAGCATCGCAATGTTTTAACCAGGGAAATTAATTTTGCCATCAGTGAAGCTGGTAATAAAACATCACACAAAGTTACGAGAGCTCTTCCAATTTAAAAAATTAGACTACAAAAACGAGCCATTGAGAGAAATCGTTTTTAGTCAAGGTAGACACAATAAAAAACTTGTGAAGCCTTTTCAACATGTTGTTTGGGTCACATCCCCAGAGACTTGAACCTTAAAAATGCTTCACTTAAGAGACATTGCATTCGAAGAATTACTGGAAGAAATGAGGCAATGTTTGGTAGTAGAATATTTCCTGAAGGATGGCATATGATTTTCCTTTAGACTTAGTTGCATCCAGACAAGAAGATGTTTACCCAGTGGTTAGTCTTACCCCCGACGACTGACTCAGACTGGTATGAGCCCCGAGCGGACAGCCCTCTTAACTGAAAGCGGAAGGATTCTCCACCTCTGTTAATAACGTCTTTCCTAACTGAGCCGCTCATTTTCCCCACAATTTTCCAAGTTATGGCTCAGAGTTCCTGATCTCAAGCCAGAGCAAGAGGGAATTCATATTTGTTAATGACTCTCATAGCATTATTTCTGGAGAGAAATTAAGTGTGAGAATAAATAACTTGGCCAAGGGTCTGATGGATGAAAAGCAGACAGATCTGAAGAGAACGTAACAGCGTGGCTGCATTTAACACTATGCATCTATTCAGAGGGGAAGATAAAATGCTTTTTTTTTTTTTTATCAGTATTGGATAAGAACATAATTCTTACTCCTCCATTTTTAAAATTTTTATTTATTTATTTGACAGAGAGAGATAGCAAGAGAGGGGAGTGAGAGAGGGAGAAGCAGGCAGGGAGCCCGATGTGGGGCTGGATCCCAGGATCCTGGGACCACGACCTGAGCCAAAAGCAGACACTTAATGACTGAGCCACCCAGGTGCCTCTCTTTTCCCCTCTTCTGTCCTACATAAATGTAACACAGTAATGAAGTCATCAAAACAGCCTCAGACAAGGCCAGAAAAGGAGGCAAGGCTGCCTTCATTTTTCGTACATGTGACCAGAGTTCTGAAAAAGTTGTCAAACTACCGTGTCAGGTAGTAAACGTTCAGTTAACACAAAGGAAAGTGTTGTAATCGAAAGATCGTTTCTTTATTAGCTTAGACATACAGAGTGGTAATTGTATGTTACTATTACTTCATGGCCAATTATTCCATCCCTCTGGGTTGAGCCCTCACAGAAGGTCTTGATAGCACCCGGTATGCCAGATTCATTTTTAAGCCACAGTGCTTTCCAAACGATGACTCTCTGTGGCCTCTCTGCAGATCTCAAGTGATCCAGACAGACGAAGTTAGTGACTTACCCTCCCAGAAAGAGATATTACCAACTTGAATGAAGGCTTAGAAATTTCTCAGCGGATTCAGGATTTCTGTCCCCTACCTTACTACAGATAGGTTAGAAGGACAGACTTCCAAACAGTATCTGGGACGAGATAATAGTAATAGCTAGAAAAGAAACTCCCTTGAAGATGAGACTAATAGAGATTGATTCATGAACAGAGCTACCCTTCGGTTCTGATTCTAGGACTTCCCTCTAAGCATGCTGCCGTTATCTTGGAGTTTATGCTCAAAGCTTTGCAGCATCTGTTCTCGAGCTTTCCAGAAAAAGGATGGCTAAGCAGGAACAGAATGATCACATCATTTACACTTGAACTCAATGCGATGAGCACATTTGTTTGTCCTCATTAAGTGCCGCGGAGCCGGCACTAACCGACATGCAGAGGCAATGTGCTGGGGCGGGGCCAGGGGGTTGGGAGCTGGGCTCGCTCTGCTGGCAGCCTGGGGAGATGACCGCTTCTCTGAGCTCTCAGCTAACTTGTCCAGAAGAAGAGGCATTAAGGCAGAGGTTTACCAGAAGCTTCCAGGGTCCCGGGGGAAATGCTCAAGACTACTTCAGGGGTCTGGAGGAAAGCCAGACAGGGTACCTACAGGTACCTGGCTTCCATGTCAAACTTGGAGGCTTTATATGTATCAAATTCTAAGGTAGACTGATTTTAAAGCTGTGCAAAGCACAAGATGAGCTAACCTTCATGTTCTTTATTTATGAAAAGGCAAAATGAGGAGCCTGATCGTCTTTTCTCGTGGCCAAACACGATGGCGCCTGGAGCTAGCCTGCCCGGGTTTGACCCTCATCTCTTCTATCTGGAGCCGTGTGAACTTGGGCAAGTTTGTTACCGTCTCTTTGACTCGGTTTCCTCATGTGTAGCATGAGTGTAATAGCAGTAGTTGCTGCATAGGATTCTTGTGAGGATTAGATGAGGTAATCGATACAAAGCCCTCAGAACAGCGCCTGGCACACAACAAGTGTTTCCTATTATTATTGGCCCCAGCTAGCTGGGAGCGTCTGGCCCGCATGGTTAATAAAGCCACAAAAGGAAATGCAGAAGAGCTCACTTATTCCACGTAAAGGTGCTTGGGAACATAATTGGATTTGCTGAAAGTG
The DNA here is from genome assembly GCF_009829155.1 of Mustela erminea. Classification (NCBI taxonomy): domain Eukaryota; kingdom Metazoa; phylum Chordata; class Mammalia; order Carnivora; family Mustelidae; genus Mustela; species Mustela erminea. The sequence goes on along the minus strand of NC_045615.1, from coordinate 25,995,054 downwards.
CCTTTTTAAACGGTACTGTTGGTTTCTGATTCACATTTGGGAAGAAAAGCAGAACAGAAGGTGATAAATTCCTTTATGGGTGAGCTTGGCAGGAAAGGCAGATGCGACTGCAAAGTTAATTGGTGGATGGGAGGTGGGACCCCTGGGCAAAGGCAGACTGACGGCAAGAACATGTTCTTCCCTCTCCTGCCCCGGTTTGTGGTGATTAATTCATTAGGGATTCTGAAAGGCCATTCTTGGGTGGCTGCTGGTCCTGTCTTCGCCCAGACGGGGATGATGTCAGCATATCATTTGTGGAGTTCTATGGAGTTTATGGAGTTCTGCAAACCTCTGGAGGATTCCAGGAGCTGTAGATCGTCTCCCGGCTGCTGGCCAGCTCTCTGATCACTGAATCCCACTTGAACCTTGCATATTGCAACTTACTTGTCTCCATCATGATTTCAGTTGTGGTTGTTGTTCTTCGTACAAGCACAGGGGCATGAGAAAACCTCCGAAGTTCCTTACATAAGACTAAGTTTTCTAGCCCTGCGGGCTTGAATCTCTCTGAGAATTCGGCTCCATTTCTCATGGAATGAGATAACACACCGGACGTAACCAAGTTTAAGATGCAGAATTTAAGACTGTAAAATGTATCATTAAGAAAGAAATACCTGCTAATTAGACTCTGACACAAGCTTTAAAAAAGAGAAGTATGAAAATACTCCTGTGGACTGACTTAGACCGATTTTTTTAAATTTTAAATTTAAAATCACACACCACTCTCACATAAATACACACATGCATAGAAAGGAAAATATCAGGTTAGGGTTTTCCTAAAACTTTTTTGGTTACAGTCTGAGTCTTCTGAATCACTCTTTTTAAACCCTTGTATCTCTGTTCCTTCACATAATATCATTCTGTGCTGTTAGGGGCAATGAGTATATAGAATGTCAACATCAACATCAACAAATCGTGATGTAAATTTCTGAAGTCATTGTAGATGGCCTGCGGGCTCAGCACAGGTGGTGACAACCATGCCACGTCTCAACTGAAATGCCCTTTGAACAGCTATGACAGGTTCGTAGCTGTGCCAGAAATGACAACTCTTTCCTAACTACCACCCTGCCTGCATCAATAAAAAGATGCATCCCAAATGAAGGACCATTTAAATATGGGGGGGGGGGATCTATATCTTGAATCCGTGAATTGGTAATAAAGGTTTACACTTGGTTTTTTTCAGAGGATGGGTTTAATTCTCGGACAACTTTTCAAAAACTGTACCCCATCCTGTTAGAAGATATGCAGCAAAGTTTTGGCCTTTTCCAAGAACTTGACAGGTCCTCCCATCAGGGTCTGCTGGAGGACCAGAAAGATCCCAGAGGCAAGAGCCAGCCTCTGGAGAGGACAGCTGCTCTCCCAGGAAGATGGTGGCATTGTTATTTTCTCTGTTAAAATACAAATACCCTTAAAAAGGTCATTCAGTGTCACCCTCTGATTAATGATTTCTCCCTTCCAGAGTGGATTTTGCCAGAGGCTTATTTAAAGGAGCCAACCTTTTAAATTACAATTTTTTAAAAAATATTTTATTTATTTATTTGACAAACAAAGATCACAAGTAGGCAGAGAGGCAGGCAGGGTGGGGGGAAGCAGGCTCCCTGCTGACCAGAGCCGATGTGGGGCTCAATCCCAGGACCCTGAGATCATGACCTGAGTTGAAGGCAGAGGCTTAACCTACACTGAGCCACCCAGGTGCCCCGTAAACCACCACTTTTTTTTTTTTTTAAAGTCATCTCTAGCCCAAAGTGGGGCTCATATGCATGACCCCGAGATCAAGAGTCACGTTCTCTAATAACTGATCCAGCCAGGTGTCCCTCTAAAGAGCCAGCCTTTCAAAAAGAAAAATCTCAAAATGTTTTAATAGCATAAAGCTTAGATCAGAAAAGGCCATATATTGTATGATTCCATTTACATAAAATGTCCAGAATGGGCAAATATCTAGAGACAGAAAGTAGATTAGTGTTTGCCAGGGGCTGAGGGCAGGCAGATGGGGGTGACTGATATTCGGTTCAGGGTTTCTTTCTGGAGAGGCTAAACTGCTCTAAAATTAGATTGTGGTGATGGTTGCACAAACCTGTGGATATACTAAAAACATTGAGTTGTACACCCTTAACTGGGTAAATTGAATAATATGTGAATTATATCTCAACAAGGGAGTTTAAAAAAATGCTTCTCAGAATGTGTTGTGTGTGTATAAAATAACCCAACCAGTTCTTTTGCCCTTATTCTGGTGATATTTATTAAAAAAAAACTTGGAATTATTTTGTTCAAAGCAACCCAACAGATTCAACAAAGCAAATGCTAGGGCCTGTAGCAAAGAAAAACTGATCTCTTCTTGGAGGAACCCACAACCAAGGAACAGCAGAAGGGAGATAGATGCATGAATAATTCTGGAGGGCAGGGGAAATATTCTGAGACTTGAGGACATTTCTTGGTGAACTCAGGATCCGGCTTGACTTTGAAGGCATTGGATTTTGATAGGTAGGTATGGGGAGAGAAAGGAAGGGGGCACAGGCGGAGTCGAGAAATGTCTCATTTCCTCTGCAAGCAGAGAAAGGCTCTTGGCAAGAGGTCCCAGTCCAGGTGAGTTTATGGGTCCAAACCTCTGAGAGCTTCTCTGGGAAGAGTTGAGGTATCCGTGAGCCATGGAGAGTGAGGGTAGGTGGAGTCAAGCCAGGGAAGGTTCTGGGACCATGGGGAGAATGTTGTCAACAATGAGAAAGGAGCAGGGGCATTGAGCAGCCGGCTGCTGGTACAGATTCTGTTCTCAAATCCAACTTTCTTAATTCTCAGCTCTGTCATCTCTCCCTGGAATGACTGTCATAACCCATTCTGTGTCATCCATGTCACCGGCCTCTGGTGGCCTTGGGAGGCTGTGGTCTAGTGGAAAAACACCAGCTTTGTTCAACTTCTCATCATAGGATCATATTCCATTAACAACCATTTCCGCCCCTCGTACTCCTGTTCTCTAAGGGGTCTGCCCACCCTGACTGCAACTAGCAGGTGGATTTGTGAAGGATAGGTCTCTTTCTTCAACCAACCCCCCTAGATTTTTAATCCAGGAATTTATTTCAAAAAAATAAATAAATAAGTTGAGATGGATGGAGTCCATACTTGGCAACTAACAATTTAGACTTAAGCGAATAGCTGACCCAGTCAAAATTTATATATAAAAACACACGGAAGAATTCTGGTGTTAACTTTTATTCCCTCCTCACTGGGCAGCTGAGGTGATTCTTAACCAGATTTCACTGAGGCCATTGTATCTGTGTTGGCCTGTCAGGATCTCTTCCTTTTCTTTCCCGGGAGGTTTTTATGAGGTGATCCCCTGTGAGGCTTCATGCTCTTCCTCATCCACGCTTGTCATCGAAATGGTTTCTTCCTCGCATGAAGGCTTTTCATTGTCTTTCTCCATCTACAGTGGCCCAAAGTGCTCCGTTTAAGAAGAGACCCTTCATCAAGCGTGTTTCTGTCACAGGCCGGAGAGGAACGCACGTGGAGCAGAGGGCAAGTGTTTCCTCCCTCAGCACGGCAAGCGGCCACCTGTTATCCAGGAAATTCCACTCCACACCCCACCCCCCGAAACCTCTTCATCGATTCTTTGCTCTGTGTCAGAGCTGGGCCTGTAAGCTCTCAGAGAAGTAAAGAGGATGTTTATAACTTCTTGTTTGAGTATTAACTTAAAAAAAAAAAAATCTCTATCCGGCTCAGAAGTCATTGGTTGACATAAACACTCTGGTTTGGCTGTTGCCCCTTTCTCTGTTAGACTCTGCTCCGCCTTCATTCTTACTTGCGCCACGTGGCTCCCTGCAGCGGCAAGCTTGCGTGCAGGCACACACTTGGGCACATGTGCCACCTCTGCTGAGCGAGGGCGTGGCTTATACCATTTAAAGGAAAGGCGGGGAGGTTCTGGGAAGCCTCGCTTGACCTCTCTTCCCGGCTCTCCTTAGTCCTGCTTTTGCATCTGAACTATTTCCTTCCTTGATCAATAGATGCAAGCTCATGCAATAATAAAACCAGAGAGTGGGGCACATGGGTGGCTCAGTCCTTAAGTGTCTACGTTTGGCTCAGATCATGATGCCAGGATCCTGGGATCGAGCCCCACATTGGGCTCCCTGCTTGGTGGGAAGCCTGCCTCTCCCTCTCCCACTCCCCCTGCTTGTGTTCCCTCTCTCACTGTGTCTCTCTCTGTCAAATAAATAAATAAAATCCTTTAAAAAAAAAAAAACAGAGATGCCTATTTAATTCAAGCAAGAAATATTCCTATCCATCTGTACCATCACGGTGGATAATCAAAAATTTGCACACTTATTTTTATTAAATCAAAGAAGAGTATAAAATTAGCATACTTTCTAATTCCATAATATCACTCATTGCAGATTCCTTTCCCTCAAGCTATTTGACTAGATTGGCTAATTCATACTATGGGATATTTTCAACTGTTTACCAAATTGGAACAAGTCCAGACCAGATGCTTTTAAAAAATGCATTCTTCATAAACCAGGAAAAGATCCTAAACTCTGAGAGAATCCCAGATGTTTGGATGTTTTATCTCAACTGGGATGGTAAAACCCTCTTGTCATTGATTTGTCAGATCAAATGATTTCTTTATTGTGACTGATAATTGCTCAAGAGCAGCCTTGGCTGACACCATCACTGATATTACCTCTTCCCATAAACACCAGTAGAAGAAAATTCTGAATTACTAAGAAAGGTGCTGCTCTATGACTCTTCTATGGTTACTTCTATCAACTTCTTCAGTCTTGAGTTTCACATTCCCGACAAATATACAAATACTGCCTTTCTTTGTTTATAGGCCAGTTCACAGAACACACCGTTGCTTAAAATTATTTTTTTGGCTTATATTTCAAGTAATTATAAACCCGAAGACTTCCAAGCAAAGGAAATACTTATTTTTTTTAAGTTTAAATTGTTTACCCCCCCTTTTTTAAAGGTCAGTTATTGGGGTCCCTGGGTGGCTCAGTGGGTTAAGCCTCTGCCTTCAGCTCAGGTCATGATCTCAAAGTCCTGGGATCAAAGCCCGCATCAGGCTCTCCGCTCAGCGGGGAGCCTGCTTTCCCCTCCCTCTCTGACTCCTTATGATCTCTGTCTGTCAAATAAATAAATAAAATCTGGGGGCACCTGGGTGGCTCAGTGGGGGAGGTCATATAGTCAGGCAGGCCTCTGCCTCTGACTCAGGTCATGATCCCAGGGTTCTGGGATTGAGCCCCGCATCGGGCTCTCTGCTCTGCAAGGAGCCTGCCTCCTCCTCTCTCTCTCTCTCTCTCTCTGTCTGCCTCTCTGCCTACTTGTGATCTCTGTCTGTCAAATAAATAAAATTTTAAAAATATTTTTAAAAAATAAATAGATTTTTAAAATCTGTAAAAAAAAATAAAGTCAGTTATTTTGTGTTCATGTTTTGTAAATTATTCATTCAACAAAAATTCATATACTATTAACTGATGAAAAGATAATGGCAGAAGCAGTCAATGGTCAATGAACAAAGAAAAAAATGCATGATTAAATATTTGATAGATGTTCTAAATAAAAAGATGTAATGGGATATTAACAGTGAGTATGTGGCATGTCTTATGTTTATTGTTAGAGAGAGGCCTCTTGGAGGAGGTCACACTGAAACCAAGGCCTGAAAACAGGAGGTAGACAAAGAGAAAGGGAGCAGGGTCCCAACAAGAAGGAACAGTAAGTACAAGGCCTCGAAGAAGAAAGATGTTGATATATTCAGTTGGAGGAAGGATTTTAGTGTGGCCGAGACATGCAGAGCAAGGAACAGGTGGTTCAAGACAGGAAAGGGGAAAAGGCCAGATCATGTGGGCCAGGAAAGAAGTTTAGTTTTACTGGAAGCAAAACCTGTTTAAGGTTGTCGAATAATGCTGTATAATGACTCAGTTCATATTTTAAAAAGATAACTGTGGCTATCTTTTGGTGGGAAGAGGCAAGTCAGGCCACTATTGCAGTGACTGGAGGAAAAGTGGAGAATGGATTACAGCTGGAGAGAAACTGCTGGAAGATGAAAAATATTCAAGGAAGTAGAAAAGGCGGGACGCCTGGGTGGCTCAGTTGGTTAAGCAGCTGCCTTCAGCTCAGGTCATGATCCCAGCGTCCTGGGATCGAGTCCCACATCGGGCTCCTTGCTCAGCAGGGAGCCTGCTTCTCCCTCTGCCTCTGCCTGCCATTCTGTCTGCCTGTGCTCGCTCTCTCCCCCTCTCTCTCTCTGATAAATAAATAAAATCTTAAAAAAAAAAAAAAAGGAAGTAGAAAAGGCAAGATTTATTGAAAGTAAGAGAAAAGAGGGAAGGAGGAACCCAGCATGGCAGGGCCTTTTAGATTTTGCAACAGGATGGAATATGGTACCACTCAATAAAATGGAAGAAAACAAGGGGAGGGAATGTTCTGGGGTAGGGATTGGGTTGGATCAAGGGTTTCATTTGGGGGATATTGACTCTGAGGTGCCTGTTCGGAAAGTTCTATATTCTTAAGGATCGCCATGCTCTAGGATGCTTTTGTGATTATTTCCATCAGTGTCTTCAAACATCAGTGAATCTGGGGAAATGGCAGAGGCAGTTTGTTAAGTAGATTGAATATATTATGTATATGAGCTTAGAAGGGAAGTCTTGGTTGGGAAGTATTTGAAACCATGAGTATTGATGGGTATAGATGAACAGCCCCAGGGAAAGAATATTCAAGGGAAGAAATAAGGCCTCCTGATTGAACTGCCAAAACTTCAACATTTAAAGATGGAGTTGAGGAAGACAAGTCAGCAAAGAAGCCTGAAGAGTGGCTGAAGAAGTAGGAGGGGTACCAGGAGAGTTAAGGGGTTGGGGGGGGGGGTCATACAGGCAGGCAGGAAGAGTGCATTCAAAAGGTGGAGGTGGTCCCTCATTTCCAGAGGAAGAATTTTAATAGCATAGCAGGAGCCTAAGCCATAAAGAAACTTGAGAGTACCCAAAGGTACTCCCAAAGGTCATGGTGCTTTAAAATGCCTGTTTAATCCAACAGTGTATAAAGTTTAATTTACAAATTAAAATCCCACTGACAGTGCAAGTCCAAACATCAAGCAAAATGTAAAATGTCCTGCAGGATCCTTCATTCCTAGAAAGAAAGAGAAATAAAAAAAAACTTATGAAGAACTTGTCACATAAAATGGCTGGCAATGCATATAGTATATTTCAATAAACAAATCAAAGAACAGGGTTTGTTTTTGTTTTTGTTTTGTTCAAGTGGGTGAATTTATTTATTGTTAAATATTCTTGCATAAAATATATGTACACTATGAAGGCAACCATATTTGAACCATGCATGTGGGAGGTAACATGCAAAAATGAAGTTTTGTTAGAGTTATGATATTTACATGACTTAAGAAAATGATGTTTAGGGGCGCCTGGGTGGCTCAGTGGGTTAAGTCTCTGCCTTCGGCTCAGGTCATCCTCTCAGGGTCCTGGGATCGAGCCCCACATAGGGCTTTCTGCTCAGCAGGGAGCCTGCTTCCTCCTCTCTCTCTCTCTGCCTGCCTCTCTGCCTACTTGTGATCTCTATCTGTCAAATAAATAAATAAAGTCTTTAAAAAAAAAGAAAATGATGTTTATATTGCTACTATATTATCTTTTTCTAAAGAAGGAAAACGATCGATTTCCCATGACGTGAAAAGGAACTGAGGTTTTTATGGTTTCTGCTTGACAGGTATCCATTTTTGGGGTGATGGGAACTTCCGAGACCAGGCAGGTAAGAAATGACCCCAGACCCTATAGTGAGGGAGTGTGGGAGGAACTCCAACCAGTCTTTCCCATCGGTATGCATATTTCTGTTTCCAGTGCTCCTTTAGTATCACAAAATGACCAACCCCTGAAACTCTAAAATTAGTTTTCATCTGATTCCCTAACTTCTGCTTTGGGACAAGATTAGAGTTGGCTATCAAAGCAGCATTGTTTATCTGCATGATTTCCCACTTTGATGTGTACACCTAAATATGAATCCGTGGGTTTGTTTCTCCGGATGGTTGGAGGGGCTGGACCACCATGGTTTTCCTGGCTGCTGTCCAGGGCCCAGCTGGACTGACTAGAGGCGGAAATTGAGGATGGGAGCAGGGTGGGGAAGGGGGAAAGCGGTTGCCTTAATGTTATCAGCGAATACTTTTGTACTATTTTTTGGCACCTTCCCACCGTGAACCAGCAGAATCTTGATGTAGTTCCCGAGGTCAAAGGCGGGGTTGGGCAAGAGAAGCAAGGAACAAAAGCAATGTGGCTTGATCTTCACCAACCTCTCAGGCTGGTGATTGCTGAGGTCAATCTCAACATCAGTTTTTACTCTCTAAGCCTTTATTGAATGCTTCGGGTGGTCTGCGTGTTTGCTGCCTGCCGGATTCTTAAAGCACCTCACCGTGATGATCAATTAGGAGAGACAAAATGATACCGGGATGTGTGTCCTTTTGAAATGCAAATAACTCTGAGAAAAGAAATAAAAATTGCCACTGCTTTTGTAAAAATCAGAGGACTCAGCCCCTGCTCCTCTGAGCCGCATTTATCACCTTTTGCACACTCCAGCCACTCAAATAGAGGGAACTGGCAAGAAGAAAGGCGTAGAGCTTGCAGATTAAAATGTATCCCAAGAACTCTTTCCATGCTCCAAGGTAGAAATTCTTCATAGAATTATACATGAACAAATCTCCCTCTCTTAAATTAAAAAAAAAAAAAAACTGTTGAGAATACTGTTTTTTAACTACAAATTATTATTTCTTCTTCTTCATTTTAAATGTTTTATTTTAGTACCAGCTACTTCTCTTGGTTACTGTGACATCCATTTATCTTGGAAAGAACATAACCTAAGATCAGGCAGTAGTGACCCAGTTTGAAAGACTGATCATTTACTTGATCGAGAAAAGATGTATTTTTTAAATGGCATGTTCAAAACGTGTGTAAACGTCTTTAAGGAGCTGCTCAATGATGACGTTGCACATTCTCTTTAGGAATAATGTGATTGTGAAGCTCATTCTTCTTCCATGACTTTTTTTTTTTTTTTTTTTTAGAGTAGGAAAAAGAGTGGCGAGAGAGGGGCAGAGGAAGAGGGAGAGAGACTCTTAGGCAGGCTCCACGCCCAGTGAGTCTGACCCTGGGCTCAATCTCATGACCCTGAGATCATGATCATGATCTGAGCCCAAATTAAGAGTCGGACACTTAACTGATTAAACCAGCCAGAAGCCTTTTTCCGTGACATTTCTTAATGTTCTCTTTGTGCAAAAGGTTCTCAGAAGGATGGAAGCACCTGGGTGGCTCAGTTGGTTAAGCCTTCGACTCAGGTCATGATCTTGTGGTCCTGGGATGGAGCCCCGCTTCAGGCTCTCTGCTCAGTGGGGAGTCTACTTCTCTCTTCTCCCTCTCCCTCTGTGTTCTCTCTTTCTGTCTCTGGCTCTCTCACAAATAAATAAATAAAATCTTTTTAAAAATTAAGAATAAAAGATTCTCTGAAGGAATGAGAGAAAAAAACACCATTTTTTAAAAAGATGACAAAACGCTTCATTAAAAGGTAGAATAAAGGCAAAATGGCATGGAATCCAGAGGCCTCGGTTAAGCCTTTCTGAGCCTCAATTTCCTCTTCCGCATAATGGGGGATGGCAGCTGTTATCATGAGGAAGTACAATTGAGGTTAGATGCTCATGTGTTTATTTTATGGGGGGAATATAACCCAGTGGGCCCCTAAAAATAATTCAGACCTATAGGTCTGTACATGTATTTTTTGATTCAGTGACAAATCCACATTCAGTATTCTAGTTTATAAGACACAAGAGAAAGGTCAAAGCCTTTGTGGAAAAAGCAATCTTGCCGAAGTCTTCTCAAAGGACACATTCATTTAGTCACTCAGCAAATTGTTACTGAAACCTACTACATCCCGAGCATTTGTGCTACGTGTCGGGGAGTGATCAAACGAGTTTCTGATCTCATGGAACTTGGATCTAGTGGAGAGGAGATTGTGATTGACCAAATAACCACAAATAAATATTACAATCTATAAGAAAAGCTACGAAGAAGAAAATTCTGACTTTTTTTAACTCTTGGAAAATAGAACAGACATTGAAAAAAAATACTTGAGAAGTATAATTTTGCCATTTTTCAATCTCAATGTCTTTCTTAATCAATAGCTATGATGTTAGTACTTGGATTCACTTGTTCGTGTGTGGCACTCTCTGTGAAGATAAACTGTGTCAAATACATTTCAAATTTGCAAGATTGGATTAAAACATGGAGTCACGAACATAGCAAACTGATGAAACCTTGAAGCTACAACTTCATATCATGGTGATGCCTACATTTTGAAAGGGCAAGAAACTCTGGACAGGAAGATGCGGGTGGACCTAAGGAGGCACATAAGGAAGGCAAGGGCAAGATTCCCAAAGCAGTTGTTGAGTCCCCTCAATGAGGAAACCCTGAGACAGAGTGACAAAAGGATTGAAGCAGGGCTAGAAGGACTAGTCGTGGCACCCCAAAAGCAAATCTCCAGGGGAAGGGGTTGTTAGTTTTTACTTGTATTCAAAGACTTTATCCAGAAGACCTCTAAGAAGTATTTTTCAAACAGTAACTTATGACTTACTTTCAAACAGTAAGTTATGACACCTTCTTGGGTCACAAAATAAATTTAGTGGGTACCCACGGGCATTTTTAAATGAGATAATAGAAAATGTCCATGTGCATTGTCCATAGCAGGGATGAGGTTGTCTGTGTTTGGGAGTGTATGTGTGCACCAAAAGGCCTCTGGAGCCCAGATCCTGTTCAGTAGTGGGAATTTCCTGAGGAATACCCTGTCCCTGACTTTTCTTAGGATATGGTCCTGTAAAGTTACAACCTTCTCCCAAGCAAATTGGGCAGGGATGTCGGTTGCAGAGCTCCAACCCAAGCTAAAGCCCAGGGATCCATCTGCACTAAAGATGGTGTCTGAATAGGGGGCTGGCCTGCAAAGGTTCAATCTAGAAGAGTTGTTCCTTGAATGAATGAAACAGAGACCAAGTACAAGGCAAGGGTATTACCTTCCTTTGTTGGGAAGGAAATACATAGGTTGGAATCGGTGCTATTTGGTCATTTTTTAACCTGCAAAATGGCAATCTCCTTTATTAAAATTAAGAGGTGGGTTGGCCTAGCTGTGGAGAGATCCCCTGATGACACGGCCTCATTTAGGAGTTGACTTTTGAGTGAGAAAGTTGCTGATAACAGAGAAAATTGGGAGTGGGATTAAACCAAGGGCTTACATCCCTATTTTTCTTGCTGGGCTCTTTGCCCTTGAGTGACTGCTCTGGGTGCCTGTCAGCTGTCTGTAACTGAGGCCATTGTCTTAAACAAGGTGTGCTTAGAGGGAGCTTTCTTCTGTCCTTTGTGCTTTTACTAAGACTGCTTTCCAAATACTGTCAATGTTTTGAGTTTTATTTCTCCCACTTAATAAGATACTTCTTTCATGGTGGTTAAAAAATTAATTTATATGAAAACTTTTTGAGGGGAAGGATCAAGAGGTTGCTCATTTTATTTGCAGATATAATTTTTAACTTCAGATCTTCCCACATTGATTTTGGATGGCAGAGAGAATTCTCAAGGCAAGAGGAACGAATAGCTGGTCTTCCTTTGAGTCCTTAGAACATTCTAGAGAGGACTCCTTGATGATAAACAGGGAGGAAAGGTTGACGGGATGGGGGTGGGGGATGTACCCGTTTGGCAAACCGTGGGGTCCCTTTTTGCTGAGTTAAGTTGGTAGAGAGGGAGTCAGAGAACAGGCACTGAGCTGGGGACCCAGACAGATAAACTGCCATGGAAGAAAGACTAGTAAAGCAGTAATGGAAGAGGCCTGCTTTCACCCTGGTGAGGGGCGGGTGGTTCTCTGTGGAGGCGAGGAAGACGCAATCTAGGGACCCCAGGATGAGGTATAAGCTGTCAAGAGAGATGGCAGATCTCCAGGACAAACCACTGATTTCTTTCAGATGACCCACCCTGTCACTGCAACCCCAGCCGAGGTGTCCGATCGAGGGAATTTGAGTTCTTCCGAAAGCTTTTCTCAGTCAAAGCCAAAGGGCTCTTTATTTCACATGTAGAGACAAAGAAATGTTTCTTTCAAACTCTCACTTGAAACTTCCATGTCGTGGAAAAAACATGTGCTTAGAAAGGGGACAGACGTGAGTAGCATTTTTTTTTTTTTTTAAATGCTCACCACAGACTTGCTGTGAGCCCTTGGGTAAGATAGTTAACAAGTTAGGAATCTCAAAGAACTATGGTCTCTTACCCTGAAAATAGGGAAAATAATACCTCTTTTGTAGGGTTGTTGTGAGGATTACATAAGACAAAGTTTATAAAGTGCAAGGCCGTGTCTGGGCACTCAGTAAATGAAGTTAGTATGTATGTTATGATCTTTCTGGTCCAACCAGCAGTGAAAGGACAACCAAAACAGAATTTGCAACCCTTTTAGGACACCGGTGTTGATCACTATATAAACATTTGGGGCAGATTTACAGAATTTATAATTCAAGATGGGGGTCTTTTTAAAAGCTTTTATGAAAGTGTCACATGAAGCAGCTGAGGCAGGTAAGTTCAAACTCTATGGCAAGAACAAAGGAAATGCGTCCAGTTTTAATTCTCGTGTGAGGATCAAGCGTAAGATTATTCAAGCACTTTGGTTTTCTTCCTTTCCAGTTTTGTTGTTTAACCTCTGTTTTATGTAATGTTGGCTTCCCTATTACGGTTAACGTGAATGAGATTTGGAACAAAGGCTTAAAAATTAGACAGTTCAGACTTAGAGCTAAATCATAGCTCAGGGGTTATATCCAGGCTAGCATATTCTAGATGAGGCCCATGCAAATATAACATGTCACTATTTTGTCATATTCCTCTATCACTTACTTAATACTCTCTTTAAAAACAAAAAAACAAACAAACAAACAAACACATAATACTTACTTTACTTCCAAGCAGTAATATTCATGAACATCACAGGTTTGAAAGTCTAGTAAAATAAGTTCATGCCTTAAAGTATTTAGATAATTTTTTCATCTAAAATCATCTCATGCACTCTGAGTGGAATGGGGGCGGTCACACACTTAAGTAAACACTGATCACATACGCCCCTCTATTTTATAGATGAGGACACTGAGATCCAAAGAACTGAAGTGATTTCCCAGTCTGTGACTGTAATTCCAATAAAAGGCTTGATATAAGAATTTGGTGATTAAAAACCATCTAGGGGGGCACCTAGGTGGCTCATCCGGTTAAGCATTTCTTGGTTTCTGCTCAGGACATGATCTCAGGGTTGTGAGATGGAGCCCTGCATCAGGCTCTGAGCTCATGCTCACTCTCTCTCAAATAAATAAATAAAACCTTGAAAAAAAATCTAGGCATTTCAATAGCACCAATTCTTCTTTTTCATGTTTCCCATATACTCCCCAGAATCCAAGTGAGTAGGCAAAAAAGGATTGGCCTTAGTGAATGAGAAAACACTACATATTATATATAGCCCCGTCAAAAAAATGTGGAGATGAGTCAAAGGACAAAGAACTAGATTTTATAATTTGTTTCTCTCTTAGAACAATTTTAATAATCATCTGAACACAGCCCAAAGCTGAATCATTTACCTGAGCTTGTACCCCTTTATGGAGTTTATTTTTACTGACCAGATTAAGGTCAGCAATATTGGCCCTCTCCTGACCCTGAATGCCTTATTCCTTGAAACTTGAGTGTTAGTTCCTGTTTGCACCATTGTACCTTGTTAGAGAAGGTATTTCTATTCTCCAGAGAGTGAACAATAAGCTACTGTATGTTTGGTCTCCAGAGTTCATTTCTTCATGTTTTCATTAGTTTTATTCATAAGATTCTATTAGAGTCGATTGTTAAATTGCTGGAAACATCCCCAACAAAGGACAAAAAGGTTCTTCTATAAAACAAGAACAGCCCATCCCCTGCCCAGACTTGAAGGACCATAAATTGGTGTAGTAAATTGCAGAATATAAGCAAGTAACTTTTCTTCCTACTCTCCTAAGGGGCCTGGGATTTGTGAGTCTACGTCTGAAAGTAGGTCAGCAGCATAGTAAAAAAAATCTTACTAAATACGAGTTGGAGTTTACTGCTTTGAAAAACTGTGGTCCAATCTAGTTAAATCAGAGTCCATTATGTTCATTTTGATGGATTCATTTATCATACATAACCTGGAATGGTTGAAATAATTGTTATAATTAATAATATCTCTTTTGAGATACTCCTTTTTTTAAAAAAATTCTCCTTTTATTTCCAGAATTAATGGTTAAAAAAACATTCCTCGGTTTATCCTAGAGGTTTCATTTGACTCAATTCCATTGTGAAGTCACAGTTCCCTGGTGTCTTAAAGATCCTAGACTCTCTTTCTCTCTCTGTTGAACTCATGGAAGCATTTAATACAAATCTGTTTTGATTCATTACACAAAAGCACGTTATCCCAAAAGGTGCACAATCTGAGAATATGCATGGTCATGTAATTTCTAGCCAAGAACATAAAAGCAAATACATCACTTAATATTTATTAAGAATTAAGTACCCAAAGGGGGTTAGTTACTAACAAAGAAAGAAGCACATGTAATTCTGTGTCAAATGAGAAATTTGAGCATATTCATTGGAGCAAGCATTAATCTTTTATGAATTGTACAATTTTAAATAAGGCAACATAGGGGAAATTACAATAGAGTGAAGAAAAGAGGCAATTTGGGCGAATTATAATGTATTGAAAACACATGCCAAATACTTCCCTCCATACTGATGAATGGGATCAAGCCATATTCTATGCGAGCCTCACATTGTTTTTCCATCCTACATTCTAGCAAAGTCTAAAAACAGCAGGGTAAGGAGGCAGGGATGGAAATGTTGCAAAAATATTTGTTTTACAGTACAATGGGTGCTTATCTTATTTTAAATTAAATGTTCCCTAACAGACAGCCGCTTAATGGTGCTCATATGCCTGCCCCCCCATTGTGTAACTTGCCCACAGCATTCCCTCAAAAACTACTAGAGAGAGACTTTTGCTGTTCTTTAATTAAAAACAAAAAAACAAACCAAACCAAACCAAAACAAAACCAAAAACAATAGCCAACCATCTCTCTAACACACAGGTAGAATGTTCCCAGAACAGGTAAAAGCTCCTCTATTACACATTAGTGCCTTTTTCACTCCATGAACTCCAAGACAATTTCCCAACTATTTATTTACTTTTAGTGCTTTTCTCTGCAAACTCAGAAACCAGCTGCCATTCCCTTTAAACCCTCAAAATTATGTGGGAGTATGTCAAACGATGAATGATACAGGAAAGGGCTCCTACCTGTCCCATTGTACCTATGGAAGAACTCCTTTAGGAACAGAGGGATCCTCCAGCGGTCACGCCCCTTGCGTGGGCTGTCCCAGCCAGTGACATCTGCAAAGTGCCATCTTACTGTGGACGAGAACACACCTGCCAGGCAGTGCCAACATTTGTCACTTGCACTTAAAAATAAGACAGAGGATGATACTTCTGACTTAGAACCAAGAGACTTGTTCTGACAGCACCATTGTGAATGGTACCATTTTAAATAAGCAATACGGAAACATTGCAATAAAATGAAGAAAAAAGGCAATTTGGGGGAATTAGAATGTTTTGAAAACATATGGCAAATACTTCTCTCAATGCTGATTTATAGAGACAAACATCTCTGGGTATCCCCTAGAGCTGGACATGGTTTTTTGTTTTTTTGGTTTTTGTTTTTTTTGTCCATGCCTTGGACTCTCTATCTGGATGCTTGGGCTCCAAGTTTATCTTGCCTTCTTGCCCACCAGAACCTTTAGTTTCTATAGCTAGCTTCCCTGCTCGGGGCCACACTTCATCATTGCCTCCAGGTCAGTGACTTGCCTCCCATCTTACTGGCTGACCTCACTCCCTTCCCTCCTGTATGTGGTTTTTGCTGATCAACCAGAACAGTGTTGACCTGGGACATCCTCTGTCCTGGTTCTCTCTAGCCTATCCACCTCCCCGCCCCCGGCTTCCTGCCTATGTGGTTCCCAACTTTGTGAATTAAGGAATCCAAAGATACATTAAAATTCTGGCCTCACCTAAAAAAGAATAATGTAACTTTGTTTCAAATGTGGCAAATGTAAAGTACTCAGGTAGTCAGTATCCTTGAAAGTGATCATTTACTTGAGCAATTAATCTCTTAGGTTGTGGGGTTTTTCTCAGCACTTCATGCTGGAGGGGCATGGTTCAGATCTTCAGTCTGAGGGGAGAAAGGAGACGAGGGTGGCAAGGGCCAGAAAAATGTGAAAAGGATTGGAAAAGGGGACCAAGAGAAAGGCGAAAGAATGTGGGGTATTTACTTGTGAGAAGAAATTAATTTGCAAGTTCGTAACTCCCTTTAAGAATGTGATGTTACTCCAGGAGCATTGGATTTTATTGTCCTCTCATAGCTTCTGTTCAAGAAATACTCCTGAAGGGACAAAAGACAAAAAGCCGAAGGAATGTGAAGAGAGTGTGTTCAGTCTAGTGCTTTCTGAGGGTGGAACAGGCAATGACTTAAAAGGCCTATCACGGAGATAAGGAAGAGTCTCTTGAGAGTTGCCAGACCAGTATTTCCTAACACCCCTATTTCCTCTCCTTTCGTCAGCGTGGCCCAGTTCACATTGTCTAAGGATAAGTCATGAACTGTTCTTACTCTGAGACCCACTAATTCTCCTCTGAAGAACATACTCCAAGGACAAAGAACAAAAGTAACTTCCACAAACTTGTTCATAGCGGTGTTATTCAAATTGTAGTGATGTCTTTTAGGGGTCAGCCCAGCCCGTGAGCTAGCTCCTCTTCTGTAGGAGCCTCTTCCCCCCTCTGTTCCCCAGAGATGGGGCCCTGGCATCCATGTTTGTAATGGGCAATCCCCCTATGGTCTCCAACTCAACCAGGGCTGGATCTAATGCACACCAGGATGTGGAACTGGGATGGGAAAATTGCAGGTTAATCTCTGTATGTGGTCAGAGTGACACAATAAACTATGAGGTAACTCTAATCAGGGTAAAGGAAAGAAGAATGAAGCAGATTCACCAAGAAAAACAGAGATAAACAAAGAATGGACTGTCAACTTTCTGGCTCCTTCCAGACGCCCAAGCTGCATTTCTACCCTTTGACTCTGTGACACGCCCCTCTGTCTTTGTAATAAATTATTCTTTTGACTTAAAGTAATTTGAATCACTTTTTTGTTGCTTATAACCAAAGTCTTAACTGACACACAATAATAAAAAAAATCAGAAGCAACATACCCAAAATAAGAAAGTAAGTCAATTTGTGTAAGTTAGCATGATTAAATATTTTTTCAAGTGATTACATGGAAAGATGCAGGCGAGAAAGCAGAATGAATACATTGCTTGCAACTTTTAAACTGTAGACTTAGTCAACAAGGACTGGAAAAGTATACAAAGTAATGTAAACAGTTACTAAGGGCATGAGGGTTGCGGAAACATTGTTTATACTATATCTTTGAAATTTAGACCTCTGACATTCTGAAGCAGGGATTTAATATCCCACTTCAGATCTTCCTCAGAAGGTTCATTATTCTGATATTGATAGCCCCCCATCAGTCTTCACCCCAAACTGGAAAGCTGTTCTCGAGTCTGTCTTTTCTCCAGAGGACCTTTTACTGGGAAATAGTATTTGGGAGTTACAGTTCTGGGTGTGATTTTAAAGTCATCCTTACTTTTATATGGAGAACGGAATAAAGGCAAGCTGAGTGGAATTTGAGAAATAGACTAAAAGACGGTGTGGTCATCCATCTGGACTACCGGTAAGTCAGGTCTCCTTGAAGGGTAAACTGATTACAGGTCTGGCGCAAGAAATGTGAAAGACTAGCCTGGAACATCTTACCATACCAGAGAACAGTGAAGCAATCCAAGACTACTAGTGGCCTGTCGGAAGGACTGAGGAATCAGCCTGCAGAGACTTCCACTGACCCCGTATGAGATAATTATATATTGATAAAAATAATAATTGCAAGAGATTGACCCAGATTAAGGCATTTAGATCCATGAATTCATATCATTATACACACATATGTAAAAGCTTTGAAAGATACTAAGTCATTATCTATATTGAAAATCCCAAAGAATAATTTTTATAAAAATCCTAGAACTAATTCGTGATGATAGCAGGATGTTAGGACACAAGTTAATATATGATAGCCAATTGCTTTCTTATATGTCAGCAGTGAATCTGATATCAAAACACAATGCCATCTACATTAGCACCAAAAGAAATACTGAAGTATAAATCTAACAAACTATGTTCACGTTCTAGATATATACAACTATAAAACCCTGATGAAAGAAATCAAAGATCGAAATAAATGAAGAGATATTTCCTGTTCATGGACAGGTAGCCTCAATATTGTCAACATGTCAGTTCTTCCCAGCCTATCTATAGAGTCAACATAATCTCAATCAAAACCTTAGCCATGGGTTCCTGGGTGGCTCAGTGGGTTAAGCCTCTGCCTTCGGCTCAGGTCATGATCTCAGGGTCCTGGGATCAAGCTCCACATTGGGCTCTCTGCTTGGCAGGGAGACTGCTTCCTCCTCTCTCTCTGCCTACTTGTGATCTCGCTCTCTGCTTGGCAGGGAGACTGCTTCCTCCTCTCTCTCTGCCTACTTGTGATCTCGCTCTGTTAAATAAATAAATAAAAAACCTCAGTCAGTTATTTTAGGAATATCAATATCAATTGCAAATTTTATATAGTTTTGGCCCTGAGAAACTCACTCATTATTTTGAAAACCACTAAACAAAGGAGAAGAATAAAGCAAGAATAAAAGTAAATTGGATAGGTCTCTTCACAGATTAAAACCTCCCAACTGTTTTAAATTGCATTTTAAATAAAAGCCAATCTATAAGGCCATGCTTGATGTGGCAACTTCTAAACACGCTCATCTTATTTCATGCCATATAGCCCCTTGCTCACGACATCCCAACCACCTTCACCTTTAAATAAACTTGCTTTTTTCTGCCCCAGGTAGATTCCTCTTCATGCTTCAGAGCTCACCTTACCCTTCCAGGGGGCCTTTCCTGACCATCTTAGGAGTAAAATGCTATTTATTTCCTCCCTAAAGACTAATCAATTTTGTATTTTTTTGTTTGTTTGTTTGTTTTTGCTCACTTGTTCTTCCCAGTACAGTGTAAATTTTAAGAAGAGAAGAATGCCTCGTTTCCACCCAGGAGCTACTATATAGAGGCACTCTGTAACTATTTGTAGGAACAGGGAATGAAGTTATCCATCACTTTGAGACTGGATAGTTGAAATCAACAGATGAGACTCTCAAATAAACCAGCGAGAATGATTGTGGGATCTCTAGAAAGGCAGAATCCCCAAGATCCATGTGTACCAAAGAGCCAGAAGAGCACTGGGAACAAAAAGAAATGTGATTTCAGGGACACCTCGGTGGCTCAGTCAGGTCTCTACCTTCAGCTCAGTTCATGATCTCAGGGTCCTGGGACTGAGTCCTACATTGGGTTCCCTGCTCAGCAGGGAGTCTGCTTCTCCCTCTGCCTGTGACTCCCTCTGCTTGTGCTCTTCCTCTCTCTTGCTGTCTGACAAATAAAATCTTAAAAAAAAAATGTGATTTTAAGGAGAAGATTATTGTGGAGACTGAGAAAGAGATGTGATTACCTTAGACTTTGGGAATACTTTCATGGAGGGTTAAAGTCTTAAAAACTGTAAATACCACTTTATTTTTTTTTTTTAATTTATTTTTTGACAAAGAGAGAGACAGTGAGAGAACACAGCAGGGGGAGTATGAGAGGGAGAAGCAGGCTTCCCACTGAGTAGAGAGCCCGATTCGGGGCTCAATCCCAAGACTCTGGGAGCATGACCTGAGAAGAAGGCAGACGCTTAAAGGCTGAGCCATCCAGGTACCCAATACCACTTTAAAAATAAAAATTGTAGAGTTCCTAGGCCTTTGCCTATGGATTCTCAATTAACTACTCCCATGATACAGCTAATAAATAAGGGGCCCTTTTCATTATGTACTTGGCTATGGCATGGGGCAAATGATTCTAACAACTCTTACTATTATATCTGATCTTTGATGTGTCTTGATGTGAACTTATGTGTATGTATAGAAAACCCATCACGGTTCTATTTTATGCTTTGGCGGCTTTTACGATGCAAATGTATCTTTTATGATTAGGAGCACTGTCATGCCCAATGCTCCTTTTAATTTCTTTCTCTTTTTAACTGAGAGATTTTCTGAGGCTAGCTGTTAGCAAAACCTGTCATTATAGTTTCTGAAAATTAAGACTAGGGTAATTGAAATTATTCATAAAAATTCTAGGAAGCTGGTGGGTTGTGGAGAGGATATGGCTTCTTTCTATCTGTTTCTTAATTACTCAAACAACATATATACTACAGAAAATTGAGGGAAAAAAAAAAAGTGAAAGAAATCAGACATAATCAATCCCCATGACCCTCATGTTACAAATCTGATATATTTTCTCATGTGCTTATTGTTCCCTAGTTGCAATCTCAGTATGCATGTAAGGGTTCATCCTAAATCCTAAATAAAGGAGACAGCTGTAGAATGAGTAGTCAGGAAAGGTTTCATGAAAATGTCATTTGAGATAGAACCTGATCAATAAGAAAGAATCAGCCCAGTGACTGTCTGAGCCAGATCCTTCTCACACATGAGGTAACGAGGACAAGGAAACAGGACTGGAATGAATTTTGAGGAACAGAAAAGTGGTCAATGTTCATAGAGTAAAGGAGCAAGAGGAACATAGATGAAGATGAGTTGGGGGAAGAAAAGGAGGGTGTGTGTGTGTGTGTGCGCGCGCGCGTATGTATAAGAAAGGGAAAGAGATCCTGTGGGACCTCAGAAAACATGGTAAAGAGATTACTTCCTGGTCTAAGAGGCGTGTGAAGCTATTGTAAGATTTTACACAGAGCAGCGACATGTCTGATCTACATTCTTAAGAGTACTCCAGTCACCAAAGATGTTATACAGAAATTATTTCTGTATAAGTGCGGACACAAATGCTTAAGGACCAAATCCCGACTCAAATCAGCTTAACTATTCCAAAATATTTGTCAGGAATGCTCATGCATGGTGGGAACTACTGGAAGTTTAGGTGGGGCTATACTTGGGGGTCCAGAGGTTGTCCTTACATCTTACTTTTCTCTCTCACTGCTTCCCACCCTCTCCTCTGCAACTCTTGAACCCAATCAACAGGGGGTACAGCTGCCAGTAGCCCGAGGTTCTCCAAATGGAAGACAGTTTCTGTCTATCTTCAATTTGGAACAATCTGGGAGAAGACTCAAATTGGCCAGGCAAGAAAAACGTATCTTTTCTTTGATCAGTTATCATATACAGGGGAATGCTACATTGTCACTGGTCCAACCTGCATCAGATACTTACCCCTTGGCAGAGATGAGGTTGGGCTGCTATGACATACCTTTCCACCAGGATCACACAAGATTTGGAAGGATTCTCCAAAGGAAAGGAATATTGCTACCAGGAGATTCATAACCATGCTGGGCACAGTAGGGAAGGAAAAAAAGAAGAAGAAAGAAACAACCAATAAGTGGACTGCATGGTCATTTGATTTACATAATCTTTTTCTTGCAGAGTAATATTCCACTATAGGTATGTTTTATTCATTTAATATTTTTGCTCAAACTACCATTGCCAAGTTCTCTACTTTACTGAAACAACTCCTGATGTTTTCACAATTAGGTTGTTTCCAAACTTTAATAATCATGATTAATATTCTGTGGCTGTCCTAGTGCATATGGCTTTTTCTATATCTTTTGTATAGGGAGCCAGGATAAAAGGGCATGAGATCTTATTTTAAGTAAATCAAATTTATTACTTCCTAAAAGTTTTTGTCCATGTGAAATGTCAGTATGCATTCATAAAACATATATACACTTTTCTGTTCTCTTTACATTAATAAGTACCATCCCTTTTTCATTTTACCAGTTTAATAGGTGAAAAAGGACATATATTTGTTTTGTTCATCGCTTTGTAAAATCACAACTTCTGGGGAAATTTTGTATTTAAGGTTAGGTGTTGTAGCTCTTTTATTAATGTTCTGCACATGTCCTTTGCTGATTTATCTATTAGAATCTGGTAATTTTTATATCTCTTTATCCTAACTCTTTAAAGTTATTACTCATTTGTGATTGCGTTTTCAAGTTTGCAGTTTGCCTTTTTTATTTTAACTTTCAAAATTATATTTGCTTTTATGTTGTCAAATTTTTATTTCATCTACTGTTTTCAGGCTTAGAAATTCACATTTTCCCAGAGGCTTGAAAAATATTTAGTTCTATTTTATTTTAGCTCATCTAAATCTTGATTTTTCTTTTTCATTCCCTTACATATTCCAAGTTTTAATTTTTTATTTATAATGTGAGATGAAGATATGAGCTGATTTTTCTCTCAGTTGCCAGCTATTCAAACCATTACAATTTATGAACTGATATTTCCTTCCCAGTTGATTTGTGATGCAAATATCAAAATACATTTAATATGTATTTTATGCATGCAAGAACCCATTTACAGGGTATTTTTTCCATTGAGAGATTTGTCAATACAATCCTTACACCAGCACCAGGAAATTTTAATTCTTATTGCTTTATGTTTTGGTGTCTAGTAGGACTAGCTCTCCACTTCATTTCTCTTTAGAATATCCATGTTATTTTCATTCAGTCATTCTTCCAGATGAAGGTTAAGATAACATCCAAAGTAAATACAAAGCAAAAAAGATCCTATTGAGCTGTTCACAAGAACTGCATAAAATTTAAGAGAAAACACTGGAAAATATCTAAATGCTAGGATCAGGGTTTTCTTTCATCAAATACATCAGGATTCTGATATCTTGTTCTCCTCTGTCCAGTTTGCTCTTTCTTTTTGGGAGCAAAATTCATTTGCATGAGGAATACATTTCCAATTTTTGTGGAGTTTTTATTTAAAGTTTGTACTTTAGAAAATAATTCTATTGTGACTGATCTCAGAATTGGAAGTAGGACTTAAATGCCATCAGTGGATTTGGGACTAAAATTCCTATAGTTTTTTTGTTGTCTCTTCTTAGTTTTAGTACTTCTACAGATCTTTTAGCACCTGAAACAAAACAAAACAAAAAAAACCAAACCAAACAAAAAAGCAATCCTATAGTTTCAGGCTGGGAATCCCCCATGTTGGGCTGTATGCCATGACCCTGAGAGCATGATGGGAGTGGAAACCAAGAGTTGGCCACCCAACCAGCTGAGCCACCCAGGCGCCCTGATGGTCCAACACTTTAAGATGCTTGTCCAGTGTCTGGAATCTTGGGGGAGTGTGTGTGTGTGTGTGTGTGTGTGTGTGTGTTTATATATATCTTGAGTAGGCTGTAGTTCTCAAACGCTATGGTCAAGTTGAAGCTCTCCTCTGTGGTGTAGGATTTAGGGTAAAACCTAATATTTTCCTTTTATCACCCTTCTTTACCACTTGATGCATTGTAACTGGTGTACAGGTAAAACCAGCTTAAAATCACCAGATCTGAAGGATGAAGGACATCACAAAAGATCAGCCAGAAGATTGGGTATGGAAGTCAGAAGGGGTTGTATCTCTCTGTCTTTTTGGTGATGAAAAACATGTCCTAATTGTATAAGCCTGTGTTTTGCATTGCTTTGTGGAAGCATCAGATATAAGATACTTCCTTCTCCCCCACCTCCCATAGCTGCGTTCAACTGTCTAGAACTTGGAGATTCTTGAAGAATATAGCATGCGCGCATGCATGTCTGTGTGTGTCTTTGACTACAATGTATCTCCAATACACTATACAAAACCATACACAAGCTTTCTGCTTCAGGAGATCATAATTTTTGCATACATTTATAGGCAACATGGATTGCTTCACCTTCGCTTTTATAGGGATGCTTTTCCTGTCTTCGCACATTTCCCTAGTCTTTGATTCTTCGTTTTTGTTCTGGTCAACTTTATTTAAATTCCTACTTAATTGTCACACTCCCTAAAGCTTTTAGTTTTTCTCTTTTGGCAGGCAAACATTTCTCTCCTGAAGAATCTTGTGGTCAAGAGACTACAAGAATCTTGTGGTCTCTTGACCACAAGATTCTTGTAGTTCTCTTTGTAGTTCTCAGAATAAGAAGTATTTTTTTTTTCTATACCATACACTGCCTAGTGGGGTTTTGGTTGGTACTCAATAGCTATTTATTTACTCAAAATAGATTCTAATGAATATCAAATTCATTCATTACCCAATACCACATTCATTCATTCATTCATCTAGTTTCTGGTTGCTTCTTTTATATTGTCCTGGGTTGTAAGCAAAGGGCACAATAAAG